>NC_083683.1:15761607-16077142 GCF_033118175.1 Dama dama | reverse complement strand
TCCTCGTATATTTCAGACCTTTTCGTGCTCCTCGGATTTTTCACATCTTTTCATGCTCCTCGTATTTTACAGACCTTTTCATGCTCCTTGTATTGTTCCCACCTTTTCATGCTCTTCGTGTTTTTCAAACCTTTTCATGCTCTTCGAATTTTTATACATTTTCATGCTCTTCGTGTTTTTCACACATTTTCATGCTCCTCGTATTTTACAGAGCTTTTCATGCTCCTTGTTTTTCTCACACCTTTTAATGCTCTACGTATTTTTCACAACTTTTCATGGTCCTCATATTTTTCAGACCGTTTCATGCTCCTACTATTTTTCACACCTTTTCATGCTCCTCGTATTTTTCACACCTTTAATGCTCCTCGTATATTTCACACCTTTACATGCTCTTCGTATTTTGCAAACCTTTTCATGCTCTTCGAATTTTTCACACATTTACATGCACTTCGTGTTTTCCACAACTTTTCATGCTGCTCATGTTTTTCACACCATTTCATGCTCTTCATATTTTTCAGACCGTTTCATGCTCCTCAAATTTTTCACACCTTTCCATGCTCCTCGAATTTTTCGTACCTTTTCATGCTCCTGTATTTTTCACACTGTTTCATGCTTTTCATGTTTTTCACACCTATTCATGCTCCTCGTGTTTTTCACAGCTTTTCATGCTCCTTTTATTTTTCACATATTTTCATGCTCCTCGTATTTTTCACACCTTTTCATGCTCCTTATATTTTTCACACCTTTTCATGCTCCTCGTATTTTTCACACCTTTTCATGCACTTTATGTTTTTCCACACCGTTTCCTGCTCCTCCTATTTTTCAGACCGTTTCATGCTCCTCATATTTTTGATACCTTTTGAAGCTCTTCATATTTTTCACACCTTTTCATATTCCTCCTATTTTGCAGACCGTTTCATGCTCCTCCTATTTTTCAGACCTTTTCATGCTCCTCATATTTTTGACACCTTTTGAAGCTCTTAATGTTTTTCAACATCGTTTCATGCTCCTCCTATTTTTCAGACCGTTTCATGCTTCTCATTTTTTGACACCTTTTGAAGCTCTTCATGTTTTTCAACACCGTTACATGCTCCTTCATATTTTTCAGACCGTTTCATGCTCCTCCTATTTTTGACAGCCTTTGAAGCTCTTCATGTATTTCACACCTTTTCAGGCTCTTCATGTTTTTAAACACCACTTCATGCTCCTCCTATTTTTCAGACCGTTTCATGCTCCTCATATATTTCACAGGTTTGGAGCTCTTCATATTTTTCACACCTTTTAGGCCCTGCATGTTTTTCAACACAATTTCATGCTCCTTATATTTTCAGACCATTTCATGCTCCTCTTTTTTTTGAGACCGTTTCATGCTCCTCATATTTTTGACAACTTTTGAAGCTTTTCATATTATTCACACCTTTTCAGGCTCTTCATGTTCTCAACATCGTTTCATGCTCCTCTTATTTTTCAGACCGTTTCATGCTCCTCATATTTTTCAGACCGTTACATGCTCCTCATATTTTTGACACATTTTGAAGCTCTAAATGTTTTTCAACACAGTTTCATGCTCCTCCTATTTTACAGACGGTTTCATGCTCCTCCTATTTTTCAGACCGTTTCATGCCCCTTATATTTTTGACACCTTTTGAAGCTCTTGATATTTTTCACACCTTTTCAGGCTCTTCATGTTTTTCATCACCATTTCATGCTACTCCTATATTTCAGACCGTTTCATGCTTCTCATATTTTTGACATCTTTTGAAGCTCTACATATATTTCACACCTTTTCATGCTCTTCATGTTTTTCAACACCGTTTCATGCTCCTCCTATCTTTCAGACCGTTTCTTGCTCCTCATATTTTTGACACCTTTTGAAGCTCTTCATGTTTTTCAACACCGTTTCATGCTTCTCATATTTTTCAGAACGTTTCATGCTCCTCATATTTTTTACACCTTTTGAACCTCTTCATATTTTTCACACCTTTTCATGCTCTAAATATTTTTCACATCTCTTCATGTGCTCCATATTTTTCACACCGTTTCATGGGCTTCATTTTTACACCGTTTCATGCTCCTCATATTTTTCACACCGTTTCATGCTCTTCGTATTTTTCACACATTTTCATGCTCTTTGTATTTTTCAGACATTTTCATTCTCTTGGTAATTTTTCACACCTTTTTATGCTCTTCGTATATTTCACACCTTTTCATGCTCTTCGTATTTTTCACACCTTTTCATGTTCCTCATATTTTTGAAACCGTTTCATGCTCCTCATATTTATCACACCGTTTCATACTCCGCATATTTTTCACACCTTTTCATGCTCATCGTATTTTTCAGACATTTTCATGCTCCTAGTATTGTTCACACCTTTTCATGCTCCTCGTATCTTTCACACCTTTTCATGCTCCTTGTATTTTTCACACCTTTTCATGCTCCTCGTATTTTTCAGACCTTTTCCTGCTCCTCGTATTTTTCACAGCATTTCATGCTTTCGCATTTTTCACACCGTTTCATGCTCCTCGTATTTTTCACACCTTTTCATGCACTTTGTATTTTTCAAACCTTTTCATGCTCTTTGTATTTTTCACAACTTTTCATGCTTTTCATAATTTTTCACACCTTTTCATTGTCTTCGTATATTTCACACCCATCATGCTCTTTGTATTTTTCACACCTTTTCAAGCTTTTCATACTTTTCAAACCATTTCATGCTCTTCATATTTTTCACATCTTTTCATCCTCTTCATATTTTTCCCAACTTTTCATGCTCTTCATATTTTTTACATATTTCATGCTCCTCATATTTTTCATACCATTTCATGCTCCTCATATTTTTCACATCTTTTCATGCTCCTCATATTTTTGACACCTTTTAAAGGTCTTCATATTTTTCACACCGTTTCATGTTCCTCGTATTTTTCAGACCTTTTCATGCTCCTACTATTTTTCCCACCTTTTCATGCGCCTCGTATTTTTAGCACATTTTCTTTCTCATCGTATTTTTCACACCTTTTCATGCTCCTCGTATTTTTCACACCTTTAATTCTCCTCGTGTTTTTCACACCTTTAAATGCTCTTCGTATTTTTCAAACCTTTTCATGCTCTTCATATTTTTCACACATTTTCATGCACTTCGTTGTTTTCACACCTTTTCATTCTCCTCATATTTTCAGACCTTTTCATACTCCTCGTATTTGCAGACCTTTTCGTACTCCTCGTGTTTTTCACACCATTTCATGCTCCTCATATATTTCACAACTTTTCATGCTCTTCATATTATTGACATATTTTAATGCTCCTCATATTTTTCCCATCTTTTCATGCTCCTCATATTTTTGACACGTTTAAAAGGTCTTCATATTTTTCACACTGTTTCATGATCTTCATATTTTCACACCGTTTCATGCTCTTCAAATTTTTTAGACCTTTTCATGCTCCTGTTTTTTTCACACCTTTTCATGCTCCTCGCATTTTTCACACCTTTTCATGCTCCTCGTATTTTTCAGACCTTTTCATGCTCCTAATATTGTTCACACCTTTTCATGCTTCTCGTATTTTTTGCACATTTTCTTTCTCATCGTATTTTTCACACCTTTTCATGCTCCTTGTATTTTTCACACCTTTTCATGCTCTTCGTACTTTTCACACCTTTTCATGCTCTTCGTATTTTTCCCACCTTGTCATGCCAGTCGTATTTTTTAGAACTTTTCATGGTCCTTGTATATTTCAGACCTTTTCGTGCTCCTCGGATTTTTCACATCTTTTCATGCTCCTCGTATTTTACAGACCTTTTCATGCTCCTTGTATTGTTCCCACCTTTTCATGCTCTTCGTGTTTTTCAAACCTTTTCATGCTCTTCGAATTTTTATACATTTTCATGCTCTTCGTGTTTTTCACACATTTTCATGCTCTTCGTGTTTTTTACAGTTTTTCATGCTCCTCATATATTTCACACCTTTTCATGCTCCTCGTATTTTTCACACCTTTTCATGCTCCTCGTATTTTTCTGACCTTTACATGCTCCTCATATTTTATAGACCTTTTCATGCTCCTCGTATTTTTCAGATCTTTTCATGGTCCTCGTACTTTCAGACCTTTTTGTGCTCCTCGTATTTTTCACACCTTTTCATGCTTCTCATATATTTAACAACTTTTCATGCTCTTCATATTTTTGACACATTTTCATTCTCCTCCTATTTTTCATACCGTTTCATGCTCCTTATATTTTTCACATCTTTTCATGGTCCTCATATTTCTGACACGTTTTTAAGGTCTTCATGTTTTTCACACCGTTTCATGCTCTTTATATTTTCACACCGTTTCACGCTCCTCACATTTTTTAGACCGTTTCATGCTCCTCATATTTTTCAGACCTTTATATGCTCCTCGTATTTTTCACACCTTTTCATGCTCCTCGTCTTTTACAGAGCTTTTCATGCTCCTTGTTTTTCTCACACCTGTTAATGCTCTACGTATTTTTCACAACTTTTCATGGTCCTCATATTTTTCAGACCGTTTCATGCTCCTACTATTTTTCACACCTTTTCATGCTCCTCGTATTTTTCACACCTTTAATGCTCCTCGTATATTTCACACCTTTACATGCTCTTCGTATTTTGCAAACCTTTTCATGCTCTTCGAATTTTTCACACATTTACATGCTCTTCGTGTTTTCCACAACTTTTCATGCTGCTCATGTTTTTCACACCATTTCATGCTCTTCATATTTTTCAGACCGTTTCATGCTCCTCAAATTTTTCACACCTTTCCATGCTCCTCGAATTTTTCGTACCTTTTCATGCTCCTGTATTTTTCACACTGTTTCATGCTTTTCATGTTTTTCACACCTATTCATGCTCCTCGTGTTTTTCACAGCTTTTCATGCTCCTTTTATTTTTCACATATTTTCATGCTCCTCGTATTTTTCACACCTTTTCATGCTCCTTATATTTTTCACACCTTTTCATGCTCCTCGTATTTTTCACACCTTTTCATGCACTTTATGTTTTTCCACACCGTTTCCTGCTCCTCCTATTTTTCAGACCGTTTCATGCTCCTCATATTTTTGATACCTTTTGAAGCTCTTCATATTTTTCACACCTTTTCATATTCCTCCTATTTTGCAGACCGTTTCATGCTCCTCCTATTTTTCAGACCTTTTCATGCTCCTCATATTTTTGACACCTTTTGAAGCTCTTAATGTTTTTCAACATCGTTTCATGCTCCTCCTATTTTTCAGACCGTTTCATGCTTCTCATTTTTTGACACCTTTTGAAGCTCTTCATGTTTTTCAACACCGTTACATGCTCCTTCATATTTTTCAGACCGTTTCATGCTCCTCCTATTTTTGACAGCCTTTGAAGCTCTTCATGTATTTCACACCTTTTCAGGCTCTTCATGTTTTTAAACACCACTTCATGCTCCTCCTATTTTTCAGACCGTTTCATGCTCCTCATATATTTCACAGGTTTGGAGCTCTTCATATTTTTCACACCTTTTAGGCCCTGCATGTTTTTCAACACAATTTCATGCTCCTTATATTTTCAGACCATTTCATGCTCCTCTTTTTTTTGAGACCGTTTCATGCTCCTCATATTTTTGACAACTTTTGAAGCTTTTCATATTATTCACACCTTTTCAGGCTCTTCATGTTCTCAACATCGTTTCATGCTCCTCTTATTTTTCAGACCGTTTCATGCTCCTCATATTTTTCAGACCGTTACATGCTCCTCATATTTTTGACACATTTTGAAGCTCTAAATGTTTTTCAACACAGTTTCATGCTCCTCCTATTTTACAGACGGTTTCATGCTCCTCCTATTTTTCAGACCGTTTCATGCCCCTTATATTTTTGACACCTTTTGAAGCTCTTGATATTTTTCACACCTTTTCAGGCTCTTCATGTTTTTCATCACCATTTCATGCTACTCCTATATTTCAGACCGTTTCATGCTTCTCATATTTTTGACATCTTTTGAAGCTCTACATATATTTCACACCTTTTCATGCTCTTCATGTTTTTCAACACCGTTTCATGCTCCTCCTATCTTTCAGACCGTTTCTTGCTCCTCATATTTTTGACACCTTTTGAAGCTCTTCATGTTTTTCAACACCGTTTCATGCTTCTCATATTTTTCAGAACGTTTCATGCTCCTCATATTTTTTACACCTTTTGAACCTCTTCATATTTTTCACACCTTTTCATGCTCTAAATATTTTTCACATCTCTTCATGTGCTCCATATTTTTCACACCGTTTCATGGGCTTCATTTTTACACCGTTTCATGCTCCTCATATTTTTCACACCGTTTCATGCTCTTCGTATTTTTCACACATTTTCATGCTCTTTGTATTTTTCAGACATTTTCATTCTCTTGGTAATTTTTCACACCTTTTTATGCTCTTCGTATATTTCACACCTTTTCATGCTCTTCGTATTTTTCACACCTTTTCATGTTCCTCATATTTTTGAAACCGTTTCATGCTCCTCATATTTATCACACCGTTTCATACTCCGCATATTTTTCACACCTTTTCATGCTCATCGTATTTTTCAGACATTTTCATGCTCCTAGTATTGTTCACACCTTTTCATGCTCCTCGTATCTTTCACACCTTTTCATGCTCCTCGTATTTTTCACACCTTTTCATGCTCCTCATATTTTTCAGACCTTTTCCTGCTCCTCGTATTTTTCACAGCATTTCATGCTTTCGCATTTTTCACACCGTTTCATGCTCCTCGTATTTTTCACACCTTTTCATGCACTTTGTATTTTTCAAACCTTTTCATGCTCTTTGTATTTTTCACAACTTTTCATGCTTTTCATAATTTTTCACACCTTTTCATTGTCTTCGTATATTTCACACCCATCATGCTCTTTGTATTTTTCACACCTTTTCAAGCTTTTCATACTTTTCAAACCATTTCATGCTCTTCATATTTTTCACATCTTTTCATCCTCTTCATATTTTTCCCAACTTTTCATGCTCTTCATATTTTTTACATATTTCATGCTCCTCATATTTTTCATACCATTTCATGCTCCTCATATTTTTCACATCTTTTCATGCTCCTCATATTTTTGACACCTTTTAAAGGTCTTCATATTTTTCACACCGTTTCATGTTCCTCGTATTTTTCAGACCTTTTCATGCTCCTACTATTTTTCCCACCTTTTCATGCGCCTCGTATTTTTAGCACATTTTCTTTCTCATCGTATTTTTCACACCTTTTCATGCTCCTCGTATTTTTCACACCTTTAATTCTCCTCGTGTTTTTCACACCTTTAAATGCTCTTCGTATTTTTCAAACCTTTTCATGCTCTTCATATTTTTCACACATTTTCATGCACTTCGTTGTTTTCACACCTTTTCATTCTCCTCATATTTTCAGACCTTTTCATACTCCTCGTATTTGCAGACCTTTTCGTACTCCTCGTGTTTTTCACACCATTTCATGCTCCTCATATATTTCACAACTTTTCATGCTCTTCATATTATTGACATATTTTAATGCTCCTCATATTTTTCCCATCTTTTCATGCTCCTCATATTTTTGACACGTTTAAAAGGTCTTCATATTTTTCACACTGTTTCATGATCTTCATATTTTCACACCGTTTCATGCTCTTCAAATTTTTTAGACCTTTTCATGCTCCTGTTTTTTTCACACCTTTTCATGCTCCTCGCATTTTTCACACCTTTTCATGCTCCTCGTATTTTTCAGACCTTTTCATGCTCCTAATATTGTTCACACCTTTTCATGCTTCTCGTATTTTTCGCACATTTTCTTTCTCATCGTATTTTTCACACCTTTTCATGCTCCTTGTATTTTTCACACCTTTTCATGCTCTTCGTACTTTTCACACCTTTTCATGCTCTTCGTATTTTTCCCACCTTGTCATGCCAGTCGTATTTTTTAGAACTTTTCATGGTCCTCGTATATTTCAGACCTTTTCGTGCTCCTCGGATTTTTCACATCTTTTCATGCTCCTCGTATTTTACAGACCTTTTCATGCTCCTTGTATTGTTCCCACCTTTTCATGCTCTTCGTGTTTTTCAAACCTTTTCATGCTCTTCGAATTTTTATACATTTTCATGCTCTTCGTGTTTTTCACACATTTTCATGCTCTTCGTGTTTTTTACAGTTTTTCATGCTCCTCATATATTTCACACCTTTTCATGCTCCTCGTATTTTTCACACCTTTTCATGCTCCTCGTATTTTTCTGACCTTTACATGCTCCTCATATTTTATAGACCTTTTCATGCTCCTCGTATTTTTCAGATCTTTTCATGGTCCTCGTACTTTCAGACCTTTTTGTGCTCCTCGTATTTTTCACACCTTTTCATGCTTCTCATATATTTAACAACTTTTCATGCTCTTCATATTTTTGACACATTTTCATTCTCCTCCTATTTTTCATACCGTTTCATGCTCCTTATATTTTTCACATCTTTTCATGGTCCTCATATTTCTGACACGTTTTTAAGGTCTTCATGTTTTTCACACCGTTTCATGCTCTTTATATTTTCACACCGTTTCACGCTCCTCACATTTTTTAGACCGTTTCATGCTCCTCATATTTTTCAGACCTTTATATGCTCCTCGTATTTTTCACACCTTTTCATGCTCCTCGTATTTTACAGAGCTTTTCATGCTCCTTGTTTTTCTCACACCTGTTAATGCTCTACGTATTTTTCACAACTTTTCATGGTCCTCATATTTTTCAGACCGTTTCATGCTCCTACTATTTTTCACACCTTTTCATGCTCCTCGTATTTTTCACACCTTTAATGCTCCTCGTATATTTCACACCTTTACATGCTCTTCGTATTTTGCAAACCTTTTCATGCTCTTCGAATTTTTCACACATTTACATGCTCTTCGTGTTTTCCACAACTTTTCATGCTGCTCATGTTTTTCACACCATTTCATGCTCTTCATATTTTTCAGACCGTTTCATGCTCCTCAAATTTTTCACACCTTTCCATGCTCCTCGAATTTTTCGTACCTTTTCATGCTCCTGTATTTTTCACACTGTTTCATGCTTTTCATGTTTTTCACACCTATTCATGCTCCTCGTGTTTTTCACAGCTTTTCATGCTCCTTTTATTTTTCACATATTTTCATGCTCCTCGTATTTTTCACACCTTTTCATGCTCCTTATATTTTTCACACCTTTTCATGCTCCTCGTATTTTTCACACCTTTTCATGCACTTTATGTTTTTCCACACCGTTTCCTGCTCCTCCTATTTTTCAGACCGTTTCATGCTCCTCATATTTTTGATACCTTTTGAAGCTCTTCATATTTTTCACACCTTTTCATATTCCTCCTATTTTGCAGACCGTTTCATGCTCCTCCTATTTTTCAGACCTTTTCATGCTCCTCATATTTTTGACACCTTTTGAAGCTCTTAATGTTTTTCAACATCGTTTCATGCTCCTCCTATTTTTCAGACCGTTTCATGCTTCTCATTTTTTGACACCTTTTGAAGCTCTTCATGTTTTTCAACACCGTTACATGCTCCTTCATATTTTTCAGACCGTTTCATGCTCCTCCTATTTTTGACAGCCTTTGAAGCTCTTCATGTATTTCACACCTTTTCAGGCTCTTCATGTTTTTAAACACCACTTCATGCTCCTCCTATTTTTCAGACCGTTTCATGCTCCTCATATATTTCACAGGTTTGGAGCTCTTCATATTTTTCACACCTTTTAGGCCCTGCATGTTTTTCAACACAATTTCATGCTCCTTATATTTTCAGACCATTTCATGCTCCTCTTTTTTTTGAGACCGTTTCATGCTCCTCATATTTTTGACAACTTTTGAAGCTTTTCATATTATTCACACCTTTTCAGGCTCTTCATGTTCTCAACATCGTTTCATGCTCCTCTTATTTTTCAGACCGTTTCATGCTCCTCATATTTTTCAGACCGTTACATGCTCCTCATATTTTTGACACATTTTGAAGCTCTAAATGTTTTTCAACACAGTTTCATGCTCCTCCTATTTTACAGACGGTTTCATGCTCCTCCTATTTTTCAGACCGTTTCATGCCCCTTATATTTTTGACACCTTTTGAAGCTCTTGATATTTTTCACACCTTTTCAGGCTCTTCATGTTTTTCATCACCATTTCATGCTACTCCTATATTTCAGACCGTTTCATGCTTCTCATATTTTTGACATCTTTTGAAGCTCTACATATATTTCACACCTTTTCATGCTCTTCATGTTTTTCAACACCGTTTCATGCTCCTCCTATCTTTCAGACCGTTTCTTGCTCCTCATATTTTTGACACCTTTTGAAGCTCTTCATGTTTTTCAACACCGTTTCATGCTTCTCATATTTTTCAGAACGTTTCATGCTCCTCATATTTTTTACACCTTTTGAACCTCTTCATATTTTTCACACCTTTTCATGCTCTAAATATTTTTCACATCTCTTCATGTGCTCCATATTTTTCACACCGTTTCATGGGCTTCATTTTTACACCGTTTCATGCTCCTCATATTTTTCACACCGTTTCATGCTCTTCGTATTTTTCACACATTTTCATGCTCTTTGTATTTTTCAGACATTTTCATTCTCTTGGTAATTTTTCACACCTTTTTATGCTCTTCGTATATTTCACACCTTTTCATGCTCTTCGTATTTTTCACACCTTTTCATGTTCCTCATATTTTTGAAACCGTTTCATGCTCCTCATATTTATCACACCGTTTCATACTCCGCATATTTTTCACACCTTTTCATGCTCATCGTATTTTTCAGACATTTTCATGCTCCTAGTATTGTTCACACCTTTTCATGCTCCTCGTATCTTTCACACCTTTTCATGCTCCTCGTATTTTTCACACCTTTTCATGCTCCTCGTATTTTTCAGACCTTTTCCTGCTCCTCGTATTTTTCACAGCATTTCATGCTTTCGCATTTTTCACACCGTTTCATGCTCCTCGTATTTTTCACACCTTTTCATGCACTTTGTATTTTTCAAACCTTTTCATGCTCTTTGTATTTTTCACAACTTTTCATGCTTTTCATAATTTTTCACACCTTTTCATTGTCTTCGTATATTTCACACCCATCATGCTCTTTGTATTTTTCACACCTTTTCAAGCTTTTCATACTTTTCAAACCATTTCATGCTCTTCATATTTTTCACATCTTTTCATCCTCTTCATATTTTTCCCAACTTTTCATGCTCTTCATATTTTTTACATATTTCATGCTCCTCATATTTTTCATACCATTTCATGCTCCTCATATTTTTCACATCTTTTCATGCTCCTCATATTTTTGACACCTTTTAAAGGTCTTCATGTTTTTCACACCGTTTCATGCTCTTTATATTTTCACACTGTTTCATTTTACTCGTATTTTTCACACCTTTAAATGCTCCTACTATTTTTCCCACCTTTTCATGCTCCTTGTATTTTTAGCACATTTTCTTTCTCATCGTATTTTTCACACCTTTTCATGCTCCTCGTATTTTTCACACCTTTAATGCTCCTCGTATTTTTCACACCTTTACATGCTCTTCGTGTTTTTCAAACCTTTTAATGCTCTTCGAATTTTTCACACATTTGCATGCACTTCGTGTTTTCCACATTGTTTCATGCTGCTCATGTTTTTCACACTGTTTCATGCTCTTCATATTTTTAACATCGTTTCATGCTCTTCATATTGTTCACAACTTTTCATGCTCCACGTACTTTTCAGACCTTTTCATGCTCCTCGTGTTTTTCAGAACTTTTCATGCTCCTCGTATTTTTCAGACCTTTTCATGCTCCTCGTGTTTTTCCGAACTTTTCATGCTCCTCGTATTTTTCAGACCTTTTCATGCTCCTCGTGTTTTTCAGAACTTTTCATGCTCCTCGTATTTTTCACACCGTTTCATGCTCCTCGTATTTTTCACACCTTTTCATGCACTTTGTATTTTTCCAACCTTTTCATGCTCTTTGTATTTTTCACAACTTTTCATACTTTTCATAATTTTTCACATCTTTTCATTGTCTTCGTATATTTCACACCACTCATGCTCTTTGTATTTTGCACAACTTTTCATGCTCTTTATACTTTTCAAACCATTTCATGCTCTTCATATTTTTCACAACTTTTCATGCTCTTCATATTTTTTACATATTTCATGCTTCTCATATTTTTCATACCATTTCATGATCCTCATGTTTTTCACATCTTTTCATACTCCTCATATTTTTGACACCTTTTAAAGGTCTTCATATTTTTCACACCGTTTCATGCTCTTTATATTTTCACACCGTTTCATGTTCCTCGTATTTTTCAGACCTTTTCATGCTCCTACTATTTTTCCCACCTTTTCATGCTCCTCGTATTTTTAGCACATTTTCTTTCTCATCGTATTTTTCACACCTTTTCATGCTCCTCGTATTTTTCACACCTTTAATTCTCCGTATTTTTCACACCTTTACATGCTCTTCGTATTTTTCAAACCTTTTCATGCTCTTCGAATTTTTCACACATTATCATGCACTTCGTGTTTTCCACATTTTTTCTTGCTGCTCGTGTTTTTCACACCGTTTCATGCTCTTCATATTTTTAACACCGTTTCATGCTCTTCATAATTTCACACCTTTCATGTTCCTCATATTTTTCACACCTTTTCATGCTTCTCATATTTTTCAGATCTTTTCATGCTTCTCGTATTTTTCAGACATTTTCATGCTCCTAGTATTTTTCACACGTTTTCATGCACCTCGTATTTTCACACCTTTTCATGCTCTTTGTAGTTTTCACACCTTTTCATGTTCCTCATATTTTTCAGACCTTTTCATGCTCCTAATATTTTTCCCACCTTTTCATGTTCCTCGTATTTTTAGCACATTTTCTTTCTCATTGCATTTTTCACACCTTTTCATGCTCCTCGTATTTTTCACACCTTTAATTCTCCGTATTTTTCACACCTTTACATGCTCTTCGTATTTTTCACACCTTTACATGCTCTTCGTATTTTTTAAACCTTTTCCTGCTCTTCGAATTTTTCACACATTTTCATGCACTTTGTAGTTTTCACACCTTTTCATGCTCCTCATATTTTTCAGACCTTTTCGTACTCCTCTTATTTGCAGACCTTTTCGTACTCCTCGTGTTTTTCACACCTTTTCATGCTCCTCATATATTTCACAACTTTTCATGCTCTTCATATAATTGACATATTTTAATGCTCCTCATATTTTTCACATCTTTTCATGCTCCTCATATATTTGACACGTTTAAAAGGTCTTCATATTTTTCACACTGTTTCATGATCTTCATATTTTCACACCATTTCATCCTCCTCAAATTTTTTAGACCTTTTCATGCTCCTGTTTTTTTCACACCTTTTCATGCTCCTCGTATTTTTCAGACCTTTTCATGCTCCTACTATTGTTCACACCTTTTCATGCTCCTTGTATTTTTCACACCTTTTCATGCTCTTCGTATTTTTCACACCTTTTCATGCTCCTCATATTTTTCACACCTTTTCATGCTCTTCATATTTTTCCCACCTTGTCATGCCAGTCGTATTTTTTAGAACTTTTCATGGTCCTCGTATATTTCAGACCTTTTCGTGCTCCTCGGATTTTTCACATCTTTTCATGCTCCTCGTATTTTACAGACCTTTTCATGCTCCTTGTATTGTTCCCACCTTCTCATGCTCTTCGTGTTTTTCAAACCTTTTCATGCTCTTCGAATTTTTATACATTTTCATGCTCTTCGTGTTTTTCACACATTTTCATGCTCTTCGTGTTTTTTACAATTTTTCATGCTCCTCATATATTTCACACCTTTTCATGCTCCTCATATTTTTCACACCTTTTCATGCTCCTCGTATTTTTCTGACCTTTACATGCTCCTCATATTTTATAGACCTTTTCATGCTCCTCGTATTTTTCAGACCTTTTCATGGTCCTCGTACTTTCAGACCTTTTTGTGCTCCTCGTATTTTTCACACCTTTTCATGCTCCTCATATATTTCACAACTTTTCATGCTCTTCATATTTTTGACACATTTTCATGCTCCTCCTATTTTTCATACCGTTTCATGCTCCTCATATTTTTCACATCTTTTCATGGTCCTCATATTTCTGACAAGTTTTTAAGGTCTTCATGTTTTTCACACCGTTTCATGCTCTTTCTATTTTCACGCAGTTTCATGCTCCTCACATTTTTTAGACCGTTTCACGCTCCTCATATTTTTAGACCTTTATATGCTCCTCGTATTTTTCACACCTTTTCATGCTCCTCGTATTTTACAGAGCTTTTCATGGTCCTTGTTTTTCTCACACCTCTTAATGCTCTACGTATTTTTCACAACTTTTCATGGTCCTCGTATTTTTCAGACCTTTTCATGCTCCTACTATTTTTCACACCTTTTCATGCTCCTTGTAATTTTCACACCTTTAATGCTCCTCGTATTTTTCACACCTTTACATGCTCTTCGTATTTTGCAAACCTTTTCATGCTCTTCGAATTTTTCACACATTTACATGCACTTCGTGTTTTCCACAACTTTTCATGCTGCTCGTGTTTTTCACACCATTTCATGCTCTTCATATTTTTCAGACCGTTTCATGCTCCTCAAATTTTTCACACCTTTCCATGCTCCTCGTATTTTTCGTACCTTTTCATGCTCCTGTATTTTTCACACTGTTTCATGCTTTTCATGTTTTTCACACCGTTTCATGCTCCTCGTATTTTTCACACCTTTTCATGCACTTTGTATTTTTCAAACCTTTTCATGCTCTTTGTATTTTTCACAACTTTTCATGCTTTTCATAATTTTTCACACCTTTTCATTGTCTTCGTATATTTCACACCCATCATGCTCTTTGTATTTTTCACACCTTTTCAAGCTTTTCATACTTTTCAAACCATTTCATGCTCTTCATATTTTTCACATCTTTTCATCCTCTTCATATTTTTCCCAACTTTTCATGCTCTTCATATTTTTTACATATTTCATGCTCCTCATATTTTTCATACCATTTCATGCTCCTCATATTTTTCACATCTTTTCATGCTCCTCATATTTTTGACACCTTTTAAAGGTCTTCATATTTTTCACACCGTTTCATGTTCCTCGTATTTTTCAGACCTTTTCATGCTCCTACTATTTTTCCCACCTTTTCATGCGCCTCGTATTTTTAGCACATTTTCTTTCTCATCGTATTTTTCACACCTTTTCATGCTCCTCGTATTTTTCACACCTTTAATTCTCCTCGTGTTTTTCACACCTTTAAATGCTCTTCGTATTTTTCAAACCTTTTCATGCTCTTCATATTTTTCACACATTTTCATGCACTTCGTTGTTTTCACACCTTTTCATTCTCCTCATATTTTCAGACCTTTTCATACTCCTCGTATTTGCAGACCTTTTCGTACTCCTCGTGTTTTTCACACCATTTCATGCTCCTCATATATTTCACAACTTTTCATGCTCTTCATATTATTGACATATTTTAATGCTCCTCATATTTTTCCCATCTTTTCATGCTCCTCATATTTTTGACACGTTTAAAAGGTCTTCATATTTTTCACACTGTTTCATGATCTTCATATTTTCACACCGTTTCATGCTCTTCAAATTTTTTAGACCTTTTCATGCTCCTGTTTTTTTCACACCTTTTCATGCTCCTCGCATTTTTCACACCTTTTCATGCTCCTCGTATTTTTCAGACCTTTTCATGCTCCTAATATTGTTCACACCTTTTCATGCTTCTCGTATTTTTTGCACATTTTCTTTCTCATCGTATTTTTCACACCTTTTCATGCTCCTTGTATTTTTCACACCTTTTCATGCTCTTCGTACTTTTCACACCTTTTCATGCTCTTCGTATTTTTCCCACCTTGTCATGCCAGTCGTATTTTTTAGAACTTTTCATGGTCCTCGTATATTTCAGACCTTTTCGTGCTCCTCGGATTTTTCACATCTTTTCATGCTCCTCGTATTTTACAGACCTTTTCATGCTCCTTGTATTGTTCCCACCTTTTCATGCTCTTCGTGTTTTTCAAACCTTTTCATGCTCTTCGAATTTTTATACATTTTCATGCTCTTCGTGTTTTTCACACATTTTCATGCTCTTCGTGTTTTTTACAGTTTTTCATGCTCCTCATATATTTCACACCTTTTCATGCTCCTCGTATTTTTCACACCTTTTCATGCTCCTCGTATTTTTCTGACCTTTACATGCTCCTCATATTTTATAGACCTTTTCATGCTCCTCGTATTTTTCAGATCTTTTCATGGTCCTCGTACTTTCAGACCTTTTTGTGCTCCTCGTATTTTTCACACCTTTTCATGCTTCTCATATATTTAACAACTTTTCATGCTCTTCATATTTTTGACACATTTTCATTCTCCTCCTATTTTTCATACCGTTTCATGCTCCTTATATTTTTCACATCTTTTCATGGTCCTCATATTTCTGACACGTTTTTAAGGTCTTCATGTTTTTCACACCGTTTCATGCTCTTTATATTTTCACACCGTTTCACGCTCCTCACATTTTTTAGACCGTTTCATGCTCCTCATATTTTTCAGACCTTTATATGCTCCTCGTATTTTTCACACCTTTTCATGCTCCTCGTATTTTACAGAGCTTTTCATGCTCCTTGTTTTTCTCACACCTTTTAATGCTCTACGTATTTTTCACAACTTTTCATGGTCCTCATATTTTTCAGACCGTTTCATGCTCCTACTATTTTTCACACCTTTTCATGCTCCTCGTATTTTTCACACCTTTAATGCTCCTCGTATATTTCACACCTTTACATGCTCTTCATATTTTGCAAACCTTTTCATGCTCTTCGAATTTTTCACACATTTACATGCACTTCGTGTTTTCCACAACTTTTCATGCTGCTCATGTTTTTCACACCATTTCATGCTCTTCATATTTTTCAGACCGTTTCATGCTCCTCAAATTTTTCACACCTTTCCATGCTCCTCGAATTTTTCGTACCTTTTCATGCTCCTGTATTTTTCACACTGTTTCATGCTTTTCATGTTTTTCACACCTATTCATGCTCCTCGTGTTTTTCACAGCTTTTCATGCTCCTTTTATTTTTCACATATTTTCATGCTCCTCGTATTTTTCACACCTTTTCATGCTCCTTATATTTTTCACACCTTTTCATGCTCCTCGTATTTTTCACACCTTTTCATGCACTTTATGTTTTTCCACACCGTTTCCTGCTCCTCCTATTTTTCAGACCGTTTCATGCTCCTCATATTTTTGATACCTTTTGAAGCTCTTCATATTTTTCACACCTTTTCATATTCCTCCTATTTTGCAGACCGTTTCATGCTCCTCCTATTTTTCAGACCTTTTCATGCTCCTCATATTTTTGACACCTTTTGAAGCTCTTAATGTTTTTCAACATCGTTTCATGCTCCTCCTATTTTTCAGACCGTTTCATGCTTCTCATTTTTTGACACCTTTTGAAGCTCTTCATGTTTTTCAACACCGTTACATGCTCCTTCATATTTTTCAGACCGTTTCATGCTCCTCCTATTTTTGACAGCCTTTGAAGCTCTTCATGTATTTCACACCTTTTCAGGCTCTTCATGTTTTTAAACACCACTTCATGCTCCTCCTATTTTTCAGACCGTTTCATGCTCCTCATATATTTCACAGGTTTGGAGCTCTTCATATTTTTCACACCTTTTAGGCCCTGCATGTTTTTCAACACAATTTCATGCTCCTTATATTTTCAGACCATTTCATGCTCCTCTTTTTTTTGAGACCGTTTCATGCTCCTCATATTTTTGACAACTTTTGAAGCTTTTCATATTATTCACACCTTTTCAGGCTCTTCATGTTCTCAACATCGTTTCATGCTCCTCTTATTTTTCAGACCGTTTCATGCTCCTCATATTTTTCAGACCGTTACATGCTCCTCATATTTTTGACACATTTTGAAGCTCTAAATGTTTTTCAACACAGTTTCATGCTCCTCCTATTTTACAGACGGTTTCATGCTCCTCCTATTTTTCAGACCGTTTCATGCCCCTTATATTTTTGACACCTTTTGAAGCTCTTGATATTTTTCACACCTTTTCAGGCTCTTCATGTTTTTCATCACCATTTCATGCTACTCCTATATTTCAGACCGTTTCATGCTTCTCATATTTTTGACATCTTTTGAAGCTCTACATATATTTCACACCTTTTCATGCTCTTCATGTTTTTCAACACCGTTTCATGCTCCTCCTATCTTTCAGACCGTTTCTTGCTCCTCATATTTTTGACACCTTTTGAAGCTCTTCATGTTTTTCAACACCGTTTCATGCTTCTCATATTTTTCAGAACGTTTCATGCTCCTCATATTTTTTACACCTTTTGAACCTCTTCATATTTTTCACACCTTTTCATGCTCTAAATATTTTTCACATCTCTTCATGTGCTCCATATTTTTCACACCGTTTCATGGGCTTCATTTTTACACCGTTTCATGCTCCTCATATTTTTCACACCGTTTCATGCTCTTCGTATTTTTCACACATTTTCATGCTCTTTGTATTTTTCAGACATTTTCATTCTCTTGGTAATTTTTCACACCTTTTTATGCTCTTCGTATATTTCACACCTTTTCATGCTCTTCGTATTTTTCACACCTTTTCATGTTCCTCATATTTTTGAAACCGTTTCATGCTCCTCATATTTATCACACCGTTTCATACTCCGCATATTTTTCACACCTTTTCATGCTCATCGTATTTTTCAGACATTTTCATGCTCCTAGTATTGTTCACACCTTTTCATGCTCCTCGTATCTTTCACACCTTTTCATGCTCCTCGTATTTTTCACACCTTTTCATGCTCCTCGTATTTTTCAGACCTTTTCCTGCTCCTCGTATTTTTCACAGCATTTCATGCTTTCGCATTTTTCACACCGTTTCATGCTCCTCGTATTTTTCACACCTTTTCATGCACTTTGTATTTTTCAAACCTTTTCATGCTCTTTGTATTTTTCACAACTTTTCATGCTTTTCATAATTTTTCACACCTTTTCATTGTCTTCGTATATTTCACACCCATCATGCTCTTTGTATTTTTCACACCTTTTCAAGCTTTTCATACTTTTCAAACCATTTCATGCTCTTCATATTTTTCACATCTTTTCATCCTCTTCATATTTTTCCCAACTTTTCATGCTCTTCATATTTTTTACATATTTCATGCTCCTCATATTTTTCATACCATTTCATGCTCCTCATATTTTTCACATCTTTTCATGCTCCTCATATTTTTGACACCTTTTAAAGGTCTTCATATTTTTCACACCGTTTCATGTTCCTCGTATTTTTCAGACCTTTTCATGCTCCTACTATTTTTCCCACCTTTTCATGCGCCTCGTATTTTTAGCACATTTTCTTTCTCATCGTATTTTTCACACCTTTTCATGCTCCTCGTATTTTTCACACCTTTAATTCTCCTCGTGTTTTTCACACCTTTAAATGCTCTTCGTATTTTTCAAACCTTTTCATGCTCTTCATATTTTTCACACATTTTCATGCACTTCGTTGTTTTCACACCTTTTCATTCTCCTCATATTTTCAGACCTTTTCATACTCCTCGTATTTGCAGACCTTTTCGTACTCCTCGTGTTTTTCACACCATTTCATGCTCCTCATATATTTCACAACTTTTCATGCTCTTCATATTATTGACATATTTTAATGCTCCTCATATTTTTCCCATCTTTTCATGCTCCTCATATTTTTGACACGTTTAAAAGGTCTTCATATTTTTCACACTGTTTCATGATCTTCATATTTTCACACCGTTTCATGCTCTTCAAATTTTTTAGACCTTTTCATGCTCCTGTTTTTTTCACACCTTTTCATGCTCCTCGCATTTTTCACACCTTTTCATGCTCCTCGTATTTTTCAGACCTTTTCATGCTCCTAATATTGTTCACACCTTTTCATGCTTCTCGTATTTTTTGCACATTTTCTTTCTCATCGTATTTTTCACACCTTTTCATGCTCCTTGTATTTTTCACACCTTTTCATGCTCTTCGTACTTTTCACACCTTTTCATGCTCTTCGTATTTTTCCCACCTTGTCATGCCAGTCGTATTTTTTAGAACTTTTCATGGTCCTTGTATATTTCAGACCTTTTCGTGCTCCTCGGATTTTTCACATCTTTTCATGCTCCTCGTATTTTACAGACCTTTTCATGCTCCTTGTATTGTTCCCACCTTTTCATGCTCTTCGTGTTTTTCAAACCTTTTCATGCTCTTCGAATTTTTATACATTTTCATGCTCTTCGTGTTTTTCACACATTTTCATGCTCTTCGTGTTTTTTACAGTTTTTCATGCTCCTCATATATTTCACACCTTTTCATGCTCCTCGTATTTTTCACACCTTTTCATGCTCCTCGTATTTTTCTGACCTTTACATGCTCCTCATATTTTATAGACCTTTTCATGCTCCTCGTATTTTTCAGATCTTTTCATGGTCCTCGTACTTTCAGACCTTTTTGTGCTCCTCGTATTTTTCACACCTTTTCATGCTTCTCATATATTTAACAACTTTTCATGCTCTTCATATTTTTGACACATTTTCATTCTCCTCCTATTTTTCATACCGTTTCATGCTCCTTATATTTTTCACATCTTTTCATGGTCCTCATATTTCTGACACGTTTTTAAGGTCTTCATGTTTTTCACACCGTTTCATGCTCTTTATATTTTCACACCGTTTCACGCTCCTCACATTTTTTAGACCGTTTCATGCTCCTCATATTTTTCAGACCTTTATATGCTCCTCGTATTTTTCACACCTTTTCATGCTCCTCGTCTTTTACAGAGCTTTTCATGCTCCTTGTTTTTCTCACACCTGTTAATGCTCTACGTATTTTTCACAACTTTTCATGGTCCTCATATTTTTCAGACCGTTTCATGCTCCTACTATTTTTCACACCTTTTCATGCTCCTCGTATTTTTCACACCTTTAATGCTCCTCGTATATTTCACACCTTTACATGCTCTTCGTATTTTGCAAACCTTTTCATGCTCTTCGAATTTTTCACACATTTACATGCTCTTCGTGTTTTCCACAACTTTTCATGCTGCTCATGTTTTTCACACCATTTCATGCTCTTCATATTTTTCAGACCGTTTCATGCTCCTCAAATTTTTCACACCTTTCCATGCTCCTCGAATTTTTCGTACCTTTTCATGCTCCTGTATTTTTCACACTGTTTCATGCTTTTCATGTTTTTCACACCTATTCATGCTCCTCGTGTTTTTCACAGCTTTTCATGCTCCTTTTATTTTTCACATATTTTCATGCTCCTCGTATTTTTCACACCTTTTCATGCTCCTTATATTTTTCACACCTTTTCATGCTCCTCGTATTTTTCACACCTTTTCATGCACTTTATGTTTTTCCACACCGTTTCCTGCTCCTCCTATTTTTCAGACCGTTTCATGCTCCTCATATTTTTGATACCTTTTGAAGCTCTTCATATTTTTCACACCTTTTCATATTCCTCCTATTTTGCAGACCGTTTCATGCTCCTCCTATTTTTCAGACCTTTTCATGCTCCTCATATTTTTGACACCTTTTGAAGCTCTTAATGTTTTTCAACATCGTTTCATGCTCCTCCTATTTTTCAGACCGTTTCATGCTTCTCATTTTTTGACACCTTTTGAAGCTCTTCATGTTTTTCAACACCGTTACATGCTCCTTCATATTTTTCAGACCGTTTCATGCTCCTCCTATTTTTGACAGCCTTTGAAGCTCTTCATGTATTTCACACCTTTTCAGGCTCTTCATGTTTTTAAACACCACTTCATGCTCCTCCTATTTTTCAGACCGTTTCATGCTCCTCATATATTTCACAGGTTTGGAGCTCTTCATATTTTTCACACCTTTTAGGCCCTGCATGTTTTTCAACACAATTTCATGCTCCTTATATTTTCAGACCATTTCATGCTCCTCTTTTTTTTGAGACCGTTTCATGCTCCTCATATTTTTGACAACTTTTGAAGCTTTTCATATTATTCACACCTTTTCAGGCTCTTCATGTTCTCAACATCGTTTCATGCTCCTCTTATTTTTCAGACCGTTTCATGCTCCTCATATTTTTCAGACCGTTACATGCTCCTCATATTTTTGACACATTTTGAAGCTCTAAATGTTTTTCAACACAGTTTCATGCTCCTCCTATTTTACAGACGGTTTCATGCTCCTCCTATTTTTCAGACCGTTTCATGCCCCTTATATTTTTGACACCTTTTGAAGCTCTTGATATTTTTCACACCTTTTCAGGCTCTTCATGTTTTTCATCACCATTTCATGCTACTCCTATATTTCAGACCGTTTCATGCTTCTCATATTTTTGACATCTTTTGAAGCTCTACATATATTTCACACCTTTTCATGCTCTTCATGTTTTTCAACACCGTTTCATGCTCCTCCTATCTTTCAGACCGTTTCTTGCTCCTCATATTTTTGACACCTTTTGAAGCTCTTCATGTTTTTCAACACCGTTTCATGCTTCTCATATTTTTCAGAACGTTTCATGCTCCTCATATTTTTTACACCTTTTGAACCTCTTCATATTTTTCACACCTTTTCATGCTCTAAATATTTTTCACATCTCTTCATGTGCTCCATATTTTTCACACCGTTTCATGGGCTTCATTTTTACACCGTTTCATGCTCCTCATATTTTTCACACCGTTTCATGCTCTTCGTATTTTTCACACATTTTCATGCTCTTTGTATTTTTCAGACATTTTCATTCTCTTGGTAATTTTTCACACCTTTTTATGCTCTTCGTATATTTCACACCTTTTCATGCTCTTCGTATTTTTCACACCTTTTCATGTTCCTCATATTTTTGAAACCGTTTCATGCTCCTCATATTTATCACACCGTTTCATACTCCGCATATTTTTCACACCTTTTCATGCTCATCGTATTTTTCAGACATTTTCATGCTCCTAGTATTGTTCACACCTTTTCATGCTCCTCGTATCTTTCACACCTTTTCATGCTCCTCGTATTTTTCACACCTTTTCATGCTCCTCATATTTTTCAGACCTTTTCCTGCTCCTCGTATTTTTCACAGCATTTCATGCTTTCGCATTTTTCACACCGTTTCATGCTCCTCGTATTTTTCACACCTTTTCATGCACTTTGTATTTTTCAAACCTTTTCATGCTCTTTGTATTTTTCACAACTTTTCATGCTTTTCATAATTTTTCACACCTTTTCATTGTCTTCGTATATTTCACACCCATCATGCTCTTTGTATTTTTCACACCTTTTCAAGCTTTTCATACTTTTCAAACCATTTCATGCTCTTCATATTTTTCACATCTTTTCATCCTCTTCATATTTTTCCCAACTTTTCATGCTCTTCATATTTTTTACATATTTCATGCTCCTCATATTTTTCATACCATTTCATGCTCCTCATATTTTTCACATCTTTTCATGCTCCTCATATTTTTGACACCTTTTAAAGGTCTTCATATTTTTCACACCGTTTCATGTTCCTCGTATTTTTCAGACCTTTTCATGCTCCTACTATTTTTCCCACCTTTTCATGCGCCTCGTATTTTTAGCACATTTTCTTTCTCATCGTATTTTTCACACCTTTTCATGCTCCTCGTATTTTTCACACCTTTAATTCTCCTCGTGTTTTTCACACCTTTAAATGCTCTTCGTATTTTTCAAACCTTTTCATGCTCTTCATATTTTTCACACATTTTCATGCACTTCGTTGTTTTCACACCTTTTCATTCTCCTCATATTTTCAGACCTTTTCATACTCCTCGTATTTGCAGACCTTTTCGTACTCCTCGTGTTTTTCACACCATTTCATGCTCCTCATATATTTCACAACTTTTCATGCTCTTCATATTATTGACATATTTTAATGCTCCTCATATTTTTCCCATCTTTTCATGCTCCTCATATTTTTGACACGTTTAAAAGGTCTTCATATTTTTCACACTGTTTCATGATCTTCATATTTTCACACCGTTTCATGCTCTTCAAATTTTTTAGACCTTTTCATGCTCCTGTTTTTTTCACACCTTTTCATGCTCCTCGCATTTTTCACACCTTTTCATGCTCCTCGTATTTTTCAGACCTTTTCATGCTCCTAATATTGTTCACACCTTTTCATGCTTCTCGTATTTTTCGCACATTTTCTTTCTCATCGTATTTTTCACACCTTTTCATGCTCCTTGTATTTTTCACACCTTTTCATGCTCTTCGTACTTTTCACACCTTTTCATGCTCTTCGTATTTTTCCCACCTTGTCATGCCAGTCGTATTTTTTAGAACTTTTCATGGTCCTCGTATATTTCAGACCTTTTCGTGCTCCTCGGATTTTTCACATCTTTTCATGCTCCTCGTATTTTACAGACCTTTTCATGCTCCTTGTATTGTTCCCACCTTTTCATGCTCTTCGTGTTTTTCAAACCTTTTCATGCTCTTCGAATTTTTATACATTTTCATGCTCTTCGTGTTTTTCACACATTTTCATGCTCTTCGTGTTTTTTACAGTTTTTCATGCTCCTCATATATTTCACACCTTTTCATGCTCCTCGTATTTTTCACACCTTTTCATGCTCCTCGTATTTTTCTGACCTTTACATGCTCCTCATATTTTATAGACCTTTTCATGCTCCTCGTATTTTTCAGATCTTTTCATGGTCCTCGTACTTTCAGACCTTTTTGTGCTCCTCGTATTTTTCACACCTTTTCATGCTTCTCATATATTTAACAACTTTTCATGCTCTTCATATTTTTGACACATTTTCATTCTCCTCCTATTTTTCATACCGTTTCATGCTCCTTATATTTTTCACATCTTTTCATGGTCCTCATATTTCTGACACGTTTTTAAGGTCTTCATGTTTTTCACACCGTTTCATGCTCTTTATATTTTCACACCGTTTCACGCTCCTCACATTTTTTAGACCGTTTCATGCTCCTCATATTTTTCAGACCTTTATATGCTCCTCGTATTTTTCACACCTTTTCATGCTCCTCGTATTTTACAGAGCTTTTCATGCTCCTTGTTTTTCTCACACCTGTTAATGCTCTACGTATTTTTCACAACTTTTCATGGTCCTCATATTTTTCAGACCGTTTCATGCTCCTACTATTTTTCACACCTTTTCATGCTCCTCGTATTTTTCACACCTTTAATGCTCCTCGTATATTTCACACCTTTACATGCTCTTCGTATTTTGCAAACCTTTTCATGCTCTTCGAATTTTTCACACATTTACATGCTCTTCGTGTTTTCCACAACTTTTCATGCTGCTCATGTTTTTCACACCATTTCATGCTCTTCATATTTTTCAGACCGTTTCATGCTCCTCAAATTTTTCACACCTTTCCATGCTCCTCGAATTTTTCGTACCTTTTCATGCTCCTGTATTTTTCACACTGTTTCATGCTTTTCATGTTTTTCACACCTATTCATGCTCCTCGTGTTTTTCACAGCTTTTCATGCTCCTTTTATTTTTCACATATTTTCATGCTCCTCGTATTTTTCACACCTTTTCATGCTCCTTATATTTTTCACACCTTTTCATGCTCCTCGTATTTTTCACACCTTTTCATGCACTTTATGTTTTTCCACACCGTTTCCTGCTCCTCCTATTTTTCAGACCGTTTCATGCTCCTCATATTTTTGATACCTTTTGAAGCTCTTCATATTTTTCACACCTTTTCATATTCCTCCTATTTTGCAGACCGTTTCATGCTCCTCCTATTTTTCAGACCTTTTCATGCTCCTCATATTTTTGACACCTTTTGAAGCTCTTAATGTTTTTCAACATCGTTTCATGCTCCTCCTATTTTTCAGACCGTTTCATGCTTCTCATTTTTTGACACCTTTTGAAGCTCTTCATGTTTTTCAACACCGTTACATGCTCCTTCATATTTTTCAGACCGTTTCATGCTCCTCCTATTTTTGACAGCCTTTGAAGCTCTTCATGTATTTCACACCTTTTCAGGCTCTTCATGTTTTTAAACACCACTTCATGCTCCTCCTATTTTTCAGACCGTTTCATGCTCCTCATATATTTCACAGGTTTGGAGCTCTTCATATTTTTCACACCTTTTAGGCCCTGCATGTTTTTCAACACAATTTCATGCTCCTTATATTTTCAGACCATTTCATGCTCCTCTTTTTTTTGAGACCGTTTCATGCTCCTCATATTTTTGACAACTTTTGAAGCTTTTCATATTATTCACACCTTTTCAGGCTCTTCATGTTCTCAACATCGTTTCATGCTCCTCTTATTTTTCAGACCGTTTCATGCTCCTCATATTTTTCAGACCGTTACATGCTCCTCATATTTTTGACACATTTTGAAGCTCTAAATGTTTTTCAACACAGTTTCATGCTCCTCCTATTTTACAGACGGTTTCATGCTCCTCCTATTTTTCAGACCGTTTCATGCCCCTTATATTTTTGACACCTTTTGAAGCTCTTGATATTTTTCACACCTTTTCAGGCTCTTCATGTTTTTCATCACCATTTCATGCTACTCCTATATTTCAGACCGTTTCATGCTTCTCATATTTTTGACATCTTTTGAAGCTCTACATATATTTCACACCTTTTCATGCTCTTCATGTTTTTCAACACCGTTTCATGCTCCTCCTATCTTTCAGACCGTTTCTTGCTCCTCATATTTTTGACACCTTTTGAAGCTCTTCATGTTTTTCAACACCGTTTCATGCTTCTCATATTTTTCAGAACGTTTCATGCTCCTCATATTTTTTACACCTTTTGAACCTCTTCATATTTTTCACACCTTTTCATGCTCTAAATATTTTTCACATCTCTTCATGTGCTCCATATTTTTCACACCGTTTCATGGGCTTCATTTTTACACCGTTTCATGCTCCTCATATTTTTCACACCGTTTCATGCTCTTCGTATTTTTCACACATTTTCATGCTCTTTGTATTTTTCAGACATTTTCATTCTCTTGGTAATTTTTCACACCTTTTTATGCTCTTCGTATATTTCACACCTTTTCATGCTCTTCGTATTTTTCACACCTTTTCATGTTCCTCATATTTTTGAAACCGTTTCATGCTCCTCATATTTATCACACCGTTTCATACTCCGCATATTTTTCACACCTTTTCATGCTCATCGTATTTTTCAGACATTTTCATGCTCCTAGTATTGTTCACACCTTTTCATGCTCCTCGTATCTTTCACACCTTTTCATGCTCCTCGTATTTTTCACACCTTTTCATGCTCCTCGTATTTTTCAGACCTTTTCCTGCTCCTCGTATTTTTCACAGCATTTCATGCTTTCGCATTTTTCACACCGTTTCATGCTCCTCGTATTTTTCACACCTTTTCATGCACTTTGTATTTTTCAAACCTTTTCATGCTCTTTGTATTTTTCACAACTTTTCATGCTTTTCATAATTTTTCACACCTTTTCATTGTCTTCGTATATTTCACACCCATCATGCTCTTTGTATTTTTCACACCTTTTCAAGCTTTTCATACTTTTCAAACCATTTCATGCTCTTCATATTTTTCACATCTTTTCATCCTCTTCATATTTTTCCCAACTTTTCATGCTCTTCATATTTTTTACATATTTCATGCTCCTCATATTTTTCATACCATTTCATGCTCCTCATATTTTTCACATCTTTTCATGCTCCTCATATTTTTGACACCTTTTAAAGGTCTTCATGTTTTTCACACCGTTTCATGCTCTTTATATTTTCACACTGTTTCATTTTACTCGTATTTTTCACACCTTTAAATGCTCCTACTATTTTTCCCACCTTTTCATGCTCCTTGTATTTTTAGCACATTTTCTTTCTCATCGTATTTTTCACACCTTTTCATGCTCCTCGTATTTTTCACACCTTTAATGCTCCTCGTATTTTTCACACCTTTACATGCTCTTCGTGTTTTTCAAACCTTTTAATGCTCTTCGAATTTTTCACACATTTGCATGCACTTCGTGTTTTCCACATTGTTTCATGCTGCTCATGTTTTTCACACTGTTTCATGCTCTTCATATTTTTAACATCGTTTCATGCTCTTCATATTGTTCACAACTTTTCATGCTCCACGTACTTTTCAGACCTTTTCATGCTCCTCGTGTTTTTCAGAACTTTTCATGCTCCTCGTATTTTTCAGACCTTTTCATGCTCCTCGTGTTTTTCCGAACTTTTCATGCTCCTCGTATTTTTCAGACCTTTTCATGCTCCTCGTGTTTTTCAGAACTTTTCATGCTCCTCGTATTTTTCACACCGTTTCATGCTCCTCGTATTTTTCACACCTTTTCATGCACTTTGTATTTTTCCAACCTTTTCATGCTCTTTGTATTTTTCACAACTTTTCATACTTTTCATAATTTTTCACATCTTTTCATTGTCTTCGTATATTTCACACCACTCATGCTCTTTGTATTTTGCACAACTTTTCATGCTCTTTATACTTTTCAAACCATTTCATGCTCTTCATATTTTTCACAACTTTTCATGCTCTTCATATTTTTTACATATTTCATGCTTCTCATATTTTTCATACCATTTCATGATCCTCATGTTTTTCACATCTTTTCATACTCCTCATATTTTTGACACCTTTTAAAGGTCTTCATATTTTTCACACCGTTTCATGCTCTTTATATTTTCACACCGTTTCATGTTCCTCGTATTTTTCAGACCTTTTCATGCTCCTACTATTTTTCCCACCTTTTCATGCTCCTCGTATTTTTAGCACATTTTCTTTCTCATCGTATTTTTCACACCTTTTCATGCTCCTCGTATTTTTCACACCTTTAATTCTCCGTATTTTTCACACCTTTACATGCTCTTCGTATTTTTCAAACCTTTTCATGCTCTTCGAATTTTTCACACATTATCATGCACTTCGTGTTTTCCACATTTTTTCTTGCTGCTCGTGTTTTTCACACCGTTTCATGCTCTTCATATTTTTAACACCGTTTCATGCTCTTCATAATTTCACACCTTTCATGTTCCTCATATTTTTCACACCTTTTCATGCTTCTCATATTTTTCAGATCTTTTCATGCTTCTCGTATTTTTCAGACATTTTCATGCTCCTAGTATTTTTCACACGTTTTCATGCACCTCGTATTTTCACACCTTTTCATGCTCTTTGTAGTTTTCACACCTTTTCATGTTCCTCATATTTTTCAGACCTTTTCATGCTCCTAATATTTTTCCCACCTTTTCATGTTCCTCGTATTTTTAGCACATTTTCTTTCTCATTGCATTTTTCACACCTTTTCATGCTCCTCGTATTTTTCACACCTTTAATTCTCCGTATTTTTCACACCTTTACATGCTCTTCGTATTTTTCACACCTTTACATGCTCTTCGTATTTTTTAAACCTTTTCCTGCTCTTCGAATTTTTCACACATTTTCATGCACTTTGTAGTTTTCACACCTTTTCATGCTCCTCATATTTTTCAGACCTTTTCGTACTCCTCTTATTTGCAGACCTTTTCGTACTCCTCGTGTTTTTCACACCTTTTCATGCTCCTCATATATTTCACAACTTTTCATGCTCTTCATATAATTGACATATTTTAATGCTCCTCATATTTTTCACATCTTTTCATGCTCCTCATATATTTGACACGTTTAAAAGGTCTTCATATTTTTCACACTGTTTCATGATCTTCATATTTTCACACCATTTCATCCTCCTCAAATTTTTTAGACCTTTTCATGCTCCTGTTTTTTTCACACCTTTTCATGCTCCTCGTATTTTTCAGACCTTTTCATGCTCCTACTATTGTTCACACCTTTTCATGCTCCTTGTATTTTTCACACCTTTTCATGCTCTTCGTATTTTTCACACCTTTTCATGCTCCTCATATTTTTCACACCTTTTCATGCTCTTCATATTTTTCCCACCTTGTCATGCCAGTCGTATTTTTTAGAACTTTTCATGGTCCTCGTATATTTCAGACCTTTTCGTGCTCCTCGGATTTTTCACATCTTTTCATGCTCCTCGTATTTTACAGACCTTTTCATGCTCCTTGTATTGTTCCCACCTTCTCATGCTCTTCGTGTTTTTCAAACCTTTTCATGCTCTTCGAATTTTTATACATTTTCATGCTCTTCGTGTTTTTCACACATTTTCATGCTCTTCGTGTTTTTTACAATTTTTCATGCTCCTCATATATTTCACACCTTTTCATGCTCCTCATATTTTTCACACCTTTTCATGCTCCTCGTATTTTTCTGACCTTTACATGCTCCTCATATTTTATAGACCTTTTCATGCTCCTCGTATTTTTCAGACCTTTTCATGGTCCTCGTACTTTCAGACCTTTTTGTGCTCCTCGTATTTTTCACACCTTTTCATGCTCCTCATATATTTCACAACTTTTCATGCTCTTCATATTTTTGACACATTTTCATGCTCCTCCTATTTTTCATACCGTTTCATGCTCCTCATATTTTTCACATCTTTTCATGGTCCTCATATTTCTGACAAGTTTTTAAGGTCTTCATGTTTTTCACACCGTTTCATGCTCTTTCTATTTTCACGCAGTTTCATGCTCCTCACATTTTTTAGACCGTTTCACGCTCCTCATATTTTTAGACCTTTATATGCTCCTCGTATTTTTCACACCTTTTCATGCTCCTCGTATTTTACAGAGCTTTTCATGGTCCTTGTTTTTCTCACACCTCTTAATGCTCTACGTATTTTTCACAACTTTTCATGGTCCTCGTATTTTTCAGACCTTTTCATGCTCCTACTATTTTTCACACCTTTTCATGCTCCTTGTAATTTTCACACCTTTAATGCTCCTCGTATTTTTCACACCTTTACATGCTCTTCGTATTTTGCAAACCTTTTCATGCTCTTCGAATTTTTCACACATTTACATGCACTTCGTGTTTTCCACAACTTTTCATGCTGCTCGTGTTTTTCACACCATTTCATGCTCTTCATATTTTTCAGACCGTTTCATGCTCCTCAAATTTTTCACACCTTTCCATGCTCCTCGTATTTTTCGTACCTTTTCATGCTCCTGTATTTTTCACACTGTTTCATGCTTTTCATGTTTTTCACACCGTTTCATGCTCCTCGTATTTTTCACACCTTTTCATGCACTTTGTATTTTTCAAACCTTTTCATGCTCTTTGTATTTTTCACAACTTTTCATGCTTTTCATAATTTTTCACACCTTTTCATTGTCTTCGTATATTTCACACCCATCATGCTCTTTGTATTTTTCACACCTTTTCAAGCTTTTCATACTTTTCAAACCATTTCATGCTCTTCATATTTTTCACATCTTTTCATCCTCTTCATATTTTTCCCAACTTTTCATGCTCTTCATATTTTTTACATATTTCATGCTCCTCATATTTTTCATACCATTTCATGCTCCTCATATTTTTCACATCTTTTCATGCTCCTCATATTTTTGACACCTTTTAAAGGTCTTCATATTTTTCACACCGTTTCATGTTCCTCGTATTTTTCAGACCTTTTCATGCTCCTACTATTTTTCCCACCTTTTCATGCGCCTCGTATTTTTAGCACATTTTCTTTCTCATCGTATTTTTCACACCTTTTCATGCTCCTCGTATTTTTCACACCTTTAATTCTCCTCGTGTTTTTCACACCTTTAAATGCTCTTCGTATTTTTCAAACCTTTTCATGCTCTTCATATTTTTCACACATTTTCATGCACTTCGTTGTTTTCACACCTTTTCATTCTCCTCATATTTTCAGACCTTTTCATACTCCTCGTATTTGCAGACCTTTTCGTACTCCTCGTGTTTTTCACACCATTTCATGCTCCTCATATATTTCACAACTTTTCATGCTCTTCATATTATTGACATATTTTAATGCTCCTCATATTTTTCCCATCTTTTCATGCTCCTCATATTTTTGACACGTTTAAAAGGTCTTCATATTTTTCACACTGTTTCATGATCTTCATATTTTCACACCGTTTCATGCTCTTCAAATTTTTTAGACCTTTTCATGCTCCTGTTTTTTTCACACCTTTTCATGCTCCTCGCATTTTTCACACCTTTTCATGCTCCTCGTATTTTTCAGACCTTTTCATGCTCCTAATATTGTTCACACCTTTTCATGCTTCTCGTATTTTTTGCACATTTTCTTTCTCATCGTATTTTTCACACCTTTTCATGCTCCTTGTATTTTTCACACCTTTTCATGCTCTTCGTACTTTTCACACCTTTTCATGCTCTTCGTATTTTTCCCACCTTGTCATGCCAGTCGTATTTTTTAGAACTTTTCATGGTCCTCGTATATTTCAGACCTTTTCGTGCTCCTCGGATTTTTCACATCTTTTCATGCTCCTCGTATTTTACAGACCTTTTCATGCTCCTTGTATTGTTCCCACCTTTTCATGCTCTTCGTGTTTTTCAAACCTTTTCATGCTCTTCGAATTTTTATACATTTTCATGCTCTTCGTGTTTTTCACACATTTTCATGCTCTTCGTGTTTTTTACAGTTTTTCATGCTCCTCATATATTTCACACCTTTTCATGCTCCTCGTATTTTTCACACCTTTTCATGCTCCTCGTATTTTTCTGACCTTTACATGCTCCTCATATTTTATAGACCTTTTCATGCTCCTCGTATTTTTCAGATCTTTTCATGGTCCTCGTACTTTCAGACCTTTTTGTGCTCCTCGTATTTTTCACACCTTTTCATGCTTCTCATATATTTAACAACTTTTCATGCTCTTCATATTTTTGACACATTTTCATTCTCCTCCTATTTTTCATACCGTTTCATGCTCCTTATATTTTTCACATCTTTTCATGGTCCTCATATTTCTGACACGTTTTTAAGGTCTTCATGTTTTTCACACCGTTTCATGCTCTTTATATTTTCACACCGTTTCACGCTCCTCACATTTTTTAGACCGTTTCATGCTCCTCATATTTTTCAGACCTTTATATGCTCCTCGTATTTTTCACACCTTTTCATGCTCCTCGTATTTTACAGAGCTTTTCATGCTCCTTGTTTTTCTCACACCTTTTAATGCTCTACGTATTTTTCACAACTTTTCATGGTCCTCATATTTTTCAGACCGTTTCATGCTCCTACTATTTTTCACACCTTTTCATGCTCCTCGTATTTTTCACACCTTTAATGCTCCTCGTATATTTCACACCTTTACATGCTCTTCGTATTTTGCAAACCTTTTCATGCTCTTCGAATTTTTCACACATTTACATGCACTTCGTGTTTTCCACAACTTTTCATGCTGCTCATGTTTTTCACACCATTTCATGCTCTTCATATTTTTCAGACCGTTTCATGCTCCTCAAATTTTTCACACCTTTCCATGCTCCTCGAATTTTTTGTACCTTTTCATGCTCCTGTATTTTTCACACTGTTTCATGCTTTTCATGTTTTTCACACCTATTCATGCTCCTCGTGTTTTTCACAGCTTTTCATGCTCCTTTTATTTTTCACATATTTTCATGCTCCTCGTATTTTTCACACCTTTTCATGCTCCTTATATTTTTCACACCTTTTCATGCTCCTCGTATTTTTCACACCTTTTCATGCACTTTATGTTTTTCCACACCGTTTCCTGCTCCTCCTATTTTTCAGACCGTTTCATGCTCCTCATATTTTTGATACCTTTTGAAGCTCTTCATATTTTTCACACCTTTTCATATTCCTCCTATTTTGCAGACCGTTTCATGCTCCTCCTATTTTTCAGACCTTTTCATGCTCCTCATATTTTTGACACCTTTTGAAGCTCTTAATGTTTTTCAACATCGTTTCATGCTCCTCCTATTTTTCAGACCGTTTCATGCTTCTCATTTTTTGACACCTTTTGAAGCTCTTCATGTTTTTCAACACCGTTACATGCTCCTTCATATTTTTCAGACCGTTTCATGCTCCTCCTATTTTTGACAGCCTTTGAAGCTCTTCATGTATTTCACACCTTTTCAGGCTCTTCATGTTTTTAAACACCACTTCATGCTCCTCCTATTTTTCAGACCGTTTCATGCTCCTCATATATTTCACAGGTTTGGAGCTCTTCATATTTTTCACACCTTTTAGGCCCTGCATGTTTTTCAACACAATTTCATGCTCCTTATATTTTCAGACCATTTCATGCTCCTCTTTTTTTTGAGACCGTTTCATGCTCCTCATATTTTTGACAACTTTTGAAGCTTTTCATATTATTCACACCTTTTCAGGCTCTTCATGTTCTCAACATCGTTTCATGCTCCTCTTATTTTTCAGACCGTTTCATGCTCCTCATATTTTTCAGACCGTTACATGCTCCTCATATTTTTGACACATTTTGAAGCTCTAAATGTTTTTCAACACAGTTTCATGCTCCTCCTATTTTACAGACGGTTTCATGCTCCTCCTATTTTTCAGACCGTTTCATGCCCCTTATATTTTTGACACCTTTTGAAGCTCTTGATATTTTTCACACCTTTTCAGGCTCTTCATGTTTTTCATCACCATTTCATGCTACTCCTATATTTCAGACCGTTTCATGCTTCTCATATTTTTGACATCTTTTGAAGCTCTACATATATTTCACACCTTTTCATGCTCTTCATGTTTTTCAACACCGTTTCATGCTCCTCCTATCTTTCAGACCGTTTCTTGCTCCTCATATTTTTGACACCTTTTGAAGCTCTTCATGTTTTTCAACACCGTTTCATGCTTCTCATATTTTTCAGAACGTTTCATGCTCCTCATATTTTTTACACCTTTTGAACCTCTTCATATTTTTCACACCTTTTCATGCTCTAAATATTTTTCACATCTCTTCATGTGCTCCATATTTTTCACACCGTTTCATGGGCTTCATTTTTACACCGTTTCATGCTCCTCATATTTTTCACACCGTTTCATGCTCTTCGTATTTTTCACACATTTTCATGCTCTTTGTATTTTTCAGACATTTTCATTCTCTTGGTAATTTTTCACACCTTTTTATGCTCTTCGTATATTTCACACCTTTTCATGCTCTTCGTATTTTTCACACCTTTTCATGTTCCTCATATTTTTGAAACCGTTTCATGCTCCTCATATTTATCACACCGTTTCATACTCCGCATATTTTTCACACCTTTTCATGCTCATCGTATTTTTCAGACATTTTCATGCTCCTAGTATTGTTCACACCTTTTCATGCTCCTCGTATCTTTCACACCTTTTCATGCTCCTCGTATTTTTCACACCTTTTCATGCTCCTCGTATTTTTCAGACCTTTTCCTGCTCCTCGTATTTTTCACAGCATTTCATGCTTTCGCATTTTTCACACCGTTTCATGCTCCTCGTATTTTTCACACCTTTTCATGCACTTTGTATTTTTCAAACCTTTTCATGCTCTTTGTATTTTTCACAACTTTTCATGCTTTTCATAATTTTTCACACCTTTTCATTGTCTTCGTATATTTCACACCCATCATGCTCTTTGTATTTTTCACACCTTTTCAAGCTTTTCATACTTTTCAAACCATTTCATGCTCTTCATATTTTTCACATCTTTTCATCCTCTTCATATTTTTCCCAACTTTTCATGCTCTTCATATTTTTTACATATTTCATGCTCCTCATATTTTTCATACCATTTCATGCTCCTCATATTTTTCACATCTTTTCATGCTCCTCATATTTTTGACACCTTTTAAAGGTCTTCATATTTTTCACACCGTTTCATGTTCCTCGTATTTTTCAGACCTTTTCATGCTCCTACTATTTTTCCCACCTTTTCATGCGCCTCGTATTTTTAGCACATTTTCTTTCTCATCGTATTTTTCACACCTTTTCATGCTCCTCGTATTTTTCACACCTTTAATTCTCCTCGTGTTTTTCACACCTTTAAATGCTCTTCGTATTTTTCAAACCTTTTCATGCTCTTCATATTTTTCACACATTTTCATGCACTTCGTTGTTTTCACACCTTTTCATTCTCCTCATATTTTCAGACCTTTTCATACTCCTCGTATTTGCAGACCTTTTCGTACTCCTCGTGTTTTTCACACCATTTCATGCTCCTCATATATTTCACAACTTTTCATGCTCTTCATATTATTGACATATTTTAATGCTCCTCATATTTTTCCCATCTTTTCATGCTCCTCATATTTTTGACACGTTTAAAAGGTCTTCATATTTTTCACACTGTTTCATGATCTTCATATTTTCACACCGTTTCATGCTCTTCAAATTTTTTAGACCTTTTCATGCTCCTGTTTTTTTCACACCTTTTCATGCTCCTCGCATTTTTCACACCTTTTCATGCTCCTCGTATTTTTCAGACCTTTTCATGCTCCTAATATTGTTCACACCTTTTCATGCTTCTCGTATTTTTCGCACATTTTCTTTCTCATCGTATTTTTCACACCTTTTCATGCTCCTTGTATTTTTCACACCTTTTCATGCTCTTCGTACTTTTCACACCTTTTCATGCTCTTCGTATTTTTCCCACCTTGTCATGCCAGTCGTATTTTTTAGAACTTTTCATGGTCCTCGTATATTTCAGACCTTTTCGTGCTCCTCGGATTTTTCACATCTTTTCATGCTCCTCGTATTTTACAGACCTTTTCATGCTCCTTGTATTGTTCCCACCTTTTCATGCTCTTCGTGTTTTTCAAACCTTTTCATGCTCTTCGAATTTTTATACATTTTCATGCTCTTCGTGTTTTTCACACATTTTCATGCTCTTCGTGTTTTTTACAGTTTTTCATGCTCCTCATATATTTCACACCTTTTCATGCTCCTCGTATTTTTCACACCTTTTCATGCTCCTCGTATTTTTCTGACCTTTACATGCTCCTCATATTTTATAGACCTTTTCATGCTCCTCGTATTTTTCAGATCTTTTCATGGTCCTCGTACTTTCAGACCTTTTTGTGCTCCTCGTATTTTTCACACCTTTTCATGCTTCTCATATATTTAACAACTTTTCATGCTCTTCATATTTTTGACACATTTTCATTCTCCTCCTATTTTTCATACCGTTTCATGCTCCTTATATTTTTCACATCTTTTCATGGTCCTCATATTTCTGACACGTTTTTAAGGTCTTCATGTTTTTCACACCGTTTCATGCTCTTTATATTTTCACACCGTTTCACGCTCCTCACATTTTTTAGACCGTTTCATGCTCCTCATATTTTTCAGACCTTTATATGCTCCTCGTATTTTTCACACCTTTTCATGCTCCTCGTATTTTACAGAGCTTTTCATGCTCCTTGTTTTTCTCACACCTGTTAATGCTCTACGTATTTTTCACAACTTTTCATGGTCCTCATATTTTTCAGACCGTTTCATGCTCCTACTATTTTTCACACCTTTTCATGCTCCTCGTATTTTTCACACCTTTAATGCTCCTCGTATATTTCACACCTTTACATGCTCTTCGTATTTTGCAAACCTTTTCATGCTCTTCGAATTTTTAACACATTTACATGCTCTTCGTGTTTTCCACAACTTTTCATGCTGCTCATGTTTTTCACACCATTTCATGCTCTTCATATTTTTCAGACCGTTTCATGCTCCTCAAATTTTTCACACCTTTCCATGCTCCTCGAATTTTTCGTACCTTTTCATGCTCCTGTATTTTTCACACTGTTTCATGCTTTTCATGTTTTTCACACCTATTCATGCTCCTCGTGTTTTTCACAGCTTTTCATGCTCCTTTTATTTTTCACATATTTTCATGCTCCTCGTATTTTTCACACCTTTTCATGCTCCTTATATTTTTCACACCTTTTCATGCTCCTCGTATTTTTCACACCTTTTCATGCACTTTATGTTTTTCCACACCGTTTCCTGCTCCTCCTATTTTTCAGACCGTTTCATGCTCCTCATATTTTTGATACCTTTTGAAGCTCTTCATATTTTTCACACCTTTTCATATTCCTCCTATTTTGCAGACCGTTTCATGCTCCTCCTATTTTTCAGACCTTTTCATGCTCCTCATATTTTTGACACCTTTTGAAGCTCTTAATGTTTTTCAACATCGTTTCATGCTCCTCCTATTTTTCAGACCGTTTCATGCTTCTCATTTTTTGACACCTTTTGAAGCTCTTCATGTTTTTCAACACCGTTACATGCTCCTTCATATTTTTCAGACCGTTTCATGCTCCTCCTATTTTTGACAGCCTTTGAAGCTCTTCATGTATTTCACACCTTTTCAGGCTCTTCATGTTTTTAAACACCACTTCATGCTCCTCCTATTTTTCAGACCGTTTCATGCTCCTCATATATTTCACAGGTTTGGAGCTCTTCATATTTTTCACACCTTTTAGGCCCTGCATGTTTTTCAACACAATTTCATGCTCCTTATATTTTCAGACCATTTCATGCTCCTCTTTTTTTTGAGACCGTTTCATGCTCCTCATATTTTTGACAACTTTTGAAGCTTTTCATATTATTCACACCTTTTCAGGCTCTTCATGTTCTCAACATCGTTTCATGCTCCTCTTATTTTTCAGACCGTTTCATGCTCCTCATATTTTTCAGACCGTTACATGCTCCTCATATTTTTGACACATTTTGAAGCTCTAAATGTTTTTCAACACAGTTTCATGCTCCTCCTATTTTACAGACGGTTTCATGCTCCTCCTATTTTTCAGACCGTTTCATGCCCCTTATATTTTTGACACCTTTTGAAGCTCTTGATATTTTTCACACCTTTTCAGGCTCTTCATGTTTTTCATCACCATTTCATGCTACTCCTATATTTCAGACCGTTTCATGCTTCTCATATTTTTGACATCTTTTGAAGCTCTACATATATTTCACACCTTTTCATGCTCTTCATGTTTTTCAACACCGTTTCATGCTCCTCCTATCTTTCAGACCGTTTCTTGCTCCTCATATTTTTGACACCTTTTGAAGCTCTTCATGTTTTTCAACACCGTTTCATGCTTCTCATATTTTTCAGAACGTTTCATGCTCCTCATATTTTTTACACCTTTTGAACCTCTTCATATTTTTCACACCTTTTCATGCTCTAAATATTTTTCACATCTCTTCATGTGCTCCATATTTTTCACACCGTTTCATGGGCTTCATTTTTACACCGTTTCATGCTCCTCATATTTTTCACACCGTTTCATGCTCTTCGTATTTTTCACACATTTTCATGCTCTTTGTATTTTTCAGACATTTTCATTCTCTTGGTAATTTTTCACACCTTTTTATGCTCTTCGTATATTTCACACCTTTTCATGCTCTTCGTATTTTTCACACCTTTTCATGTTCCTCATATTTTTGAAACCGTTTCATGCTCCTCATATTTATCACACCGTTTCATACTCCGCATATTTTTCACACCTTTTCATGCTCATCGTATTTTTCAGACATTTTCATGCTCCTAGTATTGTTCACACCTTTTCATGCTCCTCGTATCTTTCACACCTTTTCATGCTCCTCGTATTTTTCACACCTTTTCATGCTCCTCGTATTTTTCAGACCTTTTCCTGCTCCTCGTATTTTTCACAGCATTTCATGCTTTCGCATTTTTCACACCGTTTCATGCTCCTCGTATTTTTCACACCTTTTCATGCACTTTGTATTTTTCAAACCTTTTCATGCTCTTTGTATTTTTCACAACTTTTCATGCTTTTCATAATTTTTCACACCTTTTCATTGTCTTCGTATATTTCACACCCATCATGCTCTTTGTATTTTTCACACCTTTTCAAGCTTTTCATACTTTTCAAACCATTTCATGCTCTTCATATTTTTCACATCTTTTCATCCTCTTCATATTTTTCCCAACTTTTCATGCTCTTCATATTTTTTACATATTTCATGCTCCTCATATTTTTCATACCATTTCATGCTCCTCATATTTTTCACATCTTTTCATGCTCCTCATATTTTTGACACCTTTTAAAGGTCTTCATATTTTTCACACCGTTTCATGTTCCTCGTATTTTTCAGACCTTTTCATGCTCCTACTATTTTTCCCACCTTTTCATGCGCCTCGTATTTTTAGCACATTTTCTTTCTCATCGTATTTTTCACACCTTTTCATGCTCCTCGTATTTTTCACACCTTTAATTCTCCTCGTGTTTTTCACACCTTTAAATGCTCTTCGTATTTTTCAAACCTTTTCATGCTCTTCATATTTTTCACACATTTTCATGCACTTCGTTGTTTTCACACCTTTTCATTCTCCTCATATTTTCAGACCTTTTCATACTCCTCGTATTTGCAGACCTTTTCGTACTCCTCGTGTTTTTCACACCATTTCATGCTCCTCATATATTTCACAACTTTTCATGCTCTTCATATTATTGACATATTTTAATGCTCCTCATATTTTTCCCATCTTTTCATGCTCCTCATATTTTTGACACGTTTAAAAGGTCTTCATATTTTTCACACTGTTTCATGATCTTCATATTTTCACACCGTTTCATGCTCTTCAAATTTTTTAGACCTTTTCATGCTCCTGTTTTTTTCACACCTTTTCATGCTCCTCGCATTTTTCACACCTTTTCATGCTCCTCGTATTTTTCAGACCTTTTCATGCTCCTAATATTGTTCACACCTTTTCATGCTTCTCGTATTTTTTGCACATTTTCTTTCTCATCGTATTTTTCACACCTTTTCATGCTCCTTGTATTTTTCACACCTTTTCATGCTCTTCGTACTTTTCACACCTTTTCATGCTCTTCGTATTTTTCCCACCTTGTCATGCCAGTCGTATTTTTTAGAACTTTTCATGGTCCTCGTATATTTCAGACCTTTTCGTGCTCCTCGGATTTTTCACATCTTTTCATGCTCCTCGTATTTTACAGACCTTTTCATGCTCCTTGTATTGTTCCCACCTTTTCATGCTCTTCGTGTTTTTCAAACCTTTTCATGCTCTTCGAATTTTTATACATTTTCATGCTCTTCGTGTTTTTCACACATTTTCATGCTCTTCGTGTTTTTTACAGTTTTTCATGCTCCTCATATATTTCACACCTTTTCATGCTCCTCGTATTTTTCACACCTTTTCATGCTCCTCGTATTTTTCTGACCTTTACATGCTCCTCATATTTTATAGACCTTTTCATGCTCCTCGTATTTTTCAGATCTTTTCATGGTCCTCGTACTTTCAGACCTTTTTGTGCTCCTCGTATTTTTCACACCTTTTCATGCTTCTCATATATTTAACAACTTTTCATGCTCTTCATATTTTTGACACATTTTCATTCTCCTCCTATTTTTCATACCGTTACATGCTCCTTATATTTTTCACATCTTTTCATGGTCCTCATATTTCTGACACGTTTTTAAGGTCTTCATGTTTTTCACACCGTTTCATGCTCTTTATATTTTCACACCGTTTCACGCTCCTCACATTTTTTAGACCGTTTCATGCTCCTCATATTTTTCAGACCTTTATATGCTCCTCGTATTTTTCACACCTTTTCATGCTCCTCGTATTTTACAGAGCTTTTCATGCTCCTTGTTTTTCTCACACCTTTTAATGCTCTACGTATTTTTCACAACTTTTCATGGTCCTCATATTTTTCAGACCGTTTCATGCTCCTACTATTTTTCACACCTTTTCATGCTCCTCGTATTTTTCACACCTTTAATGCTCCTCGTATATTTCACACCTTTACATGCTCTTCGTATTTTGCAAACCTTTTCATGCTCTTCGAATTTTTCACACATTTACATGCACTTCGTGTTTTCCACAACTTTTCATGCTGCTCATGTTTTTCACACCATTTCATGCTCTTCATATTTTTCAGACCGTTTCATGCTCCTCAAATTTTTCACACCTTTCCATGCTCCTCGAATTTTTCGTACCTTTTCATGCTCCTGTATTTTTCACACTGTTTCATGCTTTTCATGTTTTTCACACCTATTCATGCTCCTCGTGTTTTTCACAGCTTTTCATGCTCCTTTTATTTTTCACATATTTTCATGCTCCTCGTATTTTTCACACCTTTTCATGCTCCTTATATTTTTCACACCTTTTCATGCTCCTCGTATTTTTCACACCTTTTCATGCACTTTATGTTTTTCCACACCGTTTCCTGCTCCTCCTATTTTTCAGACCGTTTCATGCTCCTCATATTTTTGATACCTTTTGAAGCTCTTCATATTTTTCACACCTTTTCATATTCCTCCTATTTTGCAGACCGTTTCATGCTCCTCCTATTTTTCAGACCTTTTCATGCTCCTCATATTTTTGACACCTTTTGAAGCTCTTAATGTTTTTCAACATCGTTTCATGCTCCTCCTATTTTTCAGACCGTTTCATGCTTCTCATTTTTTGACACCTTTTGAAGCTCTTCATGTTTTTCAACACCGTTACATGCTCCTTCATATTTTTCAGACCGTTTCATGCTCCTCCTATTTTTGACAGCCTTTGAAGCTCTTCATGTATTTCACACCTTTTCAGGCTCTTCATGTTTTTAAACACCACTTCATGCTCCTCCTATTTTTCAGACCGTTTCATGCTCCTCATATATTTCACAGGTTTGGAGCTCTTCATATTTTTCACACCTTTTAGGCCCTGCATGTTTTTCAACACAATTTCATGCTCCTTATATTTTCAGACCATTTCATGCTCCTCTTTTTTTTGAGACCGTTTCATGCTCCTCATATTTTTGACAACTTTTGAAGCTTTTCATATTATTCACACCTTTTCAGGCTCTTCATGTTCTCAACATCGTTTCATGCTCCTCTTATTTTTCAGACCGTTTCATGCTCCTCATATTTTTCAGACCGTTACATGCTCCTCATATTTTTGACACATTTTGAAGCTCTAAATGTTTTTCAACACAGTTTCATGCTCCTCCTATTTTACAGACGGTTTCATGCTCCTCCTATTTTTCAGACCGTTTCATGCCCCTTATATTTTTGACACCTTTTGAAGCTCTTGATATTTTTCACACCTTTTCAGGCTCTTCATGTTTTTCATCACCATTTCATGCTACTCCTATATTTCAGACCGTTTCATGCTTCTCATATTTTTGACATCTTTTGAAGCTCTACATATATTTCACACCTTTTCATGCTCTTCATGTTTTTCAACACCGTTTCATGCTCCTCCTATCTTTCAGACCGTTTCTTGCTCCTCATATTTTTGACACCTTTTGAAGCTCTTCATGTTTTTCAACACCGTTTCATGCTTCTCATATTTTTCAGAACGTTTCATGCTCCTCATATTTTTTACACCTTTTGAACCTCTTCATATTTTTCACACCTTTTCATGCTCTAAATATTTTTCACATCTCTTCATGTGCTCCATATTTTTCACACCGTTTCATGGGCTTCATTTTTACACCGTTTCATGCTCCTCATATTTTTCACACCGTTTCATGCTCTTCGTATTTTTCACACATTTTCATGCTCTTTGTATTTTTCAGACATTTTCATTCTCTTGGTAATTTTTCACACCTTTTTATGCTCTTCGTATATTTCACACCTTTTCATGCTCTTCGTATTTTTCACACCTTTTCATGTTCCTCATATTTTTGAAACCGTTTCATGCTCCTCATATTTATCACACCGTTTCATACTCCGCATATTTTTCACACCTTTTCATGCTCATCGTATTTTTCAGACATTTTCATGCTCCTAGTATTGTTCACACCTTTTCATGCTCCTCGTATCTTTCACACCTTTTCATGCTCCTCGTATTTTTCACACCTTTTCATGCTCCTCGTATTTTTCAGACCTTTTCCTGCTCCTCGTATTTTTCACAGCATTTCATGCTTTCGCATTTTTCACACCGTTTCATGCTCCTCGTATTTTTCACACCTTTTCATGCACTTTGTATTTTTCAAACCTTTTCATGCTCTTTGTATTTTTCACAACTTTTCATGCTTTTCATAATTTTTCACACCTTTTCATTGTCTTCGTATATTTCACACCCATCATGCTCTTTGTATTTTTCACACCTTTTCAAGCTTTTCATACTTTTCAAACCATTTCATGCTCTTCATATTTTTCACATCTTTTCATCCTCTTCATATTTTTCCCAACTTTTCATGCTCTTCATATTTTTTACATATTTCATGCTCCTCATATTTTTCATACCATTTCATGCTCCTCATATTTTTCACATCTTTTCATGCTCCTCATATTTTTGACACCTTTTAAAGGTCTTCATATTTTTCACACCGTTTCATGTTCCTCGTATTTTTCAGACCTTTTCATGCTCCTACTATTTTTCCCACCTTTTCATGCGCCTCGTATTTTTAGCACATTTTCTTTCTCATCGTATTTTTCACACCTTTTCATGCTCCTCGTATTTTTCACACCTTTAATTCTCCTCGTGTTTTTCACACCTTTAAATGCTCTTCGTATTTTTCAAACCTTTTCATGCTCTTCATATTTTTCACACATTTTCATGCACTTCGTTGTTTTCACACCTTTTCATTCTCCTCATATTTTCAGACCTTTTCATACTCCTCGTATTTGCAGACCTTTTCGTACTCCTCGTGTTTTTCACACCATTTCATGCTCCTCATATATTTCACAACTTTTCATGCTCTTCATATTATTGACATATTTTAATGCTCCTCATATTTTTCCCATCTTTTCATGCTCCTCATATTTTTGACACGTTTAAAAGGTCTTCATATTTTTCACACTGTTTCATGATCTTCATATTTTCACACCGTTTCATGCTCTTCAAATTTTTTAGACCTTTTCATGCTCCTGTTTTTTTCACACCTTTTCATGCTCCTCGCATTTTTCACACCTTTTCATGCTCCTCGTATTTTTCAGACCTTTTCATGCTCCTAATATTGTTCACACCTTTTCATGCTTCTCGTATTTTTTGCACATTTTCTTTCTCATCGTATTTTTCACACCTTTTCATGCTCCTTGTATTTTTCACACCTTTTCATGCTCTTCGTACTTTTCACACCTTTTCATGCTCTTCGTATTTTTCCCACCTTGTCATGCCAGTCGTATTTTTTAGAACTTTTCATGGTCCTCGTATATTTCAGACCTTTTCGTGCTCCTCGGATTTTTCACATCTTTTCATGCTCCTCGTATTTTACAGACCTTTTCATGCTCCTTGTATTGTTCCCACCTTTTCATGCTCTTCGTGTTTTTCAAACCTTTTCATGCTCTTCGAATTTTTATACATTTTCATGCTCTTCGTGTTTTTCACACATTTTCATGCTCTTCGTGTTTTTTACAGTTTTTCATGCTCCTCATATATTTCACACCTTTTCATGCTCCTCGTATTTTTCACACCTTTTCATGCTCCTCGTATTTTTCTGACCTTTACATGCTCCTCATATTTTATAGACCTTTTCATGCTCCTCGTATTTTTCAGATCTTTTCATGGTCCTCGTACTTTCAGACCTTTTTGTGCTCCTCGTATTTTTCACACCTTTTCATGCTTCTCATATATTTAACAACTTTTCATGCTCTTCATATTTTTGACACATTTTCATTCTCCTCCTATTTTTCATACCGTTTCATGCTCCTTATATTTTTCACATCTTTTCATGGTCCTCATATTTCTGACACGTTTTTAAGGTCTTCATGTTTTTCACACCGTTTCATGCTCTTTATATTTTCACACCGTTTCACGCTCCTCACATTTTTTAGACCGTTTCATGCTCCTCATATTTTTCAGACCTTTATATGCTCCTCGTATTTTTCACACCTTTTCATGCTCCTCGTATTTTACAGAGCTTTTCATGCTCCTTGTTTTTCTCACACCTTTTAATGCTCTACGTATTTTTCACAACTTTTCATGGTCCTCATATTTTTCAGACCGTTTCATGCTCCTACTATTTTTCACACCTTTTCATGCTCCTCGTATTTTTCACACCTTTAATGCTCCTCGTATATTTCACACCTTTACATGCTCTTCGTATTTTGCAAACCTTTTCATGCTCTTCGAATTTTTCACACATTTACATGCACTTCGTGTTTTCCACAACTTTTCATGCTGCTCATGTTTTTCACACCATTTCATGCTCTTCATATTTTTCAGACCGTTTCATGCTCCTCAAATTTTTCACACCTTTCCATGCTCCTCGAATTTTTCGTACCTTTTCATGCTCCTGTATTTTTCACACTGTTTCATGCTTTTCATGTTTTTCACACCTATTCATGCTCCTCGTGTTTTTCACAGCTTTTCATGCTCCTTTTATTTTTCACATATTTTCATGCTCCTCGTATTTTTCACACCTTTTCATGCTCCTTATATTTTTCACACCTTTTCATGCTCCTCGTATTTTTCACACCTTTTCATGCACTTTATGTTTTTCCACACCGTTTCCTGCTCCTCCTATTTTTCAGACCGTTTCATGCTCCTCATATTTTTGATACCTTTTGAAGCTCTTCATATTTTTCACACCTTTTCATATTCCTCCTATTTTGCAGACCGTTTCATGCTCCTCCTATTTTTCAGACCTTTTCATGCTCCTCATATTTTTGACACCTTTTGAAGCTCTTAATGTTTTTCAACATCGTTTCATGCTCCTCCTATTTTTCAGACCGTTTCATGCTTCTCATTTTTTGACACCTTTTGAAGCTCTTCATGTTTTTCAACACCGTTACATGCTCCTTCATATTTTTCAGACCGTTTCATGCTCCTCCTATTTTTGACAGCCTTTGAAGCTCTTCATGTATTTCACACCTTTTCAGGCTCTTCATGTTTTTAAACACCACTTCATGCTCCTCCTATTTTTCAGACCGTTTCATGCTCCTCATATATTTCACAGGTTTGGAGCTCTTCATATTTTTCACACCTTTTAGGCCCTGCATGTTTTTCAACACAATTTCATGCTCCTTATATTTTCAGACCATTTCATGCTCCTCTTTTTTTTGAGACCGTTTCATGCTCCTCATATTTTTGACAACTTTTGAAGCTTTTCATATTATTCACACCTTTTCAGGCTCTTCATGTTCTCAACATCGTTTCATGCTCCTCTTATTTTTCAGACCGTTTCATGCTCCTCATATTTTTCAGACCGTTACATGCTCCTCATATTTTTGACACATTTTGAAGCTCTAAATGTTTTTCAACACAGTTTCATGCTCCTCCTATTTTACAGACGGTTTCATGCTCCTCCTATTTTTCAGACCGTTTCATGCCCCTTATATTTTTGACACCTTTTGAAGCTCTTGATATTTTTCACACCTTTTCAGGCTCTTCATGTTTTTCATCACCATTTCATGCTACTCCTATATTTCAGACCGTTTCATGCTTCTCATATTTTTGACATCTTTTGAAGCTCTACATATATTTCACACCTTTTCATGCTCTTCATGTTTTTCAACACCGTTTCATGCTCCTCCTATCTTTCAGACCGTTTCTTGCTCCTCATATTTTTGACACCTTTTGAAGCTCTTCATGTTTTTCAACACCGTTTCATGCTTCTCATATTTTTCAGAACGTTTCATGCTCCTCATATTTTTTACACCTTTTGAACCTCTTCATATTTTTCACACCTTTTCATGCTCTAAATATTTTTCACATCTCTTCATGTGCTCCATATTTTTCACACCGTTTCATGGGCTTCATTTTTACACCGTTTCATGCTCCTCATATTTTTCACACCGTTTCATGCTCTTCGTATTTTTCACACATTTTCATGCTCTTTGTATTTTTCAGACATTTTCATTCTCTTGGTAATTTTTCACACCTTTTTATGCTCTTCGTATATTTCACACCTTTTCATGCTCTTCGTATTTTTCACACCTTTTCATGTTCCTCATATTTTTGAAACCGTTTCATGCTCCTCATATTTATCACACCGTTTCATACTCCGCATATTTTTCACACCTTTTCATGCTCATTGTATTTTTCAGACATTTTCATGCTCCTAGTATTGTTCACACCTTTTCATGCTCCTCGTATCTTTCACACCTTTTCATGCTCCTCGTATTTTTCACACCTTTTCATGCTCCTCGTATTTTTCAGACCTTTTCCTGCTCCTCGTATTTTTCACAGCATTTCATGCTTTCGCATTTTTCACACCGTTTCATGCTCCTCGTATTTTTCACACCTTTTCATGCACTTTGTATTTTTCAAACCTTTTCATGCTCTTTGTATTTTTCACAACTTTTCATGCTTTTCATAATTTTTCACACCTTTTCATTGTCTTCGTATATTTCACACCCATCATGCTCTTTGTATTTTTCACACCTTTTCAAGCTTTTCATACTTTTCAAACCATTTCATGCTCTTCATATTTTTCACATCTTTTCATCCTCTTCATATTTTTCCCAACTTTTCATGCTCTTCATATTTTTTACATATTTCATGCTCCTCATATTTTTCATACCATTTCATGCTCCTCATATTTTTCACATCTTTTCATGCTCCTCATATTTTTGACACCTTTTAAAGGTCTTCATATTTTTCACACCGTTTCATGTTCCTCGTATTTTTCAGACCTTTTCATGCTCCTACTATTTTTCCCACCTTTTCATGCGCCTCGTATTTTTAGCACATTTTCTTTCTCATCGTATTTTTCACACCTTTTCATGCTCCTCGTATTTTTCACACCTTTAATTCTCCTCGTGTTTTTCACACCTTTAAATGCTCTTCGTATTTTTCAAACCTTTTCATGCTCTTCATATTTTTCACACATTTTCATGCACTTCGTTGTTTTCACACCTTTTCATTCTCCTCATATTTTCAGACCTTTTCATACTCCTCGTATTTGCAGACCTTTTCGTACTCCTCGTGTTTTTCACACCATTTCATGCTCCTCATATATTTCACAACTTTTCATGCTCTTCATATTATTGACATATTTTAATGCTCCTCATATTTTTCCCATCTTTTCATGCTCCTCATATTTTTGACACGTTTAAAAGGTCTTCATATTTTTCACACTGTTTCATGATCTTCATATTTTCACACCGTTTCATGCTCTTCAAATTTTTTAGACCTTTTCATGCTCCTGTTTTTTTCACACCTTTTCATGCTCCTCGCATTTTTCACACCTTTTCATGCTCCTCGTATTTTTCAGACCTTTTCATGCTCCTAATATTGTTCACACCTTTTCATGCTTCTCGTATTTTTTGCACATTTTCTTTCTCATCGTATTTTTCACACCTTTTCATGCTCCTTGTATTTTTCACACCTTTTCATGCTCTTCGTACTTTTCACACCTTTTCATGCTCTTCGTATTTTTCCCACCTTGTCATGCCAGTCGTATTTTTTAGAACTTTTCATGGTCCTCGTATATTTCAGACCTTTTCGTGCTCCTCGGATTTTTCACATCTTTTCATGCTCCTCGTATTTTACAGACCTTTTCATGCTCCTTGTATTGTTCCCACCTTTTCATGCTCTTCGTGTTTTTCAAACCTTTTCATGCTCTTCGAATTTTTATACATTTTCATGCTCTTCGTGTTTTTCACACATTTTCATGCTCTTCGTGTTTTTTACAGTTTTTCATGCTCCTCATATATTTCACACCTTTTCATGCTCCTCGTATTTTTCACACCTTTTCATGCTCCTCGTATTTTTCTGACCTTTACATGCTCCTCATATTTTATAGACCTTTTCATGCTCCTCGTATTTTTCAGATCTTTTCATGGTCCTCGTACTTTCAGACCTTTTTGTGCTCCTCGTATTTTTCACACCTTTTCATGCTTCTCATATATTTAACAACTTTTCATGCTCTTCATATTTTTGACACATTTTCATTCTCCTCCTATTTTTCATACCGTTTCATGCTCCTTATATTTTTCACATCTTTTCATGGTCCTCATATTTCTGACACGTTTTTAAGGTCTTCATGTTTTTCACACCGTTTCATGCTCTTTATATTTTCACACCGTTTCACGCTCCTCACATTTTTTAGACCGTTTCATGCTCCTCATATTTTTCAGACCTTTATATGCTCCTCGTATTTTTCACACCTTTTCATGCTCCTCGTATTTTACAGAGCTTTTCATGCTCCTTGTTTTTCTCACACCTTTTAATGCTCTACGTATTTTTCACAACTTTTCATGGTCCTCATATTTTTCAGACCGTTTCATGCTCCTACTATTTTTCACACCTTTTCATGCTCCTCGTATTTTTCACACCTTTAATGCTCCTCGTATATTTCACACCTTTACATGCTCTTCGTATTTTGCAAACCTTTTCATGCTCTTCGAATTTTTCACACATTTACATGCACTTCGTGTTTTCCACAACTTTTCATGCTGCTCATGTTTTTCACACCATTTCATGCTCTTCATATTTTTCAGACCGTTTCATGCTCCTCAAATTTTTCACACCTTTCCATGCTCCTCGAATTTTTCGTACCTTTTCATGCTCCTGTATTTTTCACACTGTTTCATGCTTTTCATGTTTTTCACACCTATTCATGCTCCTCGTGTTTTTCACAGCTTTTCATGCTCCTTTTATTTTTCACATATTTTCATGCTCCTCGTATTTTTCACACCTTTTCATGCTCCTTATATTTTTCACACCTTTTCATGCTCCTCGTATTTTTCACACCTTTTCATGCACTTTATGTTTTTCCACACCGTTTCCTGCTCCTCCTATTTTTCAGACCGTTTCATGCTCCTCATATTTTTGATACCTTTTGAAGCTCTTCATATTTTTCACACCTTTTCATATTCCTCCTATTTTGCAGACCGTTTCATGCTCCTCCTATTTTTCAGACCTTTTCATGCTCCTCATATTTTTGACACCTTTTGAAGCTCTTAATGTTTTTCAACATCGTTTCATGCTCCTCCTATTTTTCAGACCGTTTCATGCTTCTCATTTTTTGACACCTTTTGAAGCTCTTCATGTTTTTCAACACCGTTACATGCTCCTTCATATTTTTCAGACCGTTTCATGCTCCTCCTATTTTTGACAGCCTTTGAAGCTCTTCATGTATTTCACACCTTTTCAGGCTCTTCATGTTTTTAAACACCACTTCATGCTCCTCCTATTTTTCAGACCGTTTCATGCTCCTCATATATTTCACAGGTTTGGAGCTCTTCATATTTTTCACACCTTTTAGGCCCTGCATGTTTTTCAACACAATTTCATGCTCCTTATATTTTCAGACCATTTCATGCTCCTCTTTTTTTTGAGACCGTTTCATGCTCCTCATATTTTTGACAACTTTTGAAGCTTTTCATATTATTCACACCTTTTCATGCTCTTCATGTTCTCAACATCGTTTCATGCTCCTCTTATTTTTCAGACCGTTTCATGCTCCTCATATTTTTCAGACCGTTACATGCTCCTCATATTTTTGACACATTTTGAAGCTCTAAATGTTTTTCAACACAGTTTCATGCTCCTCCTATTTTACAGACGGTTTCATGCTCCTCCTATTTTTCAGACCGTTTCATGCCCCTTATATTTTTGACACCTTTTGAAGCTCTTGATATTTTTCACACCTTTTCAGGCTCTTCATGTTTTTCATCACCATTTCATGCTACTCCTATATTTCAGACCGTTTCATGCTTCTCATATTTTTGACATCTTTTGAAGCTCTACATATATTTCACACCTTTTCATGCTCTTCATGTTTTTCAACACCGTTTCATGCTCCTCCTATCTTTCAGACCGTTTCTTGCTCCTCATATTTTTGACACCTTTTGAAGCTCTTCATGTTTTTCAACACCGTTTCATGCTTCTCATATTTTTCAGAACGTTTCATGCTCCTCATATTTTTTACACCTTTTGAACCTCTTCATATTTTTCACACCTTTTCATGCTCTAAATATTTTTCACATCTCTTCATGTGCTCCATATTTTTCACACCGTTTCATGGGCTTCATTTTTACACCGTTTCATGCTCCTCATATTTTTCACACCGTTTCATGCTCTTCGTATTTTTCACACATTTTCATGCTCTTTGTATTTTTCAGACATTTTCATTCTCTTGGTAATTTTTCACACCTTTTTATGCTCTTCGTATATTTCACACCTTTTCATGCTCTTCGTATTTTTCACACCTTTTCATGTTCCTCATATTTTTGAAACCGTTTCATGCTCCTCATATTTATCACACCGTTTCATACTCCGCATATTTTTCACACCTTTTCATGCTCATCGTATTTTTCAGACATTTTCATGCTCCTAGTATTGTTCACACCTTTTCATGCTCCTCGTATCTTTCACACCTTTTCATGCTCCTCGTATTTTTCACACCTTTTCATGCTCCTCGTATTTTTCAGACCTTTTCCTGCTCCTCGTATTTTTCACAGCATTTCATGCTTTCGCATTTTTCACACCGTTTCATGCTCCTCGTATTTTTCACACCTTTTCATGCACTTTGTATTTTTCAAACCTTTTCATGCTCTTTGTATTTTTCACAACTTTTCATGCTTTTCATAATTTTTCACACCTTTTCATTGTCTTCGTATATTTCACACCCATCATGCTCTTTGTATTTTTCACACCTTTTCAAGCTTTTCATACTTTTCAAACCATTTCATGCTCTTCATATTTTTCACATCTTTTCATCCTCTTCATATTTTTCCCAACTTTTCATGCTCTTCATATTTTTTACATATTTCATGCTCCTCATATTTTTCATACCATTTCATGCTCCTCATATTTTTCACATCTTTTCATGCTCCTCATATTTTTGACACCTTTTAAAGGTCTTCATGTTTTTCACACCGTTTCATGCTCTTTATATTTTCACACTGTTTCATTTTACTCGTATTTTTCACACCTTTAAATGCTCCTACTATTTTTCCCACCTTTTCATGCTCCTTGTATTTTTAGCACATTTTCTTTCTCATCGTATTTTTCACACCTTTTCATGCTCCTCGTATTTTTCACACCTTTAATGCTCCTCGTATTTTTCACACCTTTACATGCTCTTCGTGTTTTTCAAACCTTTTAATGCTCTTCGAATTTTTCACACATTTGCATGCACTTCGTGTTTTCCACATTGTTTCATGCTGCTCATGTTTTTCACACTGTTTCATGCTCTTCATATTTTTAACATCGTTTCATGCTCTTCATATTGTTCACAACTTTTCATGCTCCACGTACTTTTCAGACCTTTTCATGCTCCTCGTGTTTTTCAGAACTTTTCATGCTCCTCGTATTTTTCAGACCTTTTCATGCTCCTCGTGTTTTTCCGAACTTTTCATGCTCCTCGTATTTTTCAGACCTTTTCATGCTCCTCGTGTTTTTCAGAACTTTTCATGCTCCTCGTATTTTTCACACCGTTTCATGCTCCTCGTATTTTTCACACCTTTTCATGCACTTTGTATTTTTCCAACCTTTTCATGCTCTTTGTATTTTTCACAACTTTTCATACTTTTCATAATTTTTCACATCTTTTCATTGTCTTCGTATATTTCACACCACTCATGCTCTTTGTATTTTGCACAACTTTTCATGCTCTTTATACTTTTCAAACCATTTCATGCTCTTCATATTTTTCACAACTTTTCATGCTCTTCATATTTTTTACATATTTCATGCTTCTCATATTTTTCATACCATTTCATGATCCTCATGTTTTTCACATCTTTTCATACTCCTCATATTTTTGACACCTTTTAAAGGTCTTCATATTTTTCACACCGTTTCATGCTCTTTATATTTTCACACCGTTTCATGTTCCTCGTATTTTTCAGACCTTTTCATGCTCCTACTATTTTTCCCACCTTTTCATGCTCCTCGTATTTTTAGCACATTTTCTTTCTCATCGTATTTTTCACACCTTTTCATGCTCCTCGTATTTTTCACACCTTTAATTCTCCGTATTTTTCACACCTTTACATGCTCTTCGTATTTTTCAAACCTTTTCATGCTCTTCGAATTTTTCACACATTATCATGCACTTCGTGTTTTCCACATTTTTTCTTGCTGCTCGTGTTTTTCACACCGTTTCATGCTCTTCATATTTTTAACACCGTTTCATGCTCTTCATAATTTCACACCTTTCATGTTCCTCATATTTTTCACACCTTTTCATGCTTCTCATATTTTTCAGATCTTTTCATGCTTCTCGTATTTTTCAGACATTTTCATGCTCCTAGTATTTTTCACACGTTTTCATGCACCTCGTATTTTCACACCTTTTCATGCTCTTTGTAGTTTTCACACCTTTTCATGTTCCTCATATTTTTCAGACCTTTTCATGCTCCTAATATTTTTCCCACCTTTTCATGTTCCTCGTATTTTTAGCACATTTTCTTTCTCATTGCATTTTTCACACCTTTTCATGCTCCTCGTATTTTTCACACCTTTAATTCTCCGTATTTTTCACACCTTTACATGCTCTTCGTATTTTTCACACCTTTACATGCTCTTCGTATTTTTTAAACCTTTTCCTGCTCTTCGAATTTTTCACACATTTTCATGCACTTTGTAGTTTTCACACCTTTTCATGCTCCTCATATTTTTCAGACCTTTTCGTACTCCTCTTATTTGCAGACCTTTTCGTACTCCTCGTGTTTTTCACACCTTTTCATGCTCCTCATATATTTCACAACTTTTCATGCTCTTCATATAATTGACATATTTTAATGCTCCTCATATTTTTCACATCTTTTCATGCTCCTCATATATTTGACACGTTTAAAAGGTCTTCATATTTTTCACACTGTTTCATGATCTTCATATTTTCACACCATTTCATCCTCCTCAAATTTTTTAGACCTTTTCATGCTCCTGTTTTTTTCACACCTTTTCATGCTCCTCGTATTTTTCAGACCTTTTCATGCTCCTACTATTGTTCACACCTTTTCATGCTCCTTGTATTTTTCACACCTTTTCATGCTCTTCGTATTTTTCACACCTTTTCATGCTCCTCATATTTTTCACACCTTTTCATGCTCTTCATATTTTTCCCACCTTGTCATGCCAGTCGTATTTTTTAGAACTTTTCATGGTCCTCGTATATTTCAGACCTTTTCGTGCTCCTCGGATTTTTCACATCTTTTCATGCTCCTCGTATTTTACAGACCTTTTCATGCTCCTTGTATTGTTCCCACCTTTTCATGCTCTTCGTGTTTTTCAAACCTTTTCATGCTCTTCGAATTTTTATACATTTTCATGCTCTTCGTGTTTTTCACACATTTTCATGCTCTTCGTGTTTTTTACAATTTTTCATGCTCCTCATATATTTCACACCTTTTCATGCTCCTCATATTTTTCACACCTTTTCATGCTCCTCGTATTTTTCTGACCTTTACATGCTCCTCATATTTTATAGACCTTTTCATGCTCCTCGTATTTTTCAGACCTTTTCATGGTCCTCGTACTTTCAGACCTTTTTGTGCTCCTCGTATTTTTCACACCTTTTCATGCTCCTCATATATTTCACAACTTTTCATGCTCTTCATATTTTTGACACATTTTCATGCTCCTCCTATTTTTCATACCGTTTCATGCTCCTCATATTTTTCACATCTTTTCATGGTCCTCATATTTCTGACACGTTTTTAAGGTCTTCATGTTTTTCACACCGTTTCATGCTCTTTCTATTTTCACGCAGTTTCATGCTCCTCACATTTTTTAGACCGTTTCACGCTCCTCATATTTTTAGACCTTTATATGCTCCTCGTATTTTTCACACCTTTTCATGCTCCTCGTATTTTACAGAGCTTTTCATGCTCCTTGTTTTTCTCACACCTCTTAATGCTCTACGTATTTTTCACAACTTTTCATGGTCCTCGTATTTTTCAGACCTTTTCATGCTCCTACTATTTTTCACACCTTTTCATGCTCCTTGTAATTTTCACACCTTTAATGCTCCTCATATTTTTCACACCTTTACATGCTCTTCGTATTTTGCAAACCTTTTCATGCTCTTCGAATTTTTCACACATTTACATGCACTTCGTGTTTTCCACAACTTTTCATGCTGCTCGTGTTTTTCACACCATTTCATGCTCTTCATATTTTTCAGACCGTTTCATGCTCCTCAAATTTTTCACACCTTTCCATGCTCCTCGTATTTTTCGTACCTTTTCATGCTCCTGTATTTTTCACACTGTTTCATGCTTTTCATGTTTTTCACACCTATTCATGCTCCTCGTGTTTTTCACATTTTTCATGCTCCTCTTATTTTTCACACCTTTTCATGCTCCTCATATTTTTCACACCTTTTCATGCTCCTTATATTTTTCACACCTTTTCATGCTCCTCGTATTTTTCACAACTTTTCATGCTCTTCATGTTTTTCCACACCGTTTCATGCTCCTCTATATTTCAGACCGTTTCATGCTCCTCATATTCTTTACACCTTTTGAAGCTCTTCATTTTTTTTACACATTTTCAGGCTCTTCATGTTTTTCAACACCGTTCCCTGCTCCTCCCATTTTCAGACCTTTTCATGCTCCTCATATTTTTGACACCTTTTGAAGCTCTTCATATTTTTCACACCTTTTCATGCTACTCCTATTTTGCAGACCGTTTCATGTTCCTCGTATTTTTCAGACCGTTTCATGCTCCTCATATTTTTGACACCTTTTGAAGCTCTTAATGTTTTTCAACATCGTTTCATGCTCCTCCTATTTTTCAGACCGTTTCATGCTTCTCATTTTTTGACACCTTTTGAAGCTCTTCATATTTTTCAACACCATTTCATGCTCCTCCTATTTTGCAGACTGTTTCATTCTCCTCATATATTTCAGACCGTTTCATGCTCCTCATATTTTTGAAACCTTTAGAAGCTCTTCACGTTTTTCAACACCGTTTCATGCTCCTCCTATTTTTCAGAGCGTTTCATGCTCCTCCTATTTTTCAGAGTGTTTCATGCTCCTCCTATTTTTCAGACCATTTCATGCTCCTCTATTTATCAGACCGTTTCATGTTCCTCATTTTTGACATTCTTTGAAGCTCTTCATATTTTTCACACCTTTTCATGCTCTTCATGTTTTTCAACACGACTTCATGCTCCTCCTATTTTTCAGACCGTTTAATGCTCCTCATATTTTTGACACCTTTGGAAGCTCTTCATATATTTCACACCTTTTCAGGCTCTTCATGTTTTTCAACACCACTTCATGCTCCTCTTTTTTTTCAGACAGTTTCATGCTCTTCTCATTTTTGACACGGTTTGAAGCTCTTCATATTTTTCACACCTTTGGAAGCTCTTCATACATTTCACACCTTTTCAGGTTCTTCATGTTTTTCAACACCTCTTCATGCTTCTCCTAATTTTCAGACCGTTTCATGCTCCTCATATTTTTGAGACCTTTTGAAGCTCTTCATATTTTTCACACATTTTCAGGCTCTTCATGTTTTTAAACAACGTTTCATGCTCCTCCTATTTTTTCAGACTGTTTCATGCTTCTCTTATTTTTGACACCTTTTGAAGCTTTCATAATATTCACACCTCTTCAGGTTCTTAATGTTTTTCAACAACGCTTCATGCTCCTCCTATTTTTTAGACCGTTTCTTGCTCCTCTTCCTTTTCACAACTTTTGAAGCTCCTCTTATTTTTCACACCTTTTTAGGCTCTTCATGTTTTTTAACACCGTTTCATGCTCCTCCTATTTTTCAGACGGTTTCATGTTCCTCATTTTTTTACTCGTTTTGAAACGCTTCATATTTTTCACACCTTTTCATGCTCTTCATATTTTTCAACACCGTTTCATGCTCCTCCTATTTTCCAGACCGTTTCATGCTCCTCATATTTTTGAAAACGTTTGGAAGCTCTTCATATTTTTCACACCTTTTCAGGCTCTTCATATTTTTCAACACCGCTTCATGCTCCTACTATATTTCAGACCGTTTCATGTTCTTCATGTTGTTGACACCTTTGAAGCTCTTCATATATTTCAAACCTTTTCAGGCTCTTCATCTTGTTCTAAAACGCTTCATGCTCCTCCTATTTTTCAGACGGTTTCATGTTCCTTATATATTTGACACATTTTGAAGCTCTTCATATTTTTCACAACTTTTCAGGCTCCTCATGTTTTTGAACACCGCTTCATGCTCCTCCTATTTTCCAGACCGTTTCATGCTCCAAACTTTTGACACCTTTTGAAGCTCTTCATATTTTTCACACATTTTCATGCTCTTCATGTTTTTCAACACCGTTTCTTGCTCCTCCTATTTTTCAGACTGTTTCATGCACATCTGTTATTGACACCTTTTGAAGCTCTTCATATTTTTCACACCTTTTCAGGCTCTTCATGTTTTTCAACAATGCTTCATGCTCCTCATTTTTTTCAGACCGTTTCATGCACCTCATATTTTTCAAACCTTTTGAAGCTCTTCATATTTTTCACACCTTTTCAGGCTCTTCATGTTTTTGTACACTACTTCATGCTCCTCCTATTTTTCAGTCGTTTCATGCTTCTCATATTTTTGACACCTTTTGAAGCTCTTCATATTTTTCACACCTTTTCAGGCACTTCATGTTTTTGACCACCACTTCATGCTCCTCCTATTTTTCAGTCGTTTCATGTTTCTCATATTTTTGACACCTGTTGAAGCTCCTCATATTTTTCACACATTTTCATGCTCTTCATCTTTTTCAAAACCATTTCATGCTCATCCTATTTTTAAGGGTGTTTCATGCTCCACATATTTTTGACACCTTTTTAAGCTCTTCACATATTTCAAACCTTTTCAGGCTCTTCAAGTTTTTCATCACCACTTCATGCTCCTCCTATTTTTCAGTCGTTTCTTGCTTCTCATATTTTTAAAAACTCTAGAAGCTCTTCATATATTTCAAACCTTTTCAGGCTCTTCAAGTTTTTCAACACCGCTTCATGCTCCTCCTATTTTTCAGGCTGTTTCATGCTCCTCATATTTTTGACACCTTTTTAAGCTCTTCATGTTTTTTACACCTTTTCAGGCTCTTCATGTTTTTGACCACCGCTTCATGCTCCTCCTATTTTGAGACCGTTTCATGCTCCTCATAATTTTGACACCTTTTGAAGCTCTTCATATATTTCAAACCTTTTCAGGCTCTTCTTGTTTTTGACCACCGCTTCATGCTGCTCCTATTTTTCAGTCCATTTCATGTTCCTCATATTTTTGACACCTTTTGAAGCTCTTCATGTTTTTCACATCTTTTCAGGCTCTTCATGATTTTGTACACCGCTTAATGCTCCTCCTATTTTTCAGACCTTTTCATGATCCTCATGATTTTGACACCTTTGAAGCTCTTCATATTTTTCACACCTTTTCAGGCTCTTCATGTTTTTCAACACCGCTTCATGCTCCTCCTTTTTTTCAGACCATTTTATGTTCCTCATATTTTTGACACCTTCTGAAGCTCTTCATATTTTTCACAACTTTTCAGGCTCTTCAAATTTTTCAACACCGCTTCATGCTCCTCCTAATTTTCAGACCGTTTCATGCACCTCACGTATTTCACACCTTTTGAAGCTCTTCATATTTTTCACACCTTTTCAGGCTCTTCATGTTTTTGAACACCGCTTCATGCTCCTCCTTTTTTTCAGACCGTTTCATACTCCTCATATTTTTGACACCTTTTGAAGCTCTTCATATATATTACACGTTTTCAGACTCTTCATCTTTTTCAACACCGGTTCATGCTCCTCCTATTTTTCAAACTGTTTCATGCTCCTCATATTTTTGACACCTTTTGAAACTCTTCATATTTTTCGCATCTTTTCAGGCTCTTCATGATTTTCAAAACCGCTTCATGCTCCTCCTATTATTCAGACTGTTTCATGCTCCTCATAATTTTGACACCTTTTGAATCTCTTCATATTTTTCACACCTTTTCAGGCTCTTCATGTTTTGGCACACCGCTTCAAGCTCCTCCTATTTTTCAGACCGTTTCATGCTCCTCATATTTTTGACACCTTTTGAAGCTCTTCATATTTTTCACACCTTTTCATGATCTTCATGATTCTCAACACCGCTTCATGCTCCTCTAATTTTCAGACGCTTTTAGGCTCCTCATAATTTTGACTCGTTTTGAAGGTCTTCATATTTTTCACACCTTTCCAGGCACTTCATGTTTTTGAACACGATTTCATGCTCCTCATATTTTGACACCTTTTGAAGCTCTTCATGTTTTTCAACATCGTTTCTTGCTCCTCCTATTTTTCAGACCGTTTCATGGTCCTTATATATTTCAGACCGTTTCATGCGTCTCATATTTTTGACACCTTTGGTAGCTCTTCATATATTTCACACCTTTTCAGGCTCTTCATGTTTTTCAACACCGTTTCATGATCCCCCTATTTTTCAGACCGTTTCATGCTCCTCATATTTTTGACACCTGTGAAGCTCTTCATATTTTTCACACCTTTTCAGGCTCTTCATGTTTTTCAACACCGCTTCATGCTCCTCCTATTTTTCAGACCATTTCATGCTCCTCATATTTTTCAGACCGTTTCATGCTCCTCATAATATTGACACCTTTTGAATCCTTCATATTTATCAAACCTTTTCAAGCTCTTCATGTTTTTGAACACTGCTTCATGCTCCTCTTATTTTTCAGACCGTTTCATGCTCCTCTTATTTTTCAGACCGTTTCATGCTCCTCATATTTTTCAGACCGTTTCATGCTCCTCATATTTTTGACACCTTTTGAAGCTCTTCATATTTTTCACTCTTTTTCTGGGTTCATGTTTTTAAACACCGCTTAATGCTCCTCCTATATTTCAGACCGTTTCATGCTCCTCATATTTTTCACAGCTTTTGAAGCTCTTTATATTTTTCACACCTCTTCATGCTCTTCAAGTTTTTCAACACCATGTCATGCTCCTCCTATTTTTCAAACTGTTTCATGGTCCTCATATTTTTGACACCTTTTGAAGCTCTCCATATATATCACACCTTTTCAGACTCTTCATCTTTTTCAACACCGGTTCATGCTCCTCCTATATTTCAGACCGTTTCATGCTCCTCATATTTTTCACAGCTTTTGAAACTCTTTATATTTTTCACCCCTTTTCATGATTTTCATGTTTTTGAACACCGTTTCATGCTCCTCATATTTTTGACACCTTTTGAAGTTCTTCATATATTTCACACCTTTTCAGGATCTTCATGTTTTTCAAAACCACTTCATGCTCCTCCTATATTTCAGTCCGTTTCATTCTCCTCATATGTTTCACATCTTTTGTAGCTCTTTATTATTTTTCACACCTTTTCAGGCTCTTCATTTTTTGGAACACCGTTTCCTGCTCCTCCTATTTTTCAAATGTTTCATGCTCCTCATATTTTTGACACCTTTTGAAGCTCTTCATATTTTTCACAACTTTTCAGGCTGTTCATGTTTTCAACACGGCTTCATGCTCCTCCTATTTTTCAAACCGTTTCATGCTCCTCATATTTTTGACACCTTTTGAAGCTCTCAATATTTTTCACACCTTTTCAGCCTCTTCATGTTTTTCAACCCTGCTTCATGCTCCTCCTATTTTTCAGACCTTTCATGCTACTAATATTTTTCACATTTATTGAAGCTCTTCATATATATCACACCTTTTCAGGCTCTTCATGTTTTTGAACACCGCTTCATGCTCCTCCTATATTTCAGACCGATTCATGCTCCTCATATTTTTGACACATTTTGAAGCTCTTCAAATATTTCACACCTTTTCAGGCTGTTCATGTTTTTCAATACCGCTTCATGCTCCTCCTCTTTTTCAGACCGTTTCTTGCTCCTCATATTATTGACACCTTTTGGAGCTCTTCATATTTTTCACACCTTTTCAAGCTCTTCATGTTTTTGAACACCGCTTCCTGCTCCTCCTATATTTCAGACCGATTCATGCTCCTCATATTTTTGACACATTTTGAAGCTCTTCAAATATTTCACACCTTTTCAAGCTCCTCAGGTTTTTCAGCACCACTTCATGCTCCTCCTATTTGTCAGACCATTTCATGCTCCTCACATTTAACCACTTTTGAACCTCTTCATATTTTTCACAACTTTTGAAGCTCTTCATATTTTTCACACATTTCAACCTCTTCATGTTTTTTAACAACGCTTCGTACTCCTCCTATTTGCAGACCGTTTCATGCTCCTCATATGTTTGACACCTTTTGAAGCTCTTCATATTTTTCACACCTTTTCAGGCTCTTCTTGTGTTTCAGCATCGCTTCATGCTGCTCCTATTTTTCAGACCGTTTCATGCTCCTCATATTTTTGACACCTTTTGAAGGTCTTTATATATTTCACACCTCTTCAGACTCTTCATCTTTTTCCACACCGCTTCATGTTCCTCCTATTTTCAGACCGTTTCATGTTCCTCATATTATTGACATATTTTGAAACTCTTCATATTTTTCACACCTTTTCATGCTCTTCATGTTTTTCAACAACGCTTCATGCTCCTCCTATTTTTCAGACCGTTTCATGCTCTTCATTTTATTGACTCCTTTTGAAGCTCTTCATATATTTCACACCTTTTCAGACTCTTCATGTTTTTCAACACCACTTCATGCTCCTCCTATTTTTAAGACCGTTTCATGCTCCTCTCATTTTTGACACGATTTGAAGCTCTTCATATTTTTCACACTTTTTGAAGCTCTTCATATTTTGCACATGTTTTCAGGCTTTTCATGTTTTTCAACACTGCTTCATGATCCTCCTATTTTACAGACCGTTTCATGCTCCTCATATTTTTGACACCTTTTGAAGCTCTTCATAATTTTAACACATTTTCAGGCTCTTCATGTTTTTCAACATCGCTCTATGCTCCTCCTGTTTTTCAAACCGTTTCATGCTCCTCATATTTTGGACACGGTTTGAAGCTCTTCATATATTTCACACATTTTCAGGCTCTTCATGATTCTGAACACCGCATCATGCTCCTTGTATTTTTCAGACCGTTTCATGCTCCTCATATTTTGGACACCGTTTCAGGCTCTTCATATATTTCACACATTTTCAGGCTCTTCATGATTCTGAACACCGCATCATGCTCCTGGTATTTTTCATACCGTTTAATGCTCCTCATATTTTTGACACGTTTTGAACCTCTTCATATTTTTCACACCTTTTCAGGCTCTTCATGTTTTTCAACACCGTTTCATGTTCCTCCTATTGTTCAGACCGTTTCTTACTCCTCATATTTCTGACACCGTTTGAAGCTCTTCATATTTTTACACCTTTTGAGCTCTTCCTATTTTTCACACGTTTTCGGGCTCTTCATGTTTTTCAACACTGCTTCATGCTCCTCCTATTTTCAAAACGTTTCAAGCTACTCTTAATTTTCACACCTTTTGAAGCTCCTCATATTTTTCACACCTTTTCAGGCTTTTCATGTTTTTCAACACCGCTTCATGTTCCTCCTATTTTTCAGACCGTTTCATTCTCCTCATATTTCTGACACCGTTTGAAGCTCTTCATATTTTTACACCTTTTGAGCTCTTCCTATTTGTCACACGTTTTCGGGCTCTTCATGTTTTTCAACACTGATTTATGCTCCTCCTATTTTCACAACGTTTCAAGCTACTCTTAATTTTCACACCTTTTGAAGCTCCTCATATTTTTCACACCTTTTCAGGCTTTTCATGTTTTTCAACAATGCTTCATGCTCCTCCTATTTTTCAGACCGTTTCATGCTTTTCATAATATTGACTCCTTTTGAAGCTCTTCATATATTTCACACCTTTTCAGACTCTTCATGTTTTTCAACACCACTTCATGCTCCTCCTATTTTTAAGACCGTTTCATGCTCCTCTCATTTTTGACACGATTTGAAGCTCTTCATATTTTTCACACTTTTTGAAGCTCTTCATATTTTGCACAAGTTTTCAGGCTTTTCATGTTTTTCAACACTGCTTCATGATCCTCCTATTTTACAGACCGTTTCATGCTCCTCTTATTTTTGACACCTTTTGAAGCTCTTCATAATTTTAACACATTTTCAGGCTCTTCATGTTTTTCAACATCACTCTATGCTCCTCCTGTTTTTGAAACCGTTTCATGCTCCTCATATTTTCGACACCGTTTGAAGCTCTTCATATATTTCACACATTTTCAGGCTCTTCATGATTCTGAACACCGCATCATGCTCCTTGTATTTTTCATACCGTTTCATGCTCCTCATATTTTTGACACCTTTTGAACCTCTTCATATTTTTCACACCTTTTCAGGCTCTTCATGTTTTTCAACACCGTTTCATTCTCCTCCTATTGTTCAGACCGTTTCTTACTCCTCATATTTCTGACACCGTTTGAAGCTCTTCATATTTTTACACCTTTTGAGCTCTTCCTATTTTTCACACCTTTTCGGGCTCTTCATGTTTTTCAACACTGCTTCATGCTCCTCCTATTTTCACACCGTTTCATGCTACTCTTAATTTTCACACCTTTTGAAGCTCCTCATATTTTTCACACCTTTTCAGTCTTTTCATGTTTTTCAACACCACTTCATGTTCCTCCTATTTTTCAGTCCGTTTCATGCTCCTCATATTTTTGACACGTTTTGAAGCTCTTCATATTTTTCACATCTTTCCAGGCACTTCATGTTTTTGAACACCTTTTCAGGCTTCTCATGTTTTTCGACACCGCTGCATGCTCCTCCTATTTTTCAGACCGTTTCATGCTCTTCATATTTTTGACACCTTTTGAAACTCTTCATAAATTTCACACCTTTTCAGGCTCTTCATGTTTTTGAACACCGTGTCATGCTCCTCATATTTTTCTGACCGTTTCATGCTCCTCACATTTTTGACACCTTTTGAAGCTCTTCTATTTTTCACACCTTTTCAGGCTCTTCATATTTTTCAACACCGCTTCATGCTCCTCCTATTTTTCAGACCGTTTCATGCTCCTCATAATTTTGACACCTTTTGAAGCTCTTCATATTTTTAACACATTTTCAGGCTCTTCATGTTTTTCAACATCGCTCTATGCTCCTCCTGTTTTTCAAACCGTTTCATGCTCCTCATATTTTGGACACCGTTTGAAGCTCTTCATATATTTCACACATTTTCAGGCTCTTCATGATTCTGAACACCGCATCATGCTCCTTGTATTTTTCAGACCGTTTCATGCTCCTCATATTTTGGACACCGTTTCAGGCTCTTCATATATTTCACACATTTTCAGGCTCTTCATGATTCTGAACACCGCATCATGCTCCTGGTATTTTTCATACCGTTTAATGCTCCTCATATTTTTGACACGTTTTGAACCTCTTCATATTTTTCGCACCTTTTCAGGCTCTTCATGTTTTTCAACACCGTTTCATGCTCCTCCTATTGTTCAGACCGTTTCATACTCCTCGTATTTCTGACACCGTTTGAAGCTCTTCATATTTTTACACCTTTTGACCTCTTCCTATTTTTCACACGTTTTCAGGCTCTTCATGTTTTTCAACATCGCTCTATGCTCCTCCTGTTTTTCAAACCGTTTCATGCTCCTCATATTTTGGACACCGTTTGAAGCTCTTCATATATTTCACACATTTTCAGGCTCTTCATGATTCTGAACACCGCATCATGCTCCTTGTATTTTTCAGACCGTTTCATGCTCCTCATATTTTGACACCTTTTGAAGCTCTTCAAATTTTCACACCTATTCAGGCTCTTCATGTTTTTGAACACTCTTTCATGCTCCTTCTATTTTTCAGACCGTTTCTAGCTCCTCATATTTTTGACACATCTTAAAGCTTTTCATATATTTCACTCCTTTTCAGGCTCTTCATTTTTTTGAACACCGCTTCATGCTCCTCCTATTTTTCAGAGTGTTTCATGCTCCTCATATTTTTGACACTTTTGAAGCTCTTGATATTTTTCACACCTTTTCAGGCTCTTCACGTCTTTCAACACCGTTTCATGCTCCTCCTATTTTTCAGACCGTTTCATGCTCCTCATATTTTTGACACCTTTTGAAGCTCTTCATATTTTTCACACCTTTTGAAGCTCTTCATATTTTTCACACCTTTTCAGGCTCTTCATGTTTTTGAACACCGCTTCATGCTACTCCTATTTTTGACACATTTTCAAGCTCTTCATATTTTTCAATCCTTTCATGCTCTTCATGTTTTTCATAACCGTTCCATTCTCCTCCTATTTTTCAGATTGTTTCATGCTCCTCATATTTTTGACATCTTTTGAAGCTCTTCATATTTTTCAAACCTTTTGTAGCTCTTCATATTTTTCACACCGTTTCAGGCTCTTCATGATTTTCAACACCACTTCATGCTCCTCCTATTTTTCAGATCGTTTCATGCTTCTCATATTTTTCACACCTTTTCAAGGTCTTCATGTTTTCAACACCGTTTCATGCTCCTCCTATTTTTCAGACCGTTTCATGCTCCTCATGTTTTTCACACCTTTTGAAGCTCTTCATATTTTTCACACCTTTTCAGGCTCTTCATGATTTTGAACAGCGCTTCATGCTCCTCCTATTTTTCAGACCGTTTCATGCTCCTCATATTTTTCACTCCTTTTGAGGCTGTACAAATTTTTCACACCTTTTCAGGATCTACATATTTTTCAACACCGCTTCATGCTCCTCCTATTTTTTAGACCGTTTCTTGCTCCTCATATTTTTTACACGTTTTGAACCTCTTCATATTTTTCCCACCTTTTCAGGCTCTTCATGTTTCTGAACACCGTTTCATGCTCCTCCTATTTTTCAGACCGTTTCTGGCTCCTCATATTTTTTACACGTTTTGAACCTCTTCATATTTTTCCCACCTTTTCAGGCTCTTCATGTTTCTGAACACCGTTTCATGCTCCTCCTATTTTTCAGACCGTTTCTGGCTCCTCATATTTTTTACACGTTTTGAACCTCTTCATATTTTTCCCACCTTTTCAGGCTCTTCATGTTTTTCAACACTGCTTCATGCTCCTCCTATTTTTCAGACCGTTTCATTCTCGTTATATTATTGACAAGTTTTGAAGCTCTTCATATTTTTAACACCTTTTCAGGCTCTTCATGTTTTTGAAGACCGTTTCATGCTCCCCCTAATATTCAGAGCGTTTTATGCTCCTCATATTTTTGACACCTTTTGAAGCTCTTCATATATTTCACACCTTTTCAGGCTGTTTATGTTTTTTAACACCGCTTCATGCTGCTCCTATTTTTCAGACCGTTTCATGCTCCTCATACATTTGACACGTTTTGAAGTTCTTCATATATTTCACAACTTTTCAGGCTCTTCTTTTTTTCAACACCGATTCTTGCTTCTCCTATTTTTCAGACCGTTTCATGTTCCTCATATTTTTGACAACTTTTGGCGCGCTTCATGTTTTTCACACCTTTTCAGGCTCTTCACTTTTCAACACCGCTTCATGCTCCTCCTATTTTTCAGACCGTATCATGCTCCTCATACTTTTGAAAACTTTTGAAGCTCTTCATATATTTCACACCTTTTCAGGCTCTTCATGTTTTGCAACACCGTTTCATGCTCCTCCTTTTCTTCAGACCTTTTCATGCTCCTCATATTTTTAAAATCTTTTGAAGCTCTTCATATATTTCACCCCTTTTCAGGCTCTTCATGATTTTGAACAGCGCTTCGTGCTCCTCCTATTTTTCAGACCGTTTCATGCTCCTCATATTTTTGCTACGTTTTGAAGGCTTCATATTATTCACACCTTTCAGGCTCTTCATGTTTTTGAAAACCCTTCCATGCTCAACCTATTTTTCAGACCATTTCATGTTCCTCATATTTTTGAAACCTTTTAAGCTCTTCATATTTTTAACACATTTTCAGGCTCTTCAAGTTTTTGAACACCGCTTCATGCTACTCCTATTTTTCACACCTTTTGAAGCTCTTCATATTTTTCAATCCTTTTCATGCTCTTCATGTTTTTCAACACCGTTTCATGCTCCTCCTATTTTTCAGCCCGGTTCATGCTCCTCATATTTTTGACACCTTTTGAAGCTCTTGATATTTTTCACACATTTTCAGGCTCTTCATGTTTTTCAACACCGTTTCATGCTCCTCCTATTTTTCAGACTGTTTCATGCTCCTCCTATTTTTGACACATTTTTGAAGCTCTTGATATTTTTCACACGTTTTCAGGCTCTTCATGTTTTTCAACACCGTTTCATGCTCCTCCTATTTTCAGACCGTTTCATGCTCCTCATATTTTTCACACCTTTTGAAGCTCTTCATATTTTTCACACCTTTTGAAGCTCTTCATATTTTTCAAACCTTTTCAGGCTCTTCATGATTTTCAAAATCACTTCGTGCTACTCCTATATTTCAGATCGTTTCATGCTCCTCATATTTTTGACACCTTTTGAAGCTCTTCATATTTTCACACCTTTTCATGCTCTTCATGTTTTCAACACCGTTTCATGCTCCTCCTATTTTTCAGACCGTTTCATGCTCCTCATATTTTTCACACCTTGTGAAGCTCTTCATATTTTTCACATCTTTTCAGGCTCTTCATGTTTTTCAACATCGCTTCATGCTCGTCCTATTTTTCAGCCCGTTTCATGCTCCTCATATTTTTAAAACCTTTTGAAGCTCTTCATGTTTTTCACACCTTTGCAGGCTCTTCATGTTTTGAACACCGCCTGATGCTCCTCCTATTTTTCAGACCGCTTCATGCTCCTCATATTTTTGACACCTTTTGAAGCTCTTCATATATTTCACCCCTTTTCAGGCTCTTCATGATTTTGAACAGCGCTTCTTGCTCCTCCTACTTTTCAGACCGTTTCATGCTCCTCATATTTTTGCTACGTTTTGAAGGCTTCATATTATTCACACCTTTCAGGCTCTTCATGTTTTTGAACACCCTTCCATGCTCAACCTATTTTTCAGACCATTTCATGTTCCTCATATTTTTGAAACCTTTTAAGCTCTTCATATTTTTAACACATTTTCAGGCTCTTCAAGTTTTTGAACACCGCTTCATGCTACTCCTATTTTTCACACCTTTTGAAGCTCTTCATATTTTTCAATCCTTTTCATGCTCTTCATGTTTTTCAACACCGTTTCATGCTCCTCCTATTTTTCAGCCCAGTTCATGCTCCTCATATTTTTGACACCTTTTGAAGCTCTTGATATTTTTCACACATTTTCAGGCTCTTCATGTTTTTCAACATGGTTTCATGCTCCTCCTATTTTTCAGACTGTTTCATGCTCCTCCTATTTTTGACACATTTTTGAAGCTCTTGATATTTTTCACACGTTTTCAGGCTCTTCATGTTTTTCATCACCGTTTCATGCTCCTCCTATTTTCAGACCGTTTCATGCTCCTCATAATTTTCACACCTTTTGAAGCTCTTCATATTTTTCACACCTTTTGAAGCTCTTCATATTTTTCAAACCTTTTCAGTCTCTTCATGGTTTTCAACACCACTTCATGCTATGCCTATATTTCAGATCGTTTCATGCTCCTCATATTTTTGACACCTTTTGAAGCTCTTCATATTTTTCACACCTTTTCATGCTCTTCATGTTTTCAACACCGTTTCATGCTCCTCCTATTTTTCAGACCGTTTCCTGCTCCTCATATTTTTCACACCTTGTGAAGCTCTTCATATTTTTCACACCTTCAGGCTCTTCATGTTTCTGAACACCATTTCATGCTCCTCCTATTTTTCACACCGTTTCATGCTCCTCATATATTTCACACCTTTTGAAGCTCTTCATATATTTCACACCTTTTCAGGCTCTTCATGTTTTTGAACACCGCTTCATGCTCCTCCTATTTTTAAGATCGTTTCATGATCCTCATATTTTGACACCTTTTGAAGGTCTTCATATTTTTTCACACCTTTTCAAGCTCTTCATGTTTTTCAACACCACTTCATGCTCCGCCTATTTTTCAGCCCGTTTCATGCTCTTCATATTTTTGACACCTTTTGAAGCTCTTCATATTTTTCACACCTTTCAGGCTCTTCATGTTTTAGAACACCGTTTCATGCTCCTCCTATCTTTCAGACCATTTCATGCTCCTCATATTTTTGACACCTTTTAAGCTCTTCATATTTTTCACAGATTTTCAGGCTCTTCAAGTTTTTGAACACCGCTTCATGCTACTCCTATTTTTCAGACCGTTATAGCCTCCTCATATTTTTGACACCATTTGAAGCTCTTCATATTTTTCACAGCTTTTCAGGGTCTTCATGTTTTTGAACACCGCTTCATGCTCCTCCTAATTTTCAGACCATTTCATGTTCCTCATATTTTTGACACCTTTTAAGCTCTTCATATTTTTAACACATTTTCAGGCTTTTCATGTTTTTCAACACCGCTTCATGCTACTCGTATTTTTCAGACCGTTTCATGCTCGTCATAATTTTGACACGTTTTGAAGCCCTTCATATTTTTCACACCTTTCAGACTCTTCATGTTTTTGAACACCGTTTCATGCTCCTCCTATTTTTCAGACCATTTCATGCTCCTCATAATTTTGACACCTTTTAAGCTCTTCATATTTTTAACACATTTTCAGGCTCTTCAAGATTTGGAACACCGCTTCATGCTACTCCTATTTTAGACACCATTTGAAGCTCTTCATATTTTTACACCATTTCAGGCTCTTCATGTTTCTGAACACCGTTTCATGCTCCTCATATTTTTACATGTTTTGAAACTCTTCATATTTTTCACACCTTTTCAGGTGCTTCAGGTTTTCAACACCGTTTCATGCTCCTAATATTTTTCAGACCGTTTCATGCTCCTCATATTTTTGACACATTTTGAAGCTCTTCATGTTTTTCAACTCCGCTTCATGCTCCTTCTATTTTTGACATCTTTTGAAGCTCTTCATATTTTTCACACCTTTTCAGGCTCCTCATGTTTTTCAACACCGCGTCATGCTCCTCCTGTTTTTCAGACCGTTTCATGCTCCTCATATTTTTGACATCTTTTGAAGCTCTTCTTATTTTTCACACCTTTTCAGGGTTTTCATGTTTTTCAACACCGCTTCATGCTCCTCCTATTTTTCAGACCGTTTCATTCTCATATATTATTGACAAGTTTTGAAGCTCTTCATATTTTTAACACCTTTTAGGCTCTTCATGTTTTTGAAGACCGTTTAATGCTCCCCCTAACATTCAGAGCGTTTTCTGCTCCTCATATTTTTGACACCTTTTGAAGCTCTTCATATATTTCACACCTTTTCAGGCTGTTTATGTTTTTTAACACCGCTTCATGCTGCTCCTATTTTTCAGACCGTTTCATGCTCCTCATATATTTGACACATTTTGAAGTTCTTCATGTATTTCACAACTTTTCAGGCTCTTCTTTTTTTCAACACTGATTCTTGCTCCTCCTATTTTTCAGACCGTTTCATGTTCCTCATATTTTTGACAACTTTTGAAACGCTTCATGTTTTGCACACCTTTTCAGGCTCTTCACTTTTCAACACCACTTCATGCCCCTCCTATTTTTCACACCGTATCATGCTCCTCATACTTTTGAAAACTTTTGAAGCTCTTCATATATTTCACACCTTTTCAGGCTCTTCATGTTTTGCAACACCGTTTCATACTCCTCTTATTTTTCAGACAGTTTCATGCTCCTCATATATATGACACCTTTTGAAGCTCTTCATATTTTTCACACCTTTTCGGGCTCTTCATGTTTTTGAAGACCACTTCATGCTCCTCCTATTTTTCAGACCGTTTCATGCTCCTCATATTTTGACACCTTTTTAATCTCTTCATATTTTTCACACCTTTTCATGCTCTTCATGTTGTTCAACACCTTTTCATACTCCTCTTATTTTTCAGAATGTTTCGTGCTCCTCATATTTTGACACCTTTTGAAGCTCTTCATATTTTTCACATCTTTTCAGTATCTTCAGTTTTTGAACACCGTTTCATGCTCCTCCTATTTTTCAGGCCGTTTCCTGCTCCTCATATTTTTGACAACTTTTGGAGCTCTTCATATTTTTCACACCTTTTCAGGCTCTGCATGTTTTGAACACTCCTTCATGCTCCTCCTATGTTTCAGACCGTTTCATGCTCCTCATATTTTTTCACCTTTTGAAGCTCTTCATATTTTTAACACATTTTCAGGCTCTTCAAGTTTTGGAACACCGCTTCATGCTACACCTATATTTGACACCTTTTGAAGCTCTTCATATTTTTCACTCCTTTTCAGACTCTTCATGTTTTTCAACACCGTTTCATGCTCCTCCTATTTTTCAGACTGTTGCATGCTCCTCATATTTTTGACACCTTTTAAGCTCTTGCTATTTTTCACACCTTTTCAGGCTCTTCACATCTTTCAGCACCGTTTCATGCTACTCCTATTTTTCAGACCGTTTCATGTTCCTCATATTTTTGACACCTTTTGAAGCTCTTCATATTTTTCATACCTTTTCAGGCTCTTCATTGTTTTCAACACCACTTCATGCTCCTCCTATCTTTCAGTTCATTTCATGCTCCTCATATTTTTGACACCTTTTGAAGCTGTTCATATTTTTCACACGTTTTCAGGCTCTTCATCTGTTTCAACACTGTTTCATGCTCCTCCTATTTTTCAGATCATTTCATGATCCTCATATTTTTGACACCTTTTGAAGCTCTTCTTGTTTTTCAACACCGTTTCATGCTTCTCCTATTTTGCAGACCGTTTCATGCTCCTCATTTTTTTCAGACCGTTTCATGCTCCTCATATTTTTGTCACCTTTTGAAGCTCTTCATATCTTTCAAAACTTTCACAGCTCTTCATGTTTTTCAACTCCGTTTCATGCTTCTCCGATTGTTCAGACCGTTTCATGCACCCCATATTTTTCAGTCCATTTCACTCTCCTCATATTTTTAACACCTTTTGACTCTCTTCATATTCTTCACACCTTTTAAGGCACTTCAGGTTTTTCAACACCGTTTCATGCTCCTCCTAATTTTCAGACTGCTTGATGCTCCTCGTATTTTTGACACATTTTGAAGCTCTTAATATTTTTCACACCTTTTCAGGCTCTTCATGTTTTGCAACACCGTTTCTTGCTCCTCCTAGTTTTCAGACCGTTTCATCTCCTCATATTTTTAACACCTTTTGACGCTCTTCATATATTTCACCCTTATTCCTGCTTTTCATGTTTTTCAACACCGTTTCATGCTCCTCCTATTTTTCAGACAGTTTCGTGTTCCGCATATTTTTCAGAAAGTTTCATGCTCCTCATATTATTGAAACCTTTTGAAGTCCTTCATATTTTTCACACCTTTTCAGGCTCTTCATGTTTTTCAACACCACTTCATGCTGCTCCTATTTTTCAGACCGTTTCCTGCTCCTCATTTTTTTGACACCTTTTGAAGCTCTTCATATATTTCAAACCTTTTCAGGCTCTTCTTGTTTTTGAACGCAGCTTCATGTTCTTCATATTTTTCAAATTCTTTCATGCTCCTCATATTTTTGACACCTTTTGAAGCTGTTCCTATTTTTCACAAGTTTTCTTGCTCATCATGTTTTTGAACACCGTTTCTTGCTCCTCCTAAATTTCAGACCGTTTCATGCTCCTCATATTTTTGACACCTTTTGAAGCTCTTCATATTTTTCAACACTTTTCAGGCTCTTCATGTTTTTAAAAACCGCTTCATGTTCCTCCTATTTTTCAGACTGTTTCATTCTCCTCATAATTTTGACACGTTTTGAAGCCTTTCATGTTTTTCACACCTTTCAGGCTCTTCATGTTTTTGAACACAATTTCATGCTCCTCCTATTTTTCAGACCATTTCATGCTCTTCATATTTTTGACACCTTTTAAGCTCTTCATATTTTTCACAGATTTTCAGGCTCTTCAAGTTTTTGAACACCGCTTCATGCTCCTCCAATTTTTCAGACCATTTCATGCTCCTCATATTTTTCACTCCTTTTGAGGCTGTACAGATTTTTCACACCTTTTCAGGATCTACATATTTTTCAACACCGTTTGATTCTCCTCCTATATTTGAGACCGTTTCAAGCTCCTCATAATTTTGACACCTTTTGAGGCTCTTCATATTTTTCACACCTTTTCAGGCTCTTCATGTTTTCGAAAAACGTTTCATGCTCCTCCTATATTTCAGAACGTTTCATGCTCCTCATATTTTTGACACCTTTTGAAGTCTTCATATATTTCACACCTTTTCAGTCTCTTCATGGTTTTGAACACCGTTTCATGCTCCTCCTATTTTTCAGACCGTTTCATGCTCCTCATATGTTTGACACCTTTTGAAACTTTTCATGTTTTCACACCTTTTGAAGCTCTTCATATTTTTTACACCTTTTGAAGATCTTCATATTTTTCACACTTTTTCAGGCTCTTCATATTTTTGAACACCGCTTCATGATCCTCCTATTTTTCAGACCGTTTCATGCTCCTCATATTTTTGACACCTTTTGAAGCTCTTCATATTTTTCAAACTTTTTGAACCTCTTCATATTTTTCACACCTTTTCAGGCTCTTCATGTTTTTCAACACTGCTTCATGCTCCTCCTATTTTTCAGACCATGTCATGCTCCTCATATTTTTGACACCTTTTGAAGCTCTTCATATATTTCACAACTTTTCAGGCTCTTCATGTTTTTGAACAACGCTTCATGCTCCTACTATGTTTCAGTTCGTTTCATGCTCTTCATATTTTTGACACTTTTTGAAGCTCTTCATATTTTTTACACCTTTTCAGGCTCTTCATATTTTTCAACACCACTTCATGCTCCTCCTATTTTTTAGACCGTTTCATGCTCCTCATATTTTTGTCACCTTTTGAAGCTCTTCATATATTTCACACCTTTTCAGGCTCTTCATGTTTCTGAACACCGTTTCATGCTCCTCCTATTTTTCAGACCGTTTCTTGCTCCTCATATTTTTTACACGTTTGAACCTTTTCATATTTTTCCCACCTTTTCAGGCTCTTCATGTTTCTGAACACGGTTTCATGCTCCTCCTATTTTTCAGACCGTTTCTTGCTCCTCATATTTTTTACACGTTTGAACCTTTTCATATTTTTCCCACCTTTTCAGGCTCTTCATGTTTTTGAACAACGCCTCATGCTCCTATTATGTTTCAGATCGTTTCATGCTCCTCATATTTTTGACACCTTTTGAAGCTCTTCATATTTTTCACACCATTTCAGGCTCTTCATGTTTCTGAACACCGTTTCATGCTCCTCATATTTTTACATGTTTTGAAACTTTTCATATTTTTCACACCTTTTCAGGCTCTTCATATTTTTCAACACCGCTTCATGCTCCTCCTATTTTTCAGACCGTTTCATGCTTCTTATATTTTTGACTTCTTTTGAAGCTCTTCATATATTTCACTCCTTTTTAGGCTCTTCGTCTTTTTCAACACCGTTTCATGCTCCTCCTATTTTTCAGAACGCTTCATGCTCGTCATATTTTTGACACATTTTGTAGCTCTTCATATATTTCACACCTTTTCAGGCTCTTCATGTTTTTCAACACCGCTTCATGCTCTTCCTATTTTTAAGACAGTTTCATGTGCATCATAATTTTGAAACCTTTTGAAGCTCTTCATATTTTTCACACATTTTCAGTCTCTTCATGTTTTTCCACACCGTTTCAGGCTGCTCCTATTTTTCAGACCGTTTCATGCTCCTTATATATTTGACACATTTTGAAGCTCTTCATATTTTTCACTCCTTTTTAGGCTCTTCGTGTTTTTCAACACCGTTTCATGCTCCTAATATTTTTCAGACCGTTTCATGCTCCTCATATTTTTGACACCTTTTGAAGCTCTTCATATTTTTCACACCTTTTCAGGCTCTTAATGATTTTGAACACCGTTTCATTTTCCTCCTATTTTTCAGACCGTTTCATGCTCCTCATATTTTTGACACCTTTTGAAGCTCTTCATATTTTTCATACCTTTTCAGTATCTTCAAGTTTTTGAACACCGCTTCATGCTCCTCATATTTTTCACACCTTCGGAAGCTCTTCATAGTTTTCACAACTTTTCAGGCTCTTCATGTTTTTGAACACCGTTTCATGCTCCTCCTATTTTTCATACCGTTTCATGCTCCTCATATTTTTGCCACTTTTTGAAGCTCTTCATATTTTTCACACCTGTTCAGTATCTTCAAGTTTTTGATAACCGCTTCATGCTTCTCATATTTTTCACACCTTCTGAAACTCTTCATATTTTTCACACCTTTTCAGGCTCTTAATCATTTTGAACACCATTTCATTTTCCTCCTATTTTTCAGACCGTTTCATGCTCCTCATATTTTTGACACCTTTTGAAGCGCTTCATATTTTTCACATGTTTTCAGGATCTTCATGTTTTTGAACACCATTTCATGCTCCTCCTATTTTTCAGACCGTTTCATGCTCTTCATGTTTTTCAAGACCGTTTCATGCTCCTCCTATTTTTCAGACCGTTTCATGCACCTCATATTTTCACACGTTTTGAAGCTCTTCAAATTTTGCACACCTTTTCAGGCTCTTCATGTTTTTGAACACCGTTTCATGCTACTCCTATTTGACACCTTTTGAAGCTCTTCATATTTTTCACACCTTTTCATGCTCTTCATGTTTTTCAACACCGTTTCATGCTCCTCCTATTTTCAGACTGTTTCATGCTCCTCATATTTTTGACACCTTTTCAGGCTCTTAATGATTTTGAACACCGTTTCATACTCCTCTTATTTTTCAGACAGTTTCATGCTCCTCATATATTTGACACCTTTTGAAGCTCTTCATATTTTTAACACCTTTTCGGGCACTTCATGTTTTTCAACACCACTTCGTGCTCTTCCTATTTTTCAAACTGTTTCATGCTCCTCCTATTTTTGACACCTTTTGAACCTCTTCATATATTTCACACCTTTTCAGGCTCTTCATGTTTTTCAACACCGCTTCATGCTCCTCCTATTTTTCAGACCGTTTCATGCTCCTTATATTTTTGACTTCTTTTGAAGCTCTTCATATATTTCACTCCTTTTTAGGCTCTTCGTGTTTTTCAACACCGTTTCATGCTCCTCCTTTTTTTTCAGAACGCTTCATGGTCCTCCTATTTTTCAGGCCGTTTCATGCTCCTCATATTTTTCACAGCTTTTCAGCCTCTTAATGATTTTGAACACCGTTTCATTTTCCTCCTATTTTTCAGACCGTTTCATGCTCCTCATATTTTTCACAGCTTTTCAGCCTCTTAATGATTTTGAACACCGTTTCATTTTCCTCCTATTTTTCAGACCGTTTCATGCTCCTCATATTTTTCACAGCTTTTCAGGCTCTTCATGTTTTTCAACACCACTTCATGCTCCTCCTATTTTTCAGGCCGTTTCATGCTCCTCATATTTTTCACAGCTTTTCAGCCTCTTAATGATTTTGAACACCGTTTCATTTTCCTCCTATTTTTCAGACCGTTTCATGCTCCTCATATTTTTCACAGCTTTTCAGGCTCTTCATGTTTTTGAACACCGTTTCATGCTCCTCCTATTTTTCATACCGTTTCATGCTCCTCATATTTTTGCCACTTTTTGAAGCTCTTCATATTTTTCACACCTTTTCATGCTCTTCATGTTTTTCAACACCGTTTCATGCTCCTCCTATTTTCAGACTGTTTCCTGCTCCTCATATTGTTGACACCTTTTCAGGCTCTTAATGACTTTGAACACCGTTTCATACTCCTCTTATTTTTCAGACAGTTTCATGCTCCTCATATATTTGACACCTTTTGAAGCTCTTCATATTTTTAACACCTTTTCGGGCACTTCATGTTTTTGAACACTACTTCATGCGCCTCCTATTTTTCAGACCGTTTCATGCTCCTCATATTTTTTCACCTTTTGAAGCTCTTCCTATATTTCACACCTTTGCAGGCTCTTCATGGTTTTGAACTCGACTTCATGTTCCTCCTATTTTTCAAACTGTTTCATGCTCCTCATATTTCTGACACCTTTTGAAACTCTTCATATTTTTCACACCTTTTCAGGCTCTTCATGTTCTTGAACACCTTTTCATGCTCCTCCTATTTTTCAGACAGTTTCATGCTCCTCATATTTCTGACACCTTTTGAAGCTCTTCATATTTTTCACACCTTTTCAGCCTCTTCATGTTTTTCAACACCGCCTCATGCTCCTCCTATTTTTCAGAGCGTTTCATGCTCCTCCTATTTTTGACGCCTTTTGAAGCTCTTCATATATTTCACACCTTTTCAGGCTCTTTCAAGTTTTTCACACCGCTTCATGCTCCTCCTATTTTTCAGACGTTTTCATGCTCCTCATATTTTTGACACCTTTCGAAGCTCTTCATATTTTTCACACATTTTCATGCGCTTCATGTTTTTCAACACCACTTCTTGCTCCACCTATTTTTCAGATCGTTTCATGCTCCTCATATTTTTATACCTTTTGAAGCTCTTCATATATTTCACACCTTTTGAGGCTCTTCATGTTTTTCACACCTTTTCAGGCTCTTCGTGTTTTTCACAACTTTTCAGGCTCTTCATGATTTTCAACACCGCTTCATGCTCCTCCTATTTTTCAGACCATTTCATGCTCCTCATATTTTTGACACCTATTGAAGCTCTTCATATATTTCACACCTTTTGAGGCTCTTCATCTTTTTCACACCTTTTCAGGCTCTTCATGTTTCTCACACCTTTTCAGGCTCTTCATGTTTTTCAACACCGTTTCAAGCTCCTTCTATTTTTCAGACTGTATCATGCTCCTCATATTTTTGACACCCTTGAAGCTCTTCATATATTTCACACCTTTTCAGGCTCTTCATGGTTTTGAACACCGCTTCATGCTCCTCCTATTTTTCAGACTGTTTCATACTCCTCATATTTATGACACGTTTTGAAGCTTTTCATATATTTCACACCTTTTCAGCCTCTTCATGTATTTCAACACCACTCATGCTCTTCCTATTTTTCAGACCGTTTCATGCTCCTCATATTTTTGACACCTTTTGAAGCTCTTAATATTTTTCACACCTTTTCAGGCTCTTCATGTTTTTCAACACCGTTTCATGCTCCTCCTATTTTTCAGACCGTTTCATGCTCCTCATATTTTTTACACCTTTTGAAGCTCTTCATATTTTTCACTCCTATTCAGGCTCTTCATGTTTTTGAACATCGTTTCATGCTACTCCTATTTTTGACACCTTTTGATGGTCTTCATATTTTCACACCTTTTCAGTCTCTTCATGTTTTTCAATACCACTTCCTTCTCCACCTATTTTTCAGATCGTTTCTTGCTCCTCATATTTTTGACAACTTTTGAAGCTCTTCAAATTTTTCACACCTTTTGGACCTCTTCATATATTTCACACCTTTTCAGGCTCTTCATGTTTGTCACACCTTTTCAGGCTCTTCATGTTTTTCAACACCGCTTCATGCTCCTCCTATTTTTCAGACCGTTTCATGCTCCTCATATTTTTGATACCGTTTGAAGCTCTTCATATATTTCACACCTGTTGAGGCTCTTCATGTTTTTCACACCTTTTCAGGCTCTTCATGATTTTCACAACTTTTCAGGCTCTTCATGTTTTTCAACACCGCTTCATGCTCCTCCAATTTTTCAGAACGTTTCAGACTCCTCATATTTTTGACAGCTATTGAAGTGCTTCATATATTTCACACCTTTTCAGGCTCTTCATGCTTTTCAACACCGCATCATGCTCCTCCTATATTTCAGAGCGTTTCATGGTCCTCAAATTTTTGACATCTTTTGAAGCTCTTCGTTTATTTCACACCTTTTCAGGAATCATGTTTTTCAAAACGGCTTCATGCTCCTCCTATTTTTCAGACCGTTTCATGCTCCTCATATTTTTCACACCTTTTGAAGCTCTTCATATTTTTCACACCTTTTCAGCCTCTTCATGTATTTCAACACCACTCATGCTCTTCCTATTTTTCAGACCGTTTCATGCTCCTCATATTTTTGACACCTTTTGAAGCTCTTAATATTTTTCACACCTTTTCAGGCTCTTCATGTTTTTCAACACCGTTTCATGCTCCTCCTATTTTTCAGACCGTTTCATGCTCCTCATATTTTTTACACCTTTTGAAGCTCTTCATATTTTTCACTCCTATTCAGGCTCTTCATGTTTTTGAACATCGTTTCGTGCTACTCCTATTTTTGACACCTTTTGATGGTCTTCATATTTTCACACCTTTTCAGTCTCTTCATGTTTTTCAATACCACTTCCTTCTCCACCTATTTTTCAGATCGTTTCTTGCTCCTCATATTTTTGACAACTTTTGAAGCTCTTCAAATTTTTCACACCTTTTGGACCTCTTCATATATTTCACACCTTTTCAGGCTCTTCATGTTTGTCACACCTTTTCAGGCTCTTCATGTTTTTCAACACCGCTTCATGCTCCTCCTATTTTTCAGACCGTTTCATGCTCCTCATATTTTTGATACCGTTTGAAGCTCTTCATATATTTCACACCTGTTGAGGCTCTTCATGTTTTTCACACCTTTTCAGGCTCTTCATGATTTTCACAACTTTTCAGGCTCTTCATGTTTTTCAACACCGCTTCATGCTCCTCCAATTTTTCAGAACGTTTCAGACTCCTCATATTTTTGACAGCTATTGAAGTGCTTCATATATTTCACACCTTTTCAGGCTCTTCATGCTTTTCAACACCGCATCATGCTCCTCCTATATTTCAGAGCGTTTCATGGTCCTCAAATTTTTGACATCTTTTGAAGCTCTTCGTTTATTTCACACCTTTTCAGGAATCATGTTTTTCAAAACGGCTTCATGCTCCTCCTATTTTTCAGACCGTTTCATGCTCCTCATATTTTTCACACCTTTTGAAGCTCTTCATATTTTTCACACCTTTTCAGCCTCTTCATGTTTTTCAACACCGCCTCATGCTCCTCCTATTTTTCAGAGCGTTTCATGCTCCTCCTATTTTTGACGCCTTTTGAAGCTCTTCATATTTCACACTTTTTCAGGCTCTTCATGTTTTTGAACACGGATTCATGCTGCTCATATTTTTGACACCTTTTGAAACTCTTCATATTTTTCACCCCTTTTCAGGCTCTTCATGTTTTTCAACACCGTTTCATGCTCCTCCTATTTTCAGACTGTTTCCTGCTCCTCATATTGTTGACACCTTTTCAGGCTCTTAATGACTTTGAACACCGTTTCATACTCCTCTTATTTTTCAGACAGTTTCATGCTCCTCATATATTTGACACCTTTTGAAGCTCTTCATATTTTTAACACCTTTTCGGGCACTTCATGTTTTTGAACACTACTTCATGCGCCTCCTATTTTTCAGACCGTTTCATGCTCCTCATATTTTTTCACCTTTTGAAGCTCTTCGTATATTTCACACCTTTTCAGGCTCTTCATGGTTTTGAACTCGACTTCATGTTCCTCCTATTTTTCAAACTGTTTCATGCTCCTCATATTTCTGACACCTTTTGAAACTCTTCATATTTTTCACACCTTTTCAGGCTCTTCATGTTCTTGAACACCTTTTCATGCTCCTCCTATTTTTCAGACAATTTCATGCTCCTCATATTTCTGACACCTTTTGAAGCTCTTCATATTTTTCACACCTTTTCAGCCTCTTCATGTTTTTCAACACCGCCTCATGCTCCTCCTATTTTTCAGAGCGTTTCATGCTCCTCCTATTTTTGACGCCTTTTGAAGCTCTTCATATATTTCACACCTTTTCAGGCTCTTTCAAGTTTTTCACACCGCTTCATGCTCCTCCTATTTTTCAGACGTTTTCATGCTCCTCATATTTTTGACACCTTTCGAAGCTCTTCATATTTTTCACACATTTTCATGCGCTTCATGTTTTTCAACACCACTTCTTGCTCCACCTATTTTTCAGATCGTTTCATGCTCCTCATATTTTTATACCTTTTGAAGCTCTTCATATATTTCACACCTTTTGAGGCTCTTCATGTTTTTCACACCTTTCCAGGCTCTTCGTGTTTTTCACAACTTTTCAGGCTCTTCATGATTTTCAACACCGCTTCATGCTCCTCCTATTTTTCAGACCATTTCATGCTCCTCATATTTTTGACACCTATTGAAGCTCTTCATATATTTCACAGCTTTTGAGGCTCTTCATCTTTTTCACACCTTTTCAGGCTCTTCATGTTTCTCACACCTTTTCAGGCTCTTCATGTTTTTCAACACCGTTTCAAGCTCCTTCTATTTTTCAGACTGTATCATGCTCCTCATATTTTTGACACCCTTGAAGCTCTTCATATATTTCACACCTTTTCAGGCTCTTCATGGTTTTGAACACCGCTTCATTCTCCTCCTATTTTTCAGACTGTTTCATACTCCTCATATTTATGACACGTTTTGAAGCTTTTCATATATTTCACACCTTTTCAGCCTCTTCATGTATTTCAACACCACTCATGCTCTTCCTATTTTTCAGACCGTTTCATGCTCCTCATATTTTTGACACCTTTTGAAGCTCTTAATATTTTTCACACCTTTTCAGGCTCTTCATGTTTTTCAACACCGTTTCATGCTCCTCCTATTTTTCAGACCGTTTCATGCTCCTCATATTTTTTCACCTTTTGAAGCTCTTCATATTTTTCACTCCTATTCAGGCTCTTCATGTTTTTGAACATCGTTTCATGCTACTCCTATTTTTGACACCTTTTGATGGTCTTCATATTTTCACACCTTTTCAGTCTCTTCATGTTTTTCAGTACCACTTCCTTCTCCACCTATTTTTCAGATCGTTTCTTGCTCCTCATATTTTTGACAACTTTCGAAGCTCTTCAAATTTTTCACACCTTTTGAACCTCTTCATATATTTCACACCTTTTCAGGCTCTTCATGTTTGTCACACCTTTTCAGGCTCTTCATGTTTTTCAACACCGCTTCATGCTCCTCCTATTTTTCAGACCATTTCATGCTCCTCATATTTTTGATACCGTTTGAAGCTCTTCATATATTTCACACCTGTTGAGGCTCTTCATGTTTTTCACACCTTTTCAGGCTCTTCATGATTTTCACAACTTTTCAGGCTCTTCATGTTTTTCAACACCGCTTCATGCTCCTCCAATTTTTCAGAACGTTTCAGGCTCCTCATATTTTTGACAGCTATTGAAGTGCTTCATATATTTCACACCTTTTCAGGCTCTTCATGCTTTTCAACACCGCATCATGCTCCTCCTATATTTCAGAGCGTTTCATGGTCCTCAAATTTTTGACATCTTTTGAAGCTCTTCGTTTATTTCACACCTTTTCAGGAATCATGTTTTTCAAAACGGCTTCATGCTCCTCCTATTTTTCAGACCGTTTCATGCTCCTCATATTTTTCACACCTTTTGAAGCTCTTCATATTTTTCACACCTTTTCAGCCTCTTCATGTTTTTCAACACCGCCTCATGCTCCTCCTATTTTTCAGAGCGTTTCATGCTCCTCCTATTTTTGACGCCTTTTGAAGCTCTTCATATATTTCACACCTTTTCAGGCTCTTTCAAGTTTTTCACACCGCTTCATGCTCCTCCTATATTTCAGACGTTTTCATGCTCCTCATATTTTTGACACCTTTCGAAGCTCTTCATATTTTTCACACATTTTCATGCGCTTCATGTTTTTCAACACCACTTCTTGCTCCACCTATTTTTCAGATCGTTTCATGCTCCTCATATTTTTATACCTTTTGAAGCTCTTCACATATTTCACACCTTTTGAGGCTCTTCATGTTTTTCACACCTTTTCAGGCTCTTCGTGTTTTTCACAACTTTTCAGGCTCTTCATGATTTTCAACACCGCTTCATGCTCCTCCTATTTGTCAGACCGTTTCATGCTCCTCATATTTTTGACACCTATTGAAGCTCTTCATATATTTCACACCTTTTGAGGCTCTTCATCTTTTTCACACCTTTTCAGGCTCTTCATGTTTTTCACACCTTTTCAGGCTCTTCATGTTTTTCAACACCGTTTCATGCTCCTTCTATTTTTCAGACTGTATCATGCTCCTCATATTTTTGACACCCTTGAAGCTCTTCATATATTTCACACCTTTTCAGGCTCTTCATGTTTTTCACACCTTTTCAGGCTCTTCGTGTTTTTCAATACCTTTTCATGCTCCTACTATTTTTTAGACTGTTTCATGCTCCTCATATTTTGACACCTTTTGAAGCTCTTCTTATTTTTCACATATTTTCAGTCTCTTCATGTTTTCAACACCGCTTCATGCACCTCCTATTTTTCAGATTGTATCATGCACCTCATATTTTTTACAGCTTTTGAAGCTCTTCATATATTTCACACCTTTTCAGGCTCTTCATGTTTTTGAACAACGTGTCATGCTTTTCCTATTTTTCAGACTGTTTCATGCACCTCATATTTTTGACACGTTTTGAAGCTCTTCATATTTTTCACACCTTTTCAGGCTCTTCATGGTTTTGAACACGGTTTCATGCTCCTTCTATTTTTCAACCGTTTCATGTCCTCATATTTTTGACACCTTTTGAAGCTCTTCATATTTTTTACAGCTTTTCAGGCTCTTCATGTTTTCAACACCACTTCTTGCTCCTCCTATTTTTCAGACCGTTTCTTTCTCCTCATATTTTTGACACCATTTGAAGCTCTTCATATTTTTCACACCTTTTGCAGCTCTTCATATTTCTCACAGCTTTTCAGGCTCTTCATTTTTTTTTAACACCAGTTCATGCTCCTCCTTTTTTTCAGACCATTTTTAGGTCCTCATATATTTGACAACTTTTGAAACTCTTCATATTTTTCACACCATTTCAGGCTCTTCATATTTTTGATCACCGCTTCATTCTCCTCCTATTTTTCAGACCGTTTCATGCTCCTCATATTTTTGACACCTTTTGAAGCTCTTCATATATTTCACACATTTTCAGACTCTTCATGTTTTTCAATAACACTTCATGCTCGTCTTTTTTTTTCAGACCTTTTCATGCTCCTCATATTTTTCACACCTTTGGAAGCTCTTCATATATTTCACACCTTTTCAGGCTCTTCATGTATTTCAACACCTCTCATGCTCCTCCTATTTTTCAGACCGTTTCATGCTCCTCATGTTTTGGACAGCTTTTGAAGCTCTTTATATTTTTCAAAACTTTTCACGCTCTTCATGTTTTTCAACACCGTTTCATGCTCTTCCTATTTTTCAGACGGTTTCATTCTCCTCATATTTTGACACCTTTTGAAGCTCTTCATATACTTTACACATTTTCAGGCTCTTCATGTTTTTCAACACAACCTTATGCTCCTTTTTTTTTTTTTCAGACCGTTTCATGCTCGTCATACTTTTGACACATTTTTAAGCTCTTCATTTATTTCACACATTTTCAGGCTCTTCATGTTTTTCAATATTACTTCATGCTCCTCTTTTTTTTTTCAGACCTTTTCATGCTCTTCATATTTTTCACACCTTTTGAAGCTCTTCATATTTTTCACACCTTTTCAGGCTCTTCATGGTTTTGAACACCGCATCCTGCTCCTCCTATTTTTCAGAATGTTTCATGCTCCTCATATTTTGACACCTTCTGAAGCTCTTCATATTTTTCACACCTTTTCAGGCTCTTCATGTTTTTCAACACCGCTTCCTGCTCCTCCTATTTTTCAGACCGTTTCATGCTCCTCATATTTTTCACACTTTTTGAAGCTCTTCATATTTTTCACACATTTTCAGGCTCTTCATGCTTTTCAACACCACTTCTTGCTCCTCCTATTTTTCAGACCGTTTCATGTTCTTCATATTTTTGACACCTTTTGAAGCTCCTCATATTTTTCACACCTTTTCAGGATCTTCATTTTTTTCAACACCGTTTCATGCTCCTCCTATTTTTCAGACCGTTTCATGCTCCTCATATTTTTGACACCTTTTGAAGCTCTTCATGTTTTTCACACCTTTTCAGGCTCTTCAAGTTTTTGAACACCGCTTCAGCCTCCTCCTATTTTTCAGACCGTATCATGCTCCTAATATTTTCACACCTTTTGAAGCTCTTCATATTTTTCACACCTTTTCAGGCTCCTCATGTTTTTGAACACCGCTTCATGCTCCTCCGATATTTCAGACCGTTTCATGCTCCTAATATTTTCACACCTTTTGAAGCTCTTCAAATGTTCACACCTTTTGAAGCTCTTGATATTTTTCTCACCTGTTCAGTCTCTTCTTGGTTCTGAACATCGCTTCATTCTCCTCCTATTTCTCAGAACGTTTCATGCTCCTCATATTTTTGACACCCTTTGAAGCTCTTCATATTTTTCACACCTTTTCAGGCTCTTCATGTTTTTGAACACCGCTTCATGCTCCTCCTATTTTTCAGACCGTTTCGTGCTCCTCATATATTTGACACCTTTTGAAGCTCTTCATATTTTTCACACATTTTTAAGGCTCTTCATGTTTTTCAACACCGCTTCATGCTCCTCCTATTTTTCAGACCGTTTCATGCTCCTCATATTTTTGACACCTTTTGAGGCTCTACATATTTTTGACACCTTTTGAAGCTCTTCATATTTTTCACACCTTTTCAGGCTCTCCATATTTTTCAACACTGTTTAATGCTCCTCCTATTTTTCAGACCGTTTCATGCTCCTCATATTTTTCACACCTTTTGAAGCTCTTCATATTTTTCACACCATTTCCGGCTTCATGTTTTTGAACACCACTTCATGCTCCTCCTGTTTTGCAGACCGTTTCATGCTCCTCATATTTTTGACACCTTGTGAAGCTCTTCATATTTTTCACACCTTTTCAGGCTCTTCATGTTTTTGAGCACCGTTTCATGTTCCTCCAATATTTCAGACCGTTTCATGCTCCTCATATATTTGGCACTTTTTGAACCTCTTCATATTTTCCAATTCTTTTCAGGCTCTTCAAGTTTTTCAACACTGTTTCATGCTCCTCCTGTTTTTCAGAACGTTTCGTGATCCTCTTATTTTTCAGACCGTTTCATGCTCCTCATATTTTTACAACTTTTGAAGCTCTTCACATTTTTCGCACTTTTTAATGCTCTTCATATTCTTGAAAATCGCTTCATGCTCCTCATATTGTTGACACGTTTTGAAGCTCTTCATATTTTTCACACTTTTTCAGGCTCTTCATATTTTTCAACACCGCTTCATGGTCCTCTTATTTTTCAGACCGTTTCATGATCCTCATATTTTTCACACCTTTTGAAGCTCTTCATATTTTTCACACCTTTTCAGGATCTTCATGTTTTTGAACACCGCTTCATGCTCCTCCTAATTTTTAGACCGTTTCATGCTCCTCCTATTTTTGACACCTTTTGAAGCTCTTCATATTTTTCACACCTTTTGAAGCTCTTCATATTTTTCACAGTGTTTCAGGCTCTTCATGTTTTGTACACCGCTTCATGCTCCTCCTATTTTTCAGACCGTTTCATGCTCCTCTCATTTCTGACACCTTTTGAAGCTCTTCATATTTCTCACACTATTTCAGGCTCTTCATGTTTTTCAACAACGATTAATGCTCCTCCTATATTTCAGACCGTTTCATGCTCCTCATATTTTTGACACCTTTTGAAGCTCTTCGTATTTTTCACACCTTTTCAGGCTTTTAATGTTTTTGAACACCGCTTCATACTCCTCCTATTTTTCAGACCGTTTCATGCTCCTCATATTTTTGACACCTTTTGAATCTCTTCATATATTTCACACCTCTTCAGGCTCTTCATGTTTTTGAACACCGCTTCATGTTCCTCCTATTTTTCAGACCGTTTCATGCTTCTCATGTGTTTCACACCTTTTGAAGCTCTTCATATTTTTCACACCTTTTGAAGTTCTTCGTATTTTTCACACCTTTTCAGGCTCTTCATGTTTTTCAAGACCGCTTCATGCTCCTCCTATTTTTCAGACCATTTGATGCTCCTCATATTTTTGACAGTTTTTGAGGCTCTTCATATTTTTCACACGTTTTCAGGCTCTTCATGTTTTTCAACATCATTTCATGCTCCTCCTATTTTTCAGACCGTTTCATGTTCCTCATATTTTTGACAAATTTTGAAGCTCTTCATATTTTTCACACCTTTTCAGGCTCTTCATATTTTTCAACACCGCTTCATGCTCCTCCTATTTTCAGTCCGTTTCTTTCTCCTCATACTTTTGACACATTTTGAAGCTCTTCATATTTTTCACACCTTTTCAGGTTCTTCATGTTTTTCCACACCACTTCATGCTTCTCCTATTTTTCAGACCCTTTCTTTCTCCTCTTATTTTTTACACCTTTTGAAGCTCCTCATATTTTTCACACCTTTTAAAGCTGTTCATATTTTTCAGACCTTTTCAGGCTCCTCATGTTTTTCAACACCGTTTCAGGCTCCTCCTCTATTTCAGACCGTTTCATGCTCCTCATATTTTTGACACCTTTTGAAGCTCTTCATATATTTTACACATTTTCAGGCTCTTCATGTTTTTCAAAACCACTTCATCCTCCTCCAATTTTTCAGACCGTTTCATGCTCATCTCATTTTTGACACCTTTTGAAGCTCTTCATTTTTTTCACATGTTTTGAAGCTCTTCATGTTTTTGAAACGTTTTCAGGCTCTTCATGTTTTTCAACACCGCTTCTTGTTCCTCCTATTTTTCAGACCGTTTCATGCTCTTCATATTTTTGACACCTTTTGAAACTCTTCATATTTTTCACACCTTTTCAGGCTTCATGTTTTTGAACACCGCATCATGCTCCTTCAATTTTTCAGACCGTTTCATGCTCCTCATATTTTTGACACCTTTTGAAGCTCTTCATATTTCACACTTTTTCAGGCTCTTCATGTTTTTGAACACGGATTCATGCTGCTCATATTTTTGACACCTTTTGAAACTCTTCATATTTTTCACCCCTTTTCAGGCTCTTCATGTTTTTGAACACCGTTTCATGCTCCTCCTATTTTTCAGAACGTTTCATGCTCCTCCTATTTTTGACACCTTTTGAAGCTCTTCATATTTTTCACACCTTTTCATGTTCTTCATGTTTTTCAACACCACTTCATGATCCTCATATTTGTCAGACCGTTTCATGCTCCTCATGTATTTCACACCTTTTGAAGCTCTTCATATTTTTCACACCTTTTCAGGCTCTTCATGTTTTTGAACACCGCTTCATGCTCCTCCTATTTGTCAGACCGTTTCATGCTCCTCATGTATTTCACACCTTTTGAAGCTCTTCATATTTTTCACACCTTTTCAGGCTCTCATATTTTTTAACACAGCTTCATGCTCCTCCTACGTTTCAGACCTTTTCTTGTTCCTCATATTTTTGACACCTTTTAAAGCTCTTCATATTTTTCACATCTTTATAGGCTCTTCATGATTTTCAACACGACTTCATGCTCCTCTATTTTTCAGACCTTTTCATGTTCCTCATATTTTTGACACCTTTTGAAGCTCTTCATATTTTTCACATCTTTATAGGCTCTTCATGATTTTCAACACCACTTCATGCTTCTCTATTTTTCAGACGGTATCAGGCTCTTCTTATTTTTGACACCTTTTGAATCTCCTCATATATTTCACACCTTTTGAAGCTCTTCATATTTTTTACACCTTTTCAGGCTCTTCATATTTTTCAACACCACTTCATGCTCCTCCTATTTTTCAGACCGTTTCAGGCTCCTCATATTTTGACACCTTTTGAAGCTACTCATATTTTTCACACCTTTTGAAGCTCTTCATATATTTCACACCTTTTCAGGCACTTCAGGTTTTTCAACACCACTTCATGCTCCTCCTATCGTTCAGACCGTTTCATGCTTCTCATATTTTTCACACATTTTGAAGTTCTTCATATTTTTCACACCTTTTCAGGCTCTTCATGTTTTTGAACACCACTTCATGCTCGTCCTATTTTTCAGCCCGTTTCATGCTCATCACTTTTTTGACACCTTTTGAAGCTCTTCATATTTTTCACACATTTTCAGGCTCTTCATGTTTTTCCACAGCGCTTCATGCTCCTCCTATTTTTCAGATCGTTTCATGCTCCTCATATTTTGACACCTATTGAAGCTCTTCATATTTTTCACACGTTTTCAGGCTCTTCATGTTTTTGAACACCGGTTCATGCTCCTCCTATTTTTCAGACCGTTTCATGCTCCTCATATTTTTCACACTTTTGAAGTTCTTCATATTTTTCACACCTTTTCAGGCTCTTCATATTTTTCAACACCGCTTCATGCTCCTCCTATTTTCAGTCCGTTTCTTTCTCCTCATACTTTTGACACATTTTGAAGCTCTTCATATTTTTCACACCTTTTCAGGTTCTTCATGTTTTTCCACACCACTTCATGCTTCTCCTATTTTTCAGACCCTTTCTTTCTCCTCTTATTTTTTACACCTTTTGAAGCTCCTCATATTTTTCACACCTTTTAAAGCTGTTCATATTTTTCAGACCTTTTCAGGCTCCCCATGTTTTTCAACACCGTTTCAGGCTCCTCCTCTGTTTCAGACCGTTTCATGCTCCTCATATTTTTGACACCTTTTGAAGCTCTTCATATATTTTACACATTTTCAGGCTCTTCATGTTTTTCAAAACCACTTCATCCTCCTCCAATTTTTCAGACCGTTTCATGCTCATCTCATTTTTGACACCTTTTGAAGCTCTTCATTTTTTTCACATGTTTTGAAGCTCTTCATGTTTTTGAAACGTTTTCAGGCTCTTCATGTTTTTCAACACCGCTTCTTGTTCCTCCTATTTTTCAGACCGTTTCATGCTCTTCATATTTTTGACACCTTTTGAAACTCTTCATATTTTTCACACCTTTTCAGGCTTCATGTTTTTGAACACCGCATCATGCTCCTTCTATTTTTCAGACCGTTTCATGCTCCTCATATTTTTGACACCTTTTGAAGCTCTTCATATTTCACACTTTTTCAGGCTCTTCATGTTTTTGAACACGGATTCATGCTGCTCATATTTTTGACACCTTTTGAAACTCTTCATATTTTTCACCCCTTTTCAGGCTCTTCATGTTTTTGAACACCGTTTCATGCTCCTCCTATTTTTCAGAACGTTTCATGCTCCTCCTATTTTTGACACCTTTTGAAGCTCTTCATATTTTTCACACCTTTTCAGGTTCTTCATGTTTTTCAACACCACTTCATGATCCTCCTATTTGTCAGACCGTTTCATGCTCCTCATGTATTTCACACCTTTTGAAGCTCTTCATATTTTTCACACCTTTTCAGGCTCTTCATGTTTTTGAACACCGCTTCATGCTCCTCCTATTTGTCAGACCGTTTCATGCTCCTCATGTATTTCACACCTTTCGAAGCTCTTCATATTTTTCACACCTTTTCAGGCTCTCATATTTTTTAACACAGCTTCATGCTCCTCCTACGTTTCAGACCTTTTCTTGTTCCTCATATTTTTGACACCTTTTAAAGCTCTTCATATTTTTCACATCTTTATAGGCTCTTCATGATTTTCAACACGACTTCATGCTCCTCTATTTTTCAGACCTTTTCATGTTCCTCATATTTTTGACACGTTTTGAAGCTCTTCATATTTTTCACATCTTTATAGGCTCTTCATGATTTTCAACACCACTTCATGCTTCTCTATTTTTCAGACGGTATCAGGCTCTTCTTATTTTTGACACCTTTTGAAGCTCCTCATATATTTCACACCTTTTGAAGCTCTTCATATTTTTCACACCTTTTCAGGCTCTTCATATTTTTCAACACCACTTCATGCTCCTCCTATTTTTCAGACCGTTTCAGGCTCCTCATATTTTGACACCTTTTGAAGCTACTCATATTTTTCACACCTTTTGAAGCTCTTCATATATTTCACACCTTTTCAGGCACTTCAGGTTTTTCAACACCACTTCATGCTCCTCCTATCGTTCAGACCGTTTCATGCTTCTCATATTTTTCACACATTTTGAAGTTCTTCATATTTTTCACACCTTTTCAGGCTCTTCATGTTTTTGAACACCACTTCATGCTCGTCCTATTTTTCAGCCCGTTTCATGCTCATCACTTTTTTGACACCTTTTGAAGCTCTTCATATTTTTCACACATTTTCAGGCTCTTCATGTTTTTCCACAGCGCTTCATGCTCCTCCTATTTTTCAGATCGTTTCATGCTCCTCATATTTTGACACCTATTGAAGCTCTTCATATTTTTCACACGTTTTCAGGTTCTTCATGTTTTTGAACACCGGTTCATGCTCCTCCTATTTTTCAGACCGTTTCATGCTCCTCATATTTTTCACACTTTTGAAGTTCTTCATATTTTTCACACCTTTTCAGGCTCTTCATATTTTTCAACACCGCTTCATGCTCCTCCTATTTTCAGTCCGTTTCTTTCTCCTCATACTTTTGACACATTTTGAAGCTCTTCATATTTTTCACACCTTTTCAGGTTCTTCATGTTTTTCCACACCACTTCATGCTTCTCCTATTTTTCAGACCCTTTCTTTCTCCTCTTATTTTTTACACCTTTTGAAGCTCCTCATATTTTTCACACCTTTTAAAGCTGTTCATATTTTTCAGACCTTTTCAGGCTCCTCATGTTTTTCAACACCATTTCAGGCTCCTCCTCTATTTCAGACCGTTTCATGCTCCTCATATTTTTGACACCTTTTGAATCTCTTCATATATTTTACACATTTTCAGGCTCTTCATGTTTTTCAAAACCACTTCATCCTCCTCCAATTTTTCAGACCGTTTCATGCTCATCTCATTTTTGACACCTTTTGAAGCTCTTCATATTTTTCACATGTTTTGAAGCTCTTCATGTTTTTGAAACGTTTTCAGGCTCTTCATGTTTTTCAACACCGCTTCTTGTTCCTCCTATTTTTCAGACCGTTTCATGCTCTTCATATTTTTGACACCTTTTGAAACTCTTCATATTTTTCACACCTTTTCAGGCTTCATGTTTTTGAACACCGCATCATGCTCCTTCTATTTTTCAGACCGTTTCATGCTCCTCATATTTTTGACACCTTTTGAAGCTCTTCATATTTCACACTTTTTCAGGCTCTTCATGTTTTTGAACACGGATTCATGCTGCTCATATTTTTGACACCTTTTGAAACTCTTCATATTTTTCACCCCTTTTCAGGCTCTTCATGTTTTTGAACACCGTTTCATGCTCCTCCTTTTTTTCAGAACGTTTCATGCTCCTCCTATTTTTGACACCTTTTGAAGCTCTTCATATTTTTCACACCTTTTCAGGTTCTTCATGTTTTTCAACACCACTTCATGATCCTCCTATTTGTCAGACCGTTTCATGCTCCTCATGTATTTCACACCTTTTGAAGCTCTTCATATTTTTCACACCTTTTCAGGCTCTTCATGTTTTTGAACAACGCTTCATGCTCCTCCTATTTGTCAGACCGTTTCATGCTCCTCATGTATTTCACACCTTTCGAAGCTCTTCATATTTTTCACACCTTTTCAGGCTCTCATATTTTTTAACACAGCTTCATGCTCCTCCTACGTTTCAGACCTTTTCTTGTTCCTCATATTTTTGACACCTTTTAAAGCTCTTCATATTTTTCACATCTTTATAGGCTCTTCATGATTTTCAACACGACTTCATGCTCCTATATTTTTCAGACCTTTTCATGTTCCTCATATTTTTGACACCTTTTGAAGCTCTTCATATTTTTCACATCTTTATAGGCTCTTCATGATTTTCAACACCACTTCATGCTTCTCTATTTTTCAGACGGTATCAGGCTCTTCTTATTTTTGACACCTTTTGAAGCTCCTCATATATTTCACACCTTTTGAAGCTCTTCATATTTTTCACACCTTTTCAGGCTCTTCATATTTTTCAACACCACTTCATGCTCCTCCTATTTTTCAGACCGTTTCAGGCTCCTCATATTTTGACACCTTTTGAAGCTACTCATATTTTTCACACCTTTTGAAGCTCTTCATATATTTCACACCTTTTCAGGCACTTCAGGTTTTTCAACACCACTTCATGCTCCTCCTTTCGTTCAGACCGTTTCATGCTTCTCATATTTTTCACACATTTTGAAGTTCTTCATATTTTTCACACCTTTTCAGGCTCTTCATGTTTTTGAACACCACTTCATGCTCGTCCTATTTTTCAGCCCGTTTCATGCTCATCACTTTTTTGACACCTTTTGAAGCTCTTCATATTTTTCACACATTTTCAGGCTCTTCATGTTTTTCAACATGGCTTCATGGTCCTCCTATTTTTCAGACCGTTTCATGCTCCTCATGTATTTCACACATTTTGAAGCTCTTCATATTTTTCACACCTTTTCAGGCTCCTCTTGTTTTTCAATATCACTTCATGCTCCTCTTTTTTTTTCAGATCTTTTCATGCTCCTCATATTTTTCACACCTTTTGAAGTTCTTCATATTTTTCACCCTTTTCAGGCTCTTCATGGTTTGAACACCGCTTCCTGCTCCTCCTATTTTTCAGACTGTTTCATGCTCCTCATATTTTGACACCTTCTGAAACTCTTCATATTTTTCACACCTTTTCAGGCTCTTCATGTTTTTCAACACCGCTTCATGCTCCTCCTATTTTTCAGACCATATCATGCTCCTAATATTTTCACACCTTTTGAAGCTCTTCATATTTTCACACCTTTTGAAGCTCTTCATATTTTTCACACCTTTTTAGGCTCTTCATATTTTTCAACACAGCTTCACGCTCATTCAATTTTTCAGATCGTTTCATGCTCCTTATGTATTTCACATCTTTTGAAGCTCTTCATATTGTTCACACCTTTTCAGGTTCTTCATGTTTTTCCACACCACTTCATGCTTCTCCTATTTTTCAGACCTTTCATTCTCCTCTTATTTTTCACACCTTTTGAAGCTCCTCATATTTTTCACACCTTTTAAAGCTGTTCATATTTTTGAGACCTGTTCAGGCTCCTCATGTTTTTCAACACCGTTTCAGGCTCCTCCTCTATTTCAGACCGTTTCATGCTCCTCATATTTTTGACACCTTTTGAAGCTCTTCATATATTTTACACATTTTCAGGCTCTTCATGTTTTTCAAAACCACTTCATCCTCCTCCAATTTTTCAGACCGTTTCATGCTCATCTCATTTTTGACACCTTTTGAAGCTCTTCATATTTTTCACATGTTTTGAAGCTCTTCATGTTTTTGAAACGTTTTCAGGCTCTTCATGTTTCAACACCGCTTCTTGTTCCTCCTATTTTTCAGACCGTTTCATGCTCTTCATATTTTTGACAACTTTTGAAACTCTTCATATTTTTCACACCTTTTCAGGCTTCATGTTTTTGAACACCGCATCATGCTCCTTCTATTTTTCAGACCGTATCATGCTCCTCATATTTTTGACACCTTTTGAAGCTCTTCATATTTCACACTTTTTCAGGCTCTTCATGTTTTTGAACACCGATTCATGCTGCTCATATTTTTGACACCATTTGAAACTCTTCATATTTTTCACCCCTTTTCAGGCTCTTCATGATTTGAACACCGTTTCATGCTCCTCCTATTTTTCAAAACGTTTCATGCTCCTCCTATTTTTGACACCTTTTGAAGCTCTTCATATTCTTCACACATTTTCAGGTTCTTCGTGTTTTTCAACACCGCTTCATGATCCTCCTATTTGTCAGACCGTTTCATGCTCCTCATGTATTTCACACCTTTTGAAGCTCTTCATATTTTTCACACCTTTTCAGGCTCTTCATGTTTTTGAACACCGCTTCATGCTCCTCCTATTTGTCAGACCGTTTCATGCTCCTCATGTATTTCACACCATTGAAGCTCTTCATATTTTTCACACCTTTTCAGTCTCTCATATTTTTTAACACAGCTTCATGCTCCTCCTACTTTTCAGACCTTTTCTTGTTCCTCATATTTTTGACACCTTTTGAAGCTCTTCATATTTTTCACATCTTTATAGGCTCTTCATGATTTTCAACACGACTTCATGCTCCTCTATTTTTCAGACCTTTTCATGTTCCTCATATTTTTGACACCTTTTGAAGCTCTTCATATTTTTCACACCTTTTCAGTCTCTTCATGTTTTTCAACACCACTTCATGTTCCTCCTATTTTTCAAACCGTTTGATGCTCCTCATATTTTTGACACCTTTTGAAGCTCTTCATATTTTTCACACCTTTTGAAGCTCTTCGTATTTTTCACACTTTTTCAGGCTATTCATGATTTTCAACACCGCTTCGTGCTCCTCCTATTTTTCAGTCCGTTTCATGCTCATCTCTTTTTTGACACATTTTGAAGCTCTTCATGTTTTTCACACCTTTTGAAGCTCTTCATATTTCTCACATTTTTGAAGCTCTTCATATTTCTCACACCTTTTCAGCCTCTTCTTGTTTTTCAACACCGCTTCATGCTCCTACTATTTTTCAGACTGTTTCATGCTCCTCATATATTTGACACCTTTTAAAGCTCTTCATATGTTTCACACCATTTCAGGCTCTTCATTTTTTTGAATACAACTTCATGCTCCACCTATTTTTCAGACCATATCATACTCATGTCTTTTTTGACACCTTTTGAAGGTCTTCATATTTTTCATACCTTTTGAAGCTCTTCATATTTTTCACACCTTTTCAGGCTCTTCATGTTTTTCAACACTGTTTCATGCTCCTCCTATTTTTCAGACTGTTTCATGCTCCTCATAATTTTGACACCCTTTGAAGCTCTTCCTATATTTCAAACCTGTTCTGGCTCTTCATGTTTTTGAACACCGCTTCATGTTCCTCCTATTTTTCCTATCGTTTCATGCTCCTCATATACTTGACACCTTTTGAAGCTCTTCATATTTTTCACACCTTTTCAGGCTCTTCATGTTTTTGAACACTGCTTCATGCTCCTCCTATTTTTCAGACCGTTTCATGCTATTCATATATTTAACACGTTTTGAAGCTCTTCATATTTTTCACACCTTTTCAGGCTCTTCATGTTTTTGAACACCGTTTCATGCTCCTCGTATTTTTCAGACCGTTTCATGCTCCTCATATTTTTGACCCTTTTTGAACCTCCTCATATTTTTCACACCTTTTGAACCTCTTCATATATTTCACATCATTTCAGGCTCTTCATGTTTTTCAACACCACTTCATGCTCCTCCTATTTTTCAGACCGTTACATGCTCCTCATAATTTTGACACCTTTTGAAGCTCTTCAAATTTTTCACACCTTTTCAGGCTCTTCATCTTTTTCAACACCACTTCATGCTACTCCTATTTTCCAGAGCGTTTCATTGTCCTCTTATTGTTGACACCTTTAGAAGCTCTTTATATTTTTCACAACTTTTCAGGCTCTTCATGTTTTTCACAACCGCTTCATGCTCCTCCTAGTTTTCAGACAGTTTCATTCCTCTCATGTTTTTCACACCTTTTGAAGCTCTTCTTATTTTTCACACCTTTTCAGGCTCTTCATGTTTTTGAACACCACTTCATGCTCCTCCTATTTTACACACAGTTTCATGCTCCTCATGTATTTCACAACTTTTGAAGCTCTTCTTATTTTTCACACCTTTTCAGGCTCTTCATTTGTTTGAACACCGTTTCATGCTCCTCCTAATTTTCAGACCATTTCATTCTCATCTCATTTTGACAGCTTTTGAAGCTCTTCATATTTTCACCCCTTTTGAAGCTCTTCATATATTTCACACCTTTTCAGGCTCTTCATATATTTCAAAACCACTACATGCTCCTCCTAATTTTCAGACCGTTTCATGATCATCTTATTTTGACAGCTTTTGAAGCTGTTCGTATTTTCACACCTTTTGAAGCTCTACATATTATTCACACCTTTTCAGGCTCTTCATGTTTTTCAACACCACTGCATGATCCTCCTATTTATCAGACCGTTTCATGCTCATCTCATTTTTGACACATTTTGAAGCTCTTCATAGTTTTCACACCCTTTGAAGCTCTTCATATTTTTCACACGTTTTCAGGCTCTTCATGTTTTTCAACACCACTGCATGATCCTCCTATTTTTCAGACCGTTTCATGCTCATCTCATTTTTGACACATTTTGAAGCTCTTCATAGTTTTCACACCTTTTGAAGCTCTTCATATTTTTCACACGTTTTCAGGCTCTTCATGTTTTTCAACACCACTGCATGATCCTCCTATTTTTCAGACCGTTTCATGCTCATCTCATTTTTGACACATTTTGAAGCTCTTCATAGTTTTCACACCTTTTGAAGCTCTTCATATTTTTCACACGTTTTCAGGCTCTTCATGTTTTTCAACACCACTGCATGATCCTCCTATTTTTCAGACCGTTTCATGCTCATCTCATTTTTGACACATTTTGAAGCTCTTCATAGTTTTCACACGTTTTGAAGCTCTTCATATTTTTCACACGTTTTCAGGCTCTTCATGTTTTTCACAACCGCTTCATGCTCCTCCTATTTTTCAGACAGTTTCATTCCTCTCATGTATTTCACACCTTTTGAAGCTCTTCATATTTTTCACACCTTTTCAGGCTCTTCATGATTTTCAACACCGCTTCATGCTCCTCCTATGTTTCAGACCGTTTCATGCTCCTCATATTTTTGACACCTTTTGAAGCTCTTCATATTTTCCACACGTTTTCCGGCTCTTCAAGTTTTTGGGCACCGCTTCATGCTCCTCCTATTTTTCAGACCGTTTCATGCTCCTCATATTTTTCACACATTTTGAAGCTCTTCATATTTTTCTCACCTTTTCCGGCTCTTCATGTTTTTGGGCACCGCTTCATGCTCCTCCTATTTTTCAGACCGTTTCATGCTCCTCATATTTTTCACACATTTTGAAGCTCTTCATATTTTTCACTCCTTTTCAGGCTCTTCATGTTTTTAAACAGAGCTTCATGCTCCTCCTATTTTTCAGACCGTTTCATGCTCCTCTTGTATTTCACACCGTTTGAAGTTCCTCCTATTTTTCACACATTTTCAGGCTCTTCATGTTTTTCAACACCATTCCATGCTTCTCCTATATTTCAGACCGTTTCATGCTATTCATACTTTTCAGACCGTTTCATGCTCCTCATATTTTTGACACTTTTGGAAGCTCTTCATATTTTTCACACCTTTTCAGGCTCTTCATGTTTTTAAACAGAGCTTCATGCTCCTCCTATTTTTCAGACCGTTTCATGCTCCTCATATTTTTCACACCCTTTCACGCTCCTCATGTTTTTCAACACCATTTCATGCTCCTCCGATTTTTCAGACCGTTTCATGTTCCTCCTTTTTTTGAGACCATTTCATTCTCCTCATGTGTTTGACACCTTTTGTAGTTCTTCATATTTTTCACACCTTTTCAGGCTCTTCATGTTTTTGGGCACTGCTTCATGCTCCTCCTATTTTTCAGACCGTGTGATGCTACTCATATATTTGAAACCTTTTGAAGCTCTTCATATTTTTCACACCTTTTCAGGCTCTTCATGTTTTTCAACACCGCTTCATGCTCCTCCTATTTTTCAGACCGTTTCATGCTCCTCCTATTTTCAGGCCGTTTCATGCTCCTCATATATTTCACAGCATTTGTAGCTCTTCATGTTTTTCACACCTTTTTAGTCTCTTCATGTATTTGAACACCATTTCATGCTCCGCCTATTTTTCAGACCGTTTCATGCTCCTCATATTTTTCACACCTTTTGAAGCTCTTCATATTTTTCACACGTTTTCAGGCTCTTCATGTTTTTCAACACCGTTTCATGATCCTCCTGTTTTTCGTACAGTTTCATGCTCATCTCATGTTTGACACATTTTGAAGCTTTTCATATTTTTCACACCTTTTCAGGCTCTTCATGTTTTTGAGCACCACTTCATGCTCCTCCTATTTTACACACAGTTTCATGCTCCTCATGTATTTCACAACTTTTGAAGCTCTTCTTATTTTTCACACCTTTTCAGGCTCTTCATTTGTTTGAACACCGTTTCATGCTCCTCCTAATTTTCAGACCGTTTCATTCTCATCTCATTTTGACAGCTTTTGAGGCTCTTCATATTTTCACTCCTTTTGAAGCTCTTCATATATTTCACACCTTTTCAGGCTCTTCATATATTTCAAAACCACTACATGCTCCTCCTAATTTTCAGACCGTTTCATGATTGTCATATTTTGACATCTTTTGAAGCTGTTCGTATTTTCACATCTTTTGAAGCTCTACATATTATTCACACCTTTTCAGGTTCTTCATGTTTTTCAACACCACTGCATGATCCTCCTATTTATCAGACCGTTTCATGCTCATCTCATTTTTGACACATTTTGAAGCTCTTCATAGTTTTCACACCTTTTGAAGCTCTTCATATTTTTCACACCTTTTCAGGCTCTTCATGTTTTTCAACATCACTTCATGCTCATCCTCTTTTTCAGACCGTTTCATTTTCCTCATATTTTTGACACCTTTTGAAGCTCTTCGTATTTTTCACACCTTTTCAGGTTCTTCATGTTTTTCCACACCGCTTCATGCTCCTACACATTTTCAGACCGTTTCATGCTCATCTCATTTTTGACACCTTTTGAAGCTCTTCATATTTTTCACATCTTTTGAAGCTCTTCATATTTTCACACCTTTTCAGGCTCTTCATGTTTTTCAACACCGATTCATGCTCCTCCTATGTTTCAGACCGTTTCATTCTCCTTATATGTTTGACACCTTTTGAAGCTCTTCATATATTTCACAACTTTTCAGGCTCTTCATTTTTTTCAACACCACTTCATGGTCCTCCTATTTTTCAGACCGTTTCATGCTCCTCATATTTTTGATACGTTTTGTAGCTCTTCATATTTTTCACACCTTTTCAGGCTTTTCATTTTTTTCAACACAAATTCATGCTCCTCCTATTTTTCAGACCGTTTCATGCTCATCTCATTTTGACACCTTTTGAAGCTCTTCATATTTTTCACATCTTTTGAAGCTCTTCATATTTTTCAAAACTTTTCAGGCTATTTATGATTTTCAACACCGCTTCATGCTCCTCCTAATTTTCAGACCTTTTCATGCTCATCTCATTTTGACACCTTTTGAAGCTCTTCATATTTTTCACACCTTTTGAAGCTCTTCATATTTTTCATATTTTTGAAGCTCTTTATTTTTACACGTTTTCAGACTCTTCATGTTTTTCAACACCGCTTCATGCTCCTGCTATTTTTCAAACCGTTTCATGCTCCTCATATTTTTGACAGGTTTTGAAGCTTTTCATATTTTTCCCACCTTTTCATGCTCTTCATGTTTTTGATAACGGTTTCATGCTCATCCTATTTTTCAGACCGTTCATGCTCCTCAAATTTTTAACACCCTTTGAATCTCTTAATATTTTACCACCTTTTCAGGCTCTTCATGTTTTTGATAACTGTTTCATGCTCCTCCTATTTTTCAGACCTTTTCATGCTCCTCATATTTTTGACACCTTTTGAAGCTCTTCATATTATTCACATCTTTTTGGGCTCTTCCTGTTTTTGACGACCACTTCATGTTCCTCATATTTTTCAGATCGTTTCATGCTCCTCATATTTTTCACACCTTTAGAAGCTCTTCATATTTTTCACACCTTTTCAGTCTCTTCATGTATTTGAACACGATTTCATGCTCCGCCTATTTTTCAGACCGTTTCATGCTCTTCATATTTTTCACACCTTTTGAAGCTCTTCATATTTTTCACACCTTTTCAGGCTCTTCATATTTTTCAACAACACTTCATGTTCCTCCTATTCTTCAGACCGTTTTATGCTTCTCATAACTTTGACAAATTTTGAAGCTCTACATATTTTTCACATCTTTTCATGCTCTTCGTCTTTAAAAACCGTTTCATGCTCATCCTATTTTTCAGACACTTTCACGCTCCTCATATTTTTGACACCTTTTGAAGCTCTTCATATTTTTCACACCTTTTCAGGCTCTTCATGTTTTTCAACACCGCTTCATGCTCCTCCTATTTTTCAGACCGTTACATGCTCCTCATATTTTTGACACCTTTTGAAGCTCTTCATATTTTTCACACGTTTTCAGGCTCTTCATATTTTTCAACAACACTTCATGTTCCTCCTATTCTTCAGACCGTTTTATGCTTCTCATAACTTTGACAAATTTTGAAGCTCTACATATTTTTCACATCTTTTCATGCTCTTCGTCTTTAAAAACCGTTTCATGCTCATCCTATTTTTCAGACACTTTCACGCTCCTCATATTTTTGACACCTTTTGAAACTCTTCATATTTTTCACACCTTTTCAGGCTCTTCATGTTTTTCAACACCGCTTCATGCTCCTCCTATTTTTCAGACCGTTACATGCTCCTCATATTTTTGACACCTTTTGAAGCTCTTCATATTTTTCAAACGTTTTCAGGCTCTTCATATTTTTCAACAACAGTTCATGTTCCTCCTATTCTTCAGACCGTTTTATGCTTCTCATAACTTTGACAAATTTTGAAGCTCTACATATTTTTCACATCTTTTCATGCTCTTCGTCTTTAAAAACCGTTTCATGCTCATGCTATTTTTCAGACACTTTCACGCTCCTCATATTTTTGACACCTTTTGAAGCTCTTCATATTTTTCACACCTTTTCAGGCTCTTCATGTTTTTCAACACCACTTCATGCTCCTCCTATTTTTCAGACCGTTTTATGCTCATCTAATTTTTGATATCTTTTGAAGCTCTTCATATTTTTCACGTCTTTTGAAACTCTTCATATTTTTCACACCTTCTCAGGCTCTTCATTTTTTTCAACACCACTTCATGCTCCTCCTATTTTTCAGACCGTTTCATGCTCATCTCATTTTTGACACCTTTTGAAGCTCTTTATATTTTTGACACCTTTTGAAGCTCTTCATATTTTTCACACATTTTCAGTCTCTGCATGTTTTTGAACACCACTTCATGCCCTTCCTATTTTTCATACGGTTTCATCTCCTCATGAATTTCACACCTTTTGAAGCTCTTCATATTTTGCACTCCTTTTCAGGCTCTTCATGTTTTTCACAACGACTTCATGCTCCTCCTACATTTCAGACCGTTTCATGCGCCTCATATTTTTGACACCTTTTGAAGCTCTTCATATTTTGCACTCCTTTTCAGGCTCTTCATGTTTTTCACAACGACTACATGCTCCTCCTATTTTTCAAACCGTTTCATGCTCGTCATATATTTGACACATTTTGAAGCTCTTCATATATTTCACACATTTTCATGCTCTTCATGTTTTTCAACACCACTTCATGCTTCTCCGATTTTTGAGTCCGTTTCATGCACATCTCATTTTTGACATCTTTTGAAACTCTTCATATTTTTCACACCTTTTGAAGCTCTTCATATTTTTCACCCGTTTTCAGGGTCTTCATGTTTTTCAACACCACTTCTTGCTCCTCCTATTTTTCAGACCATTTCGTGCTCCTCATATTTTTGACACGTTTTGAAGCTCTTCATATTTTTCACACCTTTTCAGTCTCTTCATGTTTTTGAACACCGTTTCATGCTCCTCCTATTTTTCAGACCGTTTCATGCTCCTCATAATTTTGACACCTTTTGAAACTCTTCATATTTTCACAACCTTTGAAGCTCTTCCTATTTTTCACATTTTTGAAGCTCTTCGTATTTTTCACACCTTTTGAAGCTCTTCATACTTTTCACATTTTTGAAGCTCTTCATATTTTTCACACGTTTTCAGGCTCTTCATGTTTTTCAACACTGCTTCATGCTCCTCCTATTTTTCAGACCGTTTCATGCTCCTCATGTATTTCACACCTTTTTAAGCTCTTCATATTTTTCACACCTTTTCAGGCTCTTCATGTTTTTCAACACTGCTTCATGCTCCTCCTATTTTTCAGACCGTTTCATGCTCCTCATGTATTTCACACCTTTTGAAGCTGTTAATATTTTCCCACCTTTTCAGGCTCTTCATGTTTTTGAACACCGTGTCCTGCTCCTCCTATTTTTCAGACCGTATCATTCTCCTCATATTTTTGACACCTTTTGAAGCTTTTCATATTTTTCACAACTTTTCAGGCTCTTCATGTTTTTGAACACCGCTTCATGCTCCTCCTATTCTTCAGACCTTATCATGCTCCTCATATTTTTCGCCCCTTTAGAAGCTCTTCATATTTTTCACTACTTTTGACGCTCTTCATGATTTTCACCTTTTTGAAGCTCTTCATATTTTTCACATTTTTGAAGCTCTTCATATTTTTCACACGTTTTAATCCTCTTCAGGTTTTTCAACACCACTTCACGCTCCTGCTATTTTTCAGAACGTTTCATACTCCTCATATTTTTGACTTTTTTTGAAGCTCTTCATATATTTCACACCTTCTCAGGCTCTTCATGTTTTCAACACCACTTCATGCCCCTCCTATTTTTCAGACCGCTTCATGCTCCTACTCTTTTTCAGACCGTTTTATGCTCCTCATATTTTTGAAAACTTTTGAAGCTCTTCATATTTTTCACACCTTTTCAGGCTCTTCATGTTTTTCAACACCACTTCATACTCCTCCGATTTTTCAGACCGTTTCATGCTACTCATATTTTTGACAACTTTTGAAGCTTCTCATATTTTTGACACCTTTTGAAGCTCTTCATATTTTTCACACCTTTTCAGGCTCTTCATGTTTTTCAACAATGCTTCATACTTCTCCTATTTTTCACACCTTTTGAAGCTCTTCATATTTTTCACACCTTTTCAGGCTTTTCATGTTTTTGAACACCGCTTCATGCTCCTCCTATATTTCACACCTTTTGAAGCTCTTCATATTTTTCACACATTTTCATGTTCTTCATGTTTTTCAACAACGCTTCATACTCCTCCTATTTTTCACACCTTTTGAAGCTCTTCATATTTTTCACACCTTTTCAGGCTTTTCATGTTTTTGAACACCGCTTCATGCTCCTCCTATATTTCACACCTTTTGAAGCTCTTCATATTTTTCACACATTTTCATGTTCTTCATGTTTTTCAACAACGCTTCATACTCCTCCTATTTTTCACACCTTTTGAAGCTCTTCATATTTTTCACACCTTTTCAGGCTTTTCATGTTTTTGAACAACGCTTCATGCTCCTACTATTTTCAGACCGTTTAAAGCCCCTCATGTATTTCACACCGTTTGAAGCTTTTCATATTTTTCACACCTTTTCAGGCTCTTCATATTTTTGAACACTGTTTCATGCTGCTCCTATTTTTCAGACCGTTTCATACTCCTCATATTTTTGACACGTTTTGAAGCTCTTCATATTTTTCACACCTTTTCAGGCTCTTCTTGTTTTTCAACACCGCTTCATGATCCTCCAATTTTTCAGACCGTTTCATGCTCCTCATATTTGTGACATGTTTTGAAGCTTTTCATATTTTTCACAACTTTTAGGCTCTTCATGTTTTTCAGCACCACTTCATGCTCCTCCTATTTCTCAGACCGGTTCATGCTCCTCATATTGTTGACATCTTTAGAAGCTCTTCATATTTTTCACATCTTTTCAGGCTCTTCATGTTTTTCAACACCACTTCATGCTCGTCCTATTTTCCAAACCGTTTCATGCTCCTCATATTTTTGACACCTTTTGAATCTCTTCATATATTTTACACCTTTTCAGGCTCTACATGTTTTTCAACACCACTTCATGCTCCTCCTTCTTTTCAGACCATTTCATGCTCAACTCATTTTTGGCACTTTTTGAAGCTCTTCATATTTTTAACACCTTTTGAAGCTCTTCATATTTTTCACACCTTTTGAGGCTCTTCCTGTTTTTCAACACCGCTTCATGCTCCTCCTATTTTTCAGACCGATTCATGCCCCTCATGTATTTCACACCATGAAGCTCTTCATATTTTTCACAGCTTTTCAGGCTCTTCATGTTTTTGAACACCGTTTAATGCTCCTCCTATTTTTCAGAGTGATTCATGCTCCTCATATTTTTGACACGTTTTAAATCTCTTCATATTTTCACACATTTTCAGGCTCTTCATATTTTTCAATACCGCTTCATGCTCCTACTATATTTCAGACCGTTTCATGCTCCTCATATTTTTGACACCTTTTGAAGTTCTTCATATTTTTGACAACTTTTAAGGTTCTTCATGTTTTTCAACACCACTTCATCCTCCTCCTGTTTTTCAGACGGTTTCATGCTCCTCATATTTTTGACACGTTTTGAAGCTCTTCATATTTTTCACAACTGTTCAGGCTCTTGGTGTTTTTGAAAACCGTTTCATGCTCCTCATATTTTTCAGACAGTTTCATGCTTCTCATATTTTTGACACCTTTTGAAGCTCTTCATATTTTTCACACCTTTTCAGGCTCTTCATGTTTTGAACACCGCTTCATGCTCCTCCTCTTTTTCACACCTTTTGAAGCTCTTCATATTTTTCACAACTTTTCAGGCTCTTCATGTTTTTGAATAACGCTTCATGGTCCACCTATTTTCAGACCGTTTCAAGCTCCTCATGTATTTCACACCGTTTGAAGCTCTTCATATTTTTCACACATTTTCAGGCTCTTCATGTTTTTGATCAGCGTTTCATGCTGCTCCTATTTTTCAGACCGTTTCATACTCCTCATATTTTTGACACCTTTTGAAGCTTTTTATATTTTTCACACCTTTTAGGCTCTTCATGTTTTTCAGCACAGCTTCATGCTCCTCTTATTTTTCAGACCGTTTCATGCTCCTCATGTATTTCACACATTTTGAAGCTCCTCAAATTTTTCACACCTTTTCAGTCTCTTCATGTTTTTGAACACCGCTTCATGCTCCTCCTATTTTTCAGACCGTTTCATGCTCCTCATATTTTTGACACCTTTTGTAGCTCTTCATATTTTTCACACGTTTTCAGGTTCTTCATGTTTTTCAAAATCGCTTCATGGTCCTCCTATTTTTCAGAAGGTTACATACTTCTCATATTTTTGACACCTTTTGAATCTCTTCATATTTTTCACACCTTTTCAGGCTCTTCATGTTTTTGAACGCCCCTTCATGCTCCTATTCTTTTTCAGACCATTTCATACTACTCATATTTTTGACACCTTTTGAAGCTCTTCATATATTTCACAACTTTTCAGTCTATTCATGTTTATCAACACCACTTCATGCTCCTCCTGTTTTTCAGATCATTTCATGCTCATCTCATTTTTGACACCTGTTGAAGCTCTTCATATTTCTCACACCATTTGAAGCTCTTCATTTATTTCATTCCTTTACAGGCTCTTCACGTTTTTCAACACCGCTTCACCTCCTCCTATTTTTTAGACCGATTCATGCTCCTCCTATTTTTTAAGAGTTTCATGCTCCTCATGTATTTCACACCTTTTGAAGCTCTTCATATATTTCACAACTTTTCAGGCTCTTCATGTTTTTGAACACCGCTTCTTGCTCCTCCTATTTTTCAGCCCGTTTCATGCTCCTCATATTTTTGACACCTTTTGAAGCTCTTAACTTTTTTCACACCTTTTCAGGTTCTTCATGTTTTTCAACACCGCTTCATGCTCCTCCTATTTTTAAGACCGTTTCATGCTCCTCATATTTTTGACACCTTTTGAAGCTCTTCATATTTTTCACAATTTTCCGGATCTTCATGGTTTTCAACACCACTTCATGCTCCTCCTATTTTTCAGACCGTTTCAAGCTCCTCATATTTTTGACACATTTAGAATCTCGTCATATTTTTCACACCTTTTCAGGCTCTTCATGTTTTTGAACACCGTTTCATGCTCCTCCTATTTTTCAGACCGTTTCATGCTCCTCATATTTTTGACACCTTTTGAAGCTCTTCATATTTTTCATACCTTTTCAGGCTCTTCATGTTTTTCAACAGCATTTCATGCTCCTCCTATTTTTCAGACCGTTTCATGCTCCTCATATTATTGACACCTTTTGAATATCTTCATTTTTTTCACACCTTTTCAGGCTCTTCATGTTTTTGAACACCTTTCATGCTCCTCCTGTTTTTCAGAGCATTTCATGCTCCTCATGTATTTCACATCTTTTGAAGCTCTTCATATTTTTGACACTTTTTGAAGCTCTTCATATTTTTCACACCTTTTGAAGCTCTTCATATTTTTCACAACTTTTCAGGCTCTTCATATTTTTCAACACCACTTCATGATCATCCTGTTTTTCAGACCGTTTCATGCTCCTCATATTATTGACAGCTTTTGAAGCTCTTCATATTTTTTACACTTTTTCAGGCTCTTCATGTTTATGAACACCGTTTCATGCTCCTCCTATTTTTCAGACCGTTTCATGCTGCTCATATTGTTGACACCTTTTGAAGCTCTTCATATTTTTCACACCTTTTCAGGCTCTTCATGGTTTTGAACACAGCTTCAAGCTCTACCTATTTTTAGACAGTTTCATGGTCCTCATATATTTCTCACCTTTTGAAGCTCTTCATATTTTTCACACCTTTCAGACTCTTTATGTTTTTGACCACCGCTTCATGCTCCTCCGTTTTTTAAGACAGTTTCATGTTCCTCCTATTTTTCAGATCATTTCATGCTCCTGATATTTTTGACACCTTTTGAAGCTCTTCATATTTTTCACACCTTTTGAAGCTCTTCATATTTTTCACACCTTTTCATGCTCTTCATGTTTTTGAACATCGCTACACTCCTCCTCCTATTCTTCAGACCGTTTCATGCTCCTCATATTTTTGATACCTTTTGAAGCTCTTCATATTTTTCACACCATTTCATGCTCTTCATGTTTTCAACACCGATTCTTGCTCCTCCTATTTTTCAGAACGTTTCATGCTCCTCCTCTTTTTCAGGCCGTTTCATGCTCATCACATTTTTAACACCTTTAGAAGCTCTTCATATTTTTCACATCTTTTCAGGCCATTCATGTTTTGAAAACCAATTCATGCTCCTCCTATTTTTCAGAGAGTTTCATGCTCCTCATGTATTTCACACCTTTTGAAGCTCTTCATATATTTCACAACTTTTCAGGCTCTTCATGTTTTTGATCACCGTTTCATGCTTCTCCTATTTTTCAGCCCGTTTCATGCTCCTCATATTTTTGACACCTTTTGAAGCTCTTAACTTTTTTCACACCTTTTCAGGTTCTTCATGTTTTTCAACACCGCTTCATGCTCCTCCTATTTTTAAGACCGTTTCATGCTCCTCATATTTTTGACACCTTTTGAAGCTCTTAACTTTTTTCACACCTTTTCAGGCTCTTCATGTTTTTCAACACCGCTTCATGCTCCTCCTTTTTTTCAGACTGTTTCATTCTCCTCCTATTTTTGACACCTTTTGAAGCTCTTCATATATTTCACACTTTTTCAAACTCTTCATGTTTTTGAACAGTGCTTCATGCTCCTCCTATTTTTCAGACCGTTTCATGCTCCTCATATTTTTGACACCTTTTGAAGCTCTTCATATTTTTCACACCATTTCAGGCTCTTCATGTTTTTGAACACCGTTTAATGCTCCTCCTATTTTTCAAACCGTTTCATGCTCCTCATATTTTTGACATCTTTTGAAGCTCTTCATATTTTACCCACCTTTTCAGGCTCTTCATGTTTTTCAACACCGCTTCATGCTCCTCTTATTTTTCAGACCGTTTCATGCTCTCCATGTATTTCCAACCCTTTGAAGCTCTTCATATTTTTCACACCTTTTCAGGCTCTTCATGTTTTTGAACGCAGTTTCATGCTCCTCCTATTATTCAGACCGTTTCATGCTCCTCATAATTTTCACACCTTTTGAAGCTCTTCATATTTTTTACACCTTTTCCAGTTCTTCATGTTTTTGAACACTGCTTCATGCTCCTCCTATTTTTCAACTGTTTCATGCTCCTCATGTATTTCACACCTTTTGAAGTGCTTCATATATTTCGCATGTTTTCAGTCTCTTCATGTTTTTCAAAACCAATTCATGCTCCTCCTATTTTTCAGACTGTTTCATGCTCCTCAAATTTTTGACACCTTTTGAAGCTCTTCATATATTTTCCACCTTTTCAGGCTCTTCATTTTTGTGAACTCCGATTCATGCTCCTCCTTTTCTTCAGACCGTTTCATGCTCATCTCATTTTTGACATCTCTTGAAGCTCTTCATATTTTTCACACCTTTTGAATCTCTTCATATTTTTCATATTTTTGAAGCTCTTCATATTTTTCACACGTTTTCAGGCTCTTCATGTTTTTCAATACCACTTCATGCTCCTCCTATTTTTCAGACCGTTTCATGCTCATCTCATTTTTGACACATTTTGATGCACTTCATTTTTTTCACACCTTTTGAAGCTCTTCGTATATTTCACACCTTTTCAGGCTCTTCATGCTTTTGAACACCGCTTCATGCTCCTGCTATTTTTCACAAAGTTTCACACTCCTCATATTTTTGACACCTTTTGAGGCTACTCATATTTTTCACACCTTTTCAGGCTCTTCATGTTTTTCAATGCCGCTTCATACTCCACCTATTTTTCAGACCGTTTCATGCTCATCTCATTTTTGACACCTTTTGAAGCTCTTCATATTTTCTACACCTTTTCAGGCATTTCATGTTTTTCAACACCACTTCATGCTTCTCCTATTTCTCAGACCGTTTCATGGTCATCTCATTGTTGACAGCATTTGAAGCTCTTCATATTTTTCACAACTTTTGAAGCTCTTCATATTTTTCACACCTTTTCAGGCTCCTCATGTTTTTCAAAGCCGCTTCATGATCCTCCTATTTTTCAGACCGTTTCATGCTCCTCTCATTTCTGAAATCTTTTGAAGCTCTTCATATATTTCACACATTTTCAGGCTCTTAATGTTTTTCAACACCACTTCATGCTACTCCTATTTTTCAGACCGTTTCATGCTCATCTAATTTTTGACACCTTCTGAAGCTCTTCATAGTTTTAACAAATTTTCAGGCTCTTCATATTTTTGAACACCGCTTCATGCTCCTCCTATTTTTCAGACCGTTTCATGCTCCTCATGTATTTCACACATTTTGAAGCTCTTCATATTTTACGCACCTTTTCAGGCTCGTCATGATTTTCAACACCACTTCATGCTCCTTCTATTTTCAGACCATTTTTGCTCCTCATATATTTGACACCTTTTGAAGCTCTTCATATATTTCACAGCATTTCAGGCTCTTCAAATTTTTGAACACCACTTCATGCTCCTCCTATTTTTCAGGCCGTTTCATTCTCATCTAATTTTTGACACCTTTTGAAGGTCTTCATATATTTCACACCTTTTGAAGCTCTTCATATTTTTCACATTTTTGAAGCTCTTCAAATTTTTCACACGTTTTCAGGCTCTTCATGTATTTGAACACCGCTTCATGCTCCTCATATACTTCAGACCATTTCATGCTCCTCATATTTGTGACACCTTTTGAAGCTCTTCGTATTTTTCACACATTTTCAGGCTCTTCATGTTTTTCAACATGACTTCATGCTCCTCCTATTTTTCAGACCGTTTCATGCTCCTCATATTTTTGACACCTTTTGAAATCTTCATATACTTCACACCTTTTCAGGTTCTTCATTTTTTTGAAAAGAACTTCATGCTCCTTCTATTTCTCAGACCGTTTCATGGTAATCTCATTTTTGACACCTTTTGAAGCTCTTCATATTTTTCAACACCGCATCATGCTCCTCCTATTTTTCAAACCGTTTCACGCTCATCTCATTTTTGACACCTCTGGAAGCTCTTCATATTTTTCACACCTTTTGAAGCTCTTCATATTTTTCACACTTTTTCAGGCTCTTCATGTTTATGAACACCGTTTCATGCTCCTCATATTTTTCAGACTGTTTCATGCTGCTCATATTGTTGACACCTTTTGAAGCTCTTCATATTTTTCACACATTTTCAGGCTCTTCATGGTTTTGAACACCGTTTCATGCTCCTCCTATTTTTCAGACCGTTTCATGCTCCTCATTTTTTTGACACCTTTTGAATCTCTTCATATATTTCACACCTTTTCAGGCTCTTCATGTTTTTGAACACAGCTTCAAGCTCTTCCTATTTTTAGACAGTTTCATGATCCTCATGTATTTCTCACCTTTTGAAGCTCTTCATATCTTTCACACCTTTTCAGGCTCTTCATGTTTTTGATCACCGTTTCATGCTTCTCCTATTTTTCAGCCCGTTTCATGCTCCTCATATTTTTGACACCTTTTGAAGCTCTTAACTTTTTTCACACCTTTTCAGGTTCTTCATGTTTTTCAACACCGCTTCATGCTCCTCCTATTTTTAAGCCCGTTTCATGCTCCTCATATTTTTGACACCTTTTGAAGCTCTTCATATTTTTCACAATTTTCCGGATCTTCATGGTTTTCAACACCACTTCATGCTCCTCCTATTTTTCAGACCGTTTCAAGCTTCTCATATTTTTGACACATTTAGAATCTCGTCATATTTTTCACACCTTTTCAGGCTCTTCATGTTTTTGAACACCGTTTCATGCTCCTCCTATTTTTCAGACCGTTTCATGCTCCTCATATTTTTGACACCTTTTGAAGCTCTTCATATTTTTCATACCTTTTCAGGCTCTTCATGTTTTTCAACAGCATTTCATGCTCCTCCTATTTTTCAGACCGTTTCATGCTCCTCATATTATTGACACCTTTTGAATATCTTCATTTTTTTCACACCTTTTCAGGCTCTTCATGTTTTTGAACACCTTTCATGCTCCTCCTGTTTTTCAGAGCATTTCATGCTCCTCATGTATTTCACATCTTTTGAAGCTCTTCATATTTTTGACACTTTTTGAAGCTCTTCATATTTTTCACACCTTTTGAAGCTCTTCATATTTTTCACAACTTTTCAGGCTCTTCATATTTTTCAACACCACTTCATGATCATCCTGTTTTTCAGACCGTTTCATGCTCCTCATATTATTGACAGCTTTTGAAGCTCTTCATATTTTTCACACTTTTTCAGGCTCTTCATGTTTATGAACACCGTTTCATGCTCCTCCTATTTTTCAGCCCGTTTCATGCTCCTCATATTATTGACACCTTTTGAATATCTTCATTTTTTTCACACCTTTTCAGGCTCTTCATGTTTTTCAACAGCATTTCATGTTCCTCCTATTTTTTAGACTGTTTCGTGCTCCTCATATTTTTGACACCTTTTGTAGCTTTTCATATTTTTCACCCGTTTTCAGGCTCTTCATGTTTTTCAACACGGCTTCATGCTCCTCCTAGTTTTCAGACCCTTTCAAAGTCCTCATATTTTTGACAGCTTTTGAAACTCTTCATATTTTTCACACCTTTTCAGGCTCTTCATGTTTTTGAACACGGCTTCATGCTCCTCCTATTTTTCAGACCGTTTCATGCTCCTCATATTTGACACGTTTTGAAGCTCTTCATATATTTCACACCTTTTCAGGCACTTCATGTTTTTGAACACCGCTTCATGCTCCTCCTAATTTTCAGACCGTATCATGCTCCTCATATTTGACAAGTTTTGAAGCTCTTCATATATTTCAAACCTTTTCAGGCTCTTCATATTTTTCAAAACCGCTTTATGCTCCTCCTATTTTTCAGAACGTTTCATGCTCCTCATATTTTTCACACCTTTTGAAGCTCTTCATATTTTTCACACCTTTTCAGGCTCTTCATATTTTTCACAACTTCTCAGGCTCTTCATGTTTTGCAACACTGCTTCATGCTCCTCCTATTTTTCAGACCGTTTCATGCTCATCTCATTTTTGACACCTTTGGAAGCTCTTCATAATTTTCACAATTTTTGAAGCTCTTCATATTTTCACACGTTTTCGGGCTCTTCATGTTTTTAAACACCGCTTCTTGCTCCTCCAATTTTTCAGACCGTTTCATGCTCCTCATATGTTTGACACCTTTTGAAGCTCTTCATATTTTTCACAACTTTTCAGGCTCTTCATGTTTTTGATCACCGTTTCATGCTTCTCCTATTTTTCAGCCCGTTTCATGCTCCTCATATTTTTGACACCTTTTGAAGCTCTTCACATTTTTCACACCTTTTCAGGTTCTTCATGTTTTTCAACACCGCTTCATGATCCTCCTATTTTTAAGACCGTTTCATGCTCCTCATATTTTTGACACCTTTTGAAGCCCTTCATATTTTTCAAAATTTTCAGGATCTTCATGTTTTTCAACACCACTTCATGCTCCTCCTATTTTTCAGACCGTTTCAAGCTCCTCATATTTTTGACACATTTTGAAGCTCTTCATATTTTTCACACCTTTTCAGGCTCTTCATTTTTTTCAACACCATTTTATGCTGCTCTTATTTTTCAGACCGTTACATGCTCATCTCATTTTTGACACCTTTTGAAATTCTTCATATATTTCACACCTTATGAAGCTCTTCATATTTTTCACACGTTTTCATGCACTTCATGTTTTTGATCACCGTTTCATGCTCCTCCTATTTTTCATACCGTTTCATGCTCCTCGTATTTTTGACACCTTTTGATGCTCTTCTTATTTCTCACACCTTTTCAGGCTCTTAATGTTTTTCAAAAACGCTTCATGCTCCTGCTATTTTTCAGTCCGTTTCATGCTCCTCATATTTTTCACACCTTTTGAAGCTCTTCATATTTTGCACATTTTTGAAGCTCTTCATATTTTTCACATGTTTTCAGGCTTTTCATGTTTTTCAACACCACTTCATGCTCCTCATTTTTTCAGACCGTTTCATTTTCCTCATATTTTTGACACGTTTTTAGGCTCTACATATTTTTCACACCTTTTCAGGCTCTTCATGTTTTTGAACACCGTTTCATGCTCCTCCTAATTTTCAGACCGTTTCATGCTCCTCATATTTTTGACACCTTTTGAAGATCTTCATATTTATCACACGTTTTCACGCTCTTCATGTTTTTCAACACCACTTCATTCTCCTCGTGTTTTGCAGACCGTTTCATGCTCCTCATATTTTTGACACCTTTTGAAGCTCTTCATATATTTCACACCTTTTCAGGCTATTCATGTTTTTCAACACCACTTCATGCTCCTCCTTTTTTTCAGACCATTTCATGCTCATCTCATTTTTGACACCTTTTGAAGCTCTTCATATTTTTCACACATTTTGAAGCCCTTCATATTTTTCACTCCTTTTCAGGCTCTTCATGTTTTGAACACCGTTTCATGCTCCTCCTCTTTTTCAGACCGTTTCATGCTCATCACATTTTTGACACCTTTAGAAGCTCTTCATATTTTTCACATCTTTTCAGGCCATTCATATTTTGAACACCAATTCATGCTCCTCCTATTTTTCAGAGAGTTTCATGCTCCTCATGTATTTCACACCTTTTGAAGCTCTTCATATATTTCACAACTTTTCAGGCTCTTCATGTTTTTGAACACCGCTTCTTGCTTCTCCTATTTTTCAGACCGATTCATGCTCCTCATATTTTTGACACCTTTTAAAGCTCTTCATATTTTTCACAACTTTTCAGGCTCTTCATGTTTTTGATCACCGTTTCATGCTTCTCCTATTTTTCAGCCCGTTTCATGCTCCTCATAATTTTGACACCTTTTGAAGCTCTTAACTTTTTTCACACCTTTTCAGGTTCTTCATGTTTTTCAACACCGCTTCATGAACCTCCTATTTTTAAGACCGTTTCATGCTCCTCATATTTTTGACACCTTTTGAAGCTCTTCATATTTTTCACAATTTTCCGGATCTTCATGGTTTTCAACACCACTTCATGCTTCTCCTATTTTTCAGACCGTTTCAAGCTCCTCATATTTTTGACACATTTAGAATCTCGTCATATTTTTCACACCTTTTTCAGGCTCTTCATGTTTTTGAACACCGTTTCATGCTCCTCCTATTTTTCAGACCGTTTCATGCTCCTCATATTTTTGACACCTTTTGAAGCTCTTCATATTTTTCATAGCTTTTCAGGCTCTTCATGTTTTTCAACACCGCTTCATGCTCCTCCTATTTTTCAGACCGTTTCATGCTCCTCGTATTATTGACACCTTTTGAAGCTCTTCATATTTTTACGTTTTTGAAGCTCTTCATATTTTTCACACCTTTTCAGGCACTTCATGTTTTTGAACACCTTTCATGCTCCTCCTATTTTTCAGACCTTTTCATGCTCCTCATAATTTTGACACCTTTTGAAGCTCCTCATATTTTTCACACCTTTTGAAGCTCTTCATATATTTCACACCTTTTCAGGCTCTTCATTTTTTCAACACCACTTTATGCTCCTCCTATTTTTCAGACCCTTTCTTGCTCATCTAATTTTTGACACCTTTTGAAGCTCTTCATATTTTTCACACCTTTTGAAGCTCTTCATATTTTTCACACCTTTTCAGGTTCTTCATGTTTTTGAACACCGTTTCATGCTCCTCCAATTTTTCAGACCGTTTCACGCTCCTCATATTTTTAACACATTTTGAAGCTCTTCATATATTTCACACCTTTTCAGGCTCTTCATGTTTTTGAACACAGCTTCATGCTCCTCTAATTTTTCAGACCGTTTCACGCTCCTCATATTTTGAACACAGTTTGAAGCTCTTCATATTTTTTGACAGCTTTTGAAGCTCTTCATATTTTTCACACGTTTTCAGGCTCTTCATGTTTTTGCACACCGCCTCTTGCGACTCCTATTTTTCAGACCGTTTCATGCTCCTCTTATTTTTGACACCTTTTGAAGCTCTTCATATTTTTCACCTCTTTTCAGGCTTTTCATGTTTTTCAACACCACTTCATGCTCCTCCTATTTTTCAGACCGTGTCATGCTCCTCATATTTTTCACACCTTTTAAAGCTCTTCATATTTTTCACATTTTTGAAGCTCTTCCTATTTTTAACACATTTTCAGACACTTCATGTTTTTCACCACCGCTTCATGCTCCTTCTATTTTTCAGAACGTTTCATACTCCTCATATTTTTCACACTTTTTGAAGCTCTTCATATTTTTCACATTTTTGAAGCTTTTCATATTTTTCACACCTTTTTAGGCTCTTCATGTTTTTGATCACCGTTTCATGCTCCTCCTATTTTTCATACCTTTTCTTGCCCATCTAATTTTTGACACCTTTTGAAGCTCTTCATATTTTTCATAACTTTTCAGGCTCTTCATGTTTTTGAACACTGTTTCATGCTCCTCCTATTTTTCAGACTGTTTCATGCTCCTCATATTTTTGACACATTTTGAAGCTCTTCATATTTTTCACACCTTTTCAGGCTCTTCATGTTTTTCAACACCGCTTTCTGCTCCTGCTATTTTTCAGACCGTTTCATGCTCCTCATATTTTTCACACCTTTTGAAGCTCTTCAAATTTTTCACATTTTTGAAGCTCTTCATATTTTTCACACGTTTTCAGATTCTTCATGTTTTTCACCACCGCTTCATGCTCCTCCTCTTTTTCAGACCGTTTCATGCTCCTCGTATTATTGACACCTTTTGAAGCTCTTCATATTTTCACGTTTTTGAAGCTCTTCATATTTTTCACACCTTTTCAGGCACTTCATGTTTTTGAACACCTTTCATGCTCCTCCTATTTTTCAGACCTTTTCATGCTCCTCATATTTTTGACACCTTTTGAAGCTCTTCATATTTTTCACACCTTTTGAAGCTCTTCATATATTTCACCCCTTTTCAGGCTCTTCATTTTTTCAACACCACTTTATGCTCCTCCTATTTTTCAGACCTTTTCTTGCTCATCTAATTTTTGACACCTTTTGAAGCTCTTCATATTTTTAACACATTTTGAAGCTCTTCATATATTTCACACCTTTTCAGGCTCTTCATGTTTTTCAACACCGCTTCATGCTCCTTCTATTTTTCAGACCGTTTCATGTTCCTCATTTATTTCACACCTTTTGAAGCTCTTCATATTCTTCACACCTTTTCAAGCTCTTCATATTTTTCCATTCCGCTTCATGCTGATCCTATTTTTCAGACCGTTTCATGCTCCTCATATTTTTCACACCTTTTGAAGCTCTTCATATTTTTCACATCTTTTGAAGCTCTTCATATATTTCACACCTTTTCCGGCTCTTCATGTTTTTTAAACACCTCTTCATGCTCCTCTTATTTTTCAGGCCGTTTCATGCTCATCTAATTTTTGACACCTTTTGAAGTTCTTCATATTTTTCACACCTTTTGAAGCTCTTCATATTTTCCACACCTTTTCAGGCTCTTCATGTTTTTGAACACAGCTTTATTCTCCTCGTATTTTTCAGACCGTTTCATGCTCCTCATGAATTTAACACCTTTTGAAGCTCCTCATATTTTTCACACCTTTTCATGCTCTTCATCTTTTTCAAAAAAGTTTCATGCTCATCCTATGTTTCATACTGTTTCATGCTCCTAATATTTTTGACACCTCTTGAAGCTCTTTATATTTTTCACACCTTTTCAGGCTCTTCATATTTTTGACCACCGCATCATGCTGTTCCTATTTTTCAGTCCTTTCATGCCTCTCATATTTTTTACACCTTTTGAAGCTCTTCATGTTTTTCACACCTTTTCATGCTCTTCATCTTTTTCAAAACCGTCTCATTCTCATCCTATTTTAAAGACTGTTTCATGCTCCTCATATTTTTGACACCTTTAGAACCTCTTCATATTTTTCACACCTTTTCATCTCTTCATGTTTTCAACACCGCTTCATGCTCCTCCAATTTTTCAGAAAGTTTCATGCTCCTCATATTTTTAACATCTTTTGAAGCTCTTCATATTTTTCACACCTTTTCATGCTCTTCATCTTTTTCAAAAAAGTTTCATGCTCATCCTATGTTTCATACTGTTTCATGCTCCTAATATTTTTGACACCTTTTGAAGGTCTTTATATTTTTCACACCTTTTCAGGCTCTTTATCTTTTTGACCACCGCATCATGCTCCTCCTATTTTTCAGTCGTTTCATGCCTCTCATATTTTTTACACCTTTTGAAGCTCTTCATGTTTTTCACACCTTTTCATGTTCTTCATCTTTTTCAAAACCGTCTCATTCTCATCCTATTTTAAAGACTGTTTCATTCTCCTATATTTTTGACACCTTTTGAAGCTCTTCATATTTTTCACACCTTTTCAGGATCTTCATTTTTTTGAACACCGCTTCATGGTCCTCCTTTTTTTCAGACCGTTTCATGCTCCTCATAGTTTTGACACCTTTTGAAGCTCTTCATAGATTCTCACCTTTTTAGGCTATTCACGTTTTTCAACAACACGTCGTGTTCCTCCTATTTTTCAGACCGTTTCATGCTCCTCATATTTTTGACACGTTTTGAAGCTCTTCATATTTTTCACACCTTTTCAGGCTCTTCATGTTTTGAACACCACTTCATGCTACTCCTATTATTCAGAGAGTTTCATGCTCCTCATGTATTTCACACCTTTTGAAGCTCTTCATATTTTCACACCTTTTGAAGCTCTTCATATATTTCACACCTTTTCAGGCTCTTCATGTTTTTTTAACAACGTTTCATCCTCCTCCTATTTTTGACACATTTTGAAGCTCTTCATATTTTTCACATCTTTTAAGACTCTTCATGTTTTTCAACACCGCTTCATGCTCCTCGTATTTTTCAGACCGTTTCCTGCTCCTCATATTTTGACACCTTTTGAAGCTCTTCATATTTTTTGCACCTTTTTAAGCTCTTCAAGTTTTCAACACCGCTTCATGCTCCTCGGTTTTTTCAGACCGTTTCATGCTCCTCATATTTTTGACACCTTTTGAAGGTCTTCATGATTTTCACAAATTTTCAGGCTCTTCATGTTTTTGAACACCGCTTTATGCTTCTCCTATATTTCAAACTGTTTCATGCTCCTCTTATTTTTCACACGTTTTGAAGCTCTTCATATTTTTCACACCTTTTCAGGCTCTTCATGTTTTTGAAAATCTTTTCACACTCTTAATGTTTTTCAACACCGCTTCATGCTCCTCCTATTTTTCAGACCATTTCATGCTCCTCATATATTTGACACCTTTTGAAGCTCTTCAAATTGTTCACAGCTATTCAGGCTCTTCATGTTTTTCAACACAGCTTCATGCTCCTCCTATTTTTCACACCGTTTCATGCTCCTCTCATTTTTGACATCTTTTGAAGCTCTTCATATTTTTCACACCTTTTGAAGCTCTTCATATTTTTCACAACTTTTAAGGCTCTTCATGTTTTTCAACACCGCTTCATGCTCCTCCTATTTTACAGACCGTTTCATGCTCCTCATATTTTTGACACCTTTTGAAGCTCATCATATATTTCACACCTTTTCAGGCTCTTCATGTTTTTCAACACGGCATCATGCTCTTCCTGTTTTTCAGACAGTTTCAAGCACCTCAATGTTTGACAAGTTTTGAAGCTCTTCATATTTTTCACACCTTTCAGGCTCTTCATGTTTTGAACACCGTTTCATGCTCCTCCTATTTTTCAGAAAGTTACATGCTCCTCATATATTTGAGACCTTTTAAAGCTCTTCATATTTTTCACACATTTTCAGGCACTTCTTGTTTTTAAACACCGCTTCATGCTCCTCCTTTTTTTTTTGACACATTTTGAAGCTCTTCATATTTTTCACACCTATTCACGCTCTTAATGTATTTGAACACTGTTTCATTATCCTCATTTTTTTTGACACCTTTTGAATCTCTTCATATTTTTCACACCTTTTCAGGCTCTTCATGTTTTTCAACACCGCTTCATGCTCCTCCTATTTTTCAGACCGTTTCATACTCCTCATATTTTTGACACCTTTGGAAGGTCTTCATATATTTCACACCTTTTCAGGCTCTTCTTTTTTTTCAACTCCATTTCATGCTCCTCTTATTTTTCAGACCGTTTCATGCTCATCTCATTTTTGACACATTTGAAGCTCTTCATATTTTTCACACCTTTTGAAGCTCTTCATATTTTTCACACATTTTCAGGCTCTTCATGTTTTTCAACACCGCTGAATGCTCCTCCTATACTCAGAACGTTTCATGCTCCTCATATGTTTGACAGATTTTGAAGCTTTTCATATTTTTCACACCTTTTCCGCCTCTTCAAGTTTTTCACCATCACTTCATGCTCCTCCTTTTTGCAGACCTTTTCATGCTCCTCATATTTTTCACACCTTTTGATGATCCTCATATTTTTCACACCTTTTCAGTCTCTTCTTTTTTTTCAACACCACTTCATGCTCCTCCTATTTTTCAAACCGTTTCATGCTCATCTCATTTTTGACACCTTTTGAAGTTTTTCATATTTTTCACAACTTTTCAGGCTCTTCATGTTTTTGAACACCATTTCATGCTCCTCCTATTTTTGAGACCGTTTCATTCTCCTCATATTTTTGACACCTTTTGATGCTCTTCATATTTTTCACACCTTTTCAGTGTCTTCTTTTTTTTCAACACCACTTCATGCTCCTCCTATTTTTCAGCCGTTTCCTGCTCATCTGTTTTTGACACATTTGAAGCTCTTCATATTTTTCACACCTTTTGAAGCTCTTCATATTTTTCACACGTTTTCAGGCTCTTCATGTTTTTCAACCCCGCTTCATGCTCCTCCTATTTTTCAGACCGTTTTATGCTCCTCATATTTTTGACACTTTTTGAAGCTGTTCATATTTTTCACACCTTTTCAGGCTCTTCATGTTTTTCAACACCGTTTCATGCTCCTCATATTTTTGACACCTTTTGAATCTCTTCATATTTTTCACACCTTTTCAGGCTCTTCATGTTTTTCAACACCTCTTCATGCTCCGCCTATTTTTCAGACCGTTTCATACTCCTCATATTTTTGACACCTTTTGAAGGTCTTCATATTTTTCACACCTTTTCAATCTCTTCATGTTTTGAATACCGTTTCATGCTCCTCCTATTTTTCAGACCGTTTCATGTTCGTCATGTATTTCACACCTTTTGAAGCTCCTCATATTTTTCACACCTTTTTACGCTCTTCATGTTTTTGAACAACGTTTCATGCTCCTCCTATTTTTCAGACCGTTTCATGCTCCTCATATTATTGGCACCTTTTGAAGTTCTTCATATTTTTCACACCTTTTCAGGTTCTTCATGTTTTTCAACACCGCTTCATGCTCCTCCTATTTTTCAGACCGTTTCATGCTCCTCTTGTATTTCACAACTTTTGAAGCTCTTCACATTTTTCACACCTTTTCAGGCTCTTCATGTTTTTGAACACCGCTTCATGCTCCTCCTATTTTACAGACCGCTTCATGCTCCTCATATTTATCACACTTTTTGAAGCTCTTCATATTTCTCACACCTTTTCAGGCTCTTCATGATTTTCAACACCACTTCATGCTCCTCCTATTTTTCAGACCTTTTCATGCTCCTCATATTTTTGACAACTTTTGAAGCTCTTCATATTTTTCAGACCTTTTCAGGCTCTTCATGTTTTTCAACACCGCTTCATTATCCTCCTATTTTTCAGAGCGTTTCATGCTCCTCATATTTTTGACTCCTTTTGAATCTCTTCATATATTTCACACCTTTTCAGGCTCTTCATGATTTTGAACACCGCTTCATGCTCCTCCTATATTTCAGACTGTTTCCTGCTCCTCATGTATTTCACACCTTTTGAAGCTCTTCATATATTTCACACCTTTTGAAACTCTTCATATATTTCACAGCTTTTCAGGCTCTTCATATTTTTGAACACCGTTTCATGCTCCTCCTATTTTTCATTCCGTTTCATGCTCCTCTTTATTTCAGACCGTTTCATGCTCCTCATATTTTTGGCACCTTTTGAAGTTCTTCATATTTTTCACACATTTTCAGGTTCTTCATATTTTTCAACACCGCTTTATGCTCCTCCATTTTTTCAGACCGTTTCATGCTCCGCTTGTATTTCACACCTTTTGAAGCTCTTCACATATTTCACACATTTTCAGGCTCTTCATGTTTTTGAACACCGCTTCATGCTCCTCCTATTTTTCAGACCACTTCTTGTTCCTCATGTTTATCACACCTATTGAAGCTCTTCATGTTTTTCACACCTTTTCAGGCTCTTCATGTTTTTCAACACCGCTTCATGCTCCTCCTATTTTTCAGACCGTGTCATGCTCCTCATGTATTTCACACATTTTGAAGCTCTTTATATTTTTCACACGTTTTCAGGCTCCTCATGTTTTTGAACACGATTTCATGCTCCTCCTATTTTTCATTCCGTTTCATGCTCCTCTTTATTTCAGACCGTTTCATGCTCCTCATATTTTTGACACCTTTTGAAGCTCTTCATATTTTTCAAACATTTTCATGTTCTTCATGTTTTTCAACACCGCTTCATGCTCCTCCTATTTTTCAGATAGTTTCATGCCCCCTCTATTTTTGACACCTTTTGAAGCTCTTCATATATTTCACACCTTTTCAGGCTCTTCATGTTTTTGAACACCGTTTCATGCTCCTCATATTTTTGACACCTTTGAAGCTCTTCAAAATTTTGACACCTTTTGAAGCTCTTCATATATTTCACACCTTTTCAGTCTCTTCATGTTTTTCAGTGCCACTTCATGCTCCTCCTATTTTTCAGACCGTTTCATGCTCCTCATATTTTTGACACCTTTTGAATCTCTTCATATATTTCACACCTTTTCAGGGTCTTCATGTTTTTGAACACCGCTTCATGCTCCTCCTATTTTACAGATCGTTTCATGCTCCTCATGTATTTCACAGCGTTTGAAGCTCTTCATATTTTTCACACTTTTTGAAGCTCTTCATATTTTTCACGGCTTATCAGGCTCTTCGTGTTTTTGAACACCGTTTCATGCTCCTCCTATTTTTCAGACCGTTTCATGATCCTCATATTTTTGACACCTTTTGAAGCTCTTCATATTTTTCACAGCTTTTCAGGCTCTTCATGGTTTTGAACACCGTTTCATGCTCCTCCTATTTTTCAGACCGTTTCATGCTCCTCGTATTTCAGACCGTTTCATGCTCCTCTTATTTTTGGCACCTTTTGAAGTTCTTCATATTTTTCACACTTTTTCACGTTCTTCATGTTTTTCAACACCGCCTCATGCTCCTCCTATTTTTCAGACCGTTTCATGCTCCTCATATTTTTGACACCTTTTGAAGCTCCACATATTTTTCACACCTTTTTAGGCACTTCATGTTTTTCTAAACCACTTCATGCTCCTCCTATTTTTCAGACCGTTTCATGCTCCTCATATTTTTCACACTTTTTGAAGCTCTTCATATATTTCACACCTTTTCAGGCTCTTCATGTTTTTGAACACTGTTTCATGCTGCTCCTATTTTTCAGACCGTTTAATGCTCCTCGTAATTTTGACACCTTTTGAAGCTCTTCACATTTTTCACACCATTTCAGTCTCTTCATGTTTTTCAACACCGCTTCATGCTCCTCCTATTTTTCAGACCGTTTCATGCTCCTGATATTTTTGACACCTTTTGAAGGTCCTCATATTTTTCACACCTTTGGAAGCTCTTCATATATTTCAAACTTTTTCAGGCTCTTCATGTTTTTCAACACCACTTCATGCTCCTCCTATTTTTCTCACCGTTTCATGCTCATCGCATTTTTTACAGCTTTTGAAGCTCTTCATATTTTTCACACCTTTTCAGGCTCTTCATGTATTTGAACACCGTTTCATGCTCCTCCTATTTTTCAGACCGTTTCATGGTCCCCATATTTTTGACACCTTTTGAAGCTCTTCATATTTTTCACACCATTTCATCTCTTCATGTTTTTCAACACCGCTTCATGCTCCTCCTACTTTTCAGACCGTTTCATGCTCCTCATATTTTTGACACCTTTTGATGCTCTTCATGTATTTCCTACATTTTCAGGCTCTTCATGTTTTTCAACAAAGCTTCATGCTCCTCCTATGTTTCAGACCGTTTCATGCACCTCATATATTTCACACCTTTTGAAGCTCTTCATATTTTTCACACCTTTTCAGGCTCTTCATGTTTTTCAACACCGCTTCATGCTTCTACTATTTTTCAGACCGTTTCATGCTCCTCATATTTTTCACATCTTTTGAAGCTCTTCATATTTTTCACACCTTTTCAGGCTCTTCATGTTTTTCAACACCGCTGCATGCTCCTCCTATTTTTCAGATCTTAACATGCTCCTCATATATTTGACACGTTTTGAAGCTCTTCATATTTTTCAAAACTTTTCAGGCTTTTCATGTTTTTCAACACCGCTTCATGCTCCTCCTATTTTTCAGACCTTTTCATACTCCTCATATTTTTGACACCTTTTGAAGCTCTTCATATTTTTCACACGTTTTCAGACTCTTCATGTTTTTCAACACCGTTTCTCTCTCCTGATATTTTTGACACCTTTTGAAGCTCTTCATATATTTCACAACTTTTCAGGCTCTTCATGTTCTTCAACACTGCTTCATGCTCCTCCTACTTTTCAGACCATTTCATGCTCCTCATTCTTTTGACAGGTTTTGAAGCTCTTCATATTTTTCACACCTTTTCAAGCTCTTCATGTTTTGAATACCGTTTCATGCTACTCCTGTTTTTCAGAACGTTTCATGCTCCTCATATTTTTCACATCTTTTGAAGCTCTTCATATTTTTCACACCTTTTCAGGCTCTTCATGTTTTTCAACACCGCTTCATGCTTCTACTATTTTTCAGACCGTTTCATGCTCCTCATTCTTTTGACAGGTTTTGAAGCTCTTCATATTTTTCACACCTTTTCAGGCTCTTCATGTATTTGAACACCGTTTCATGCTCCTCCTATTTTTCAGACCGTTTCATGGTCCCCATATTTTTGACACCTTTTGAAGCTCTTCATATTTTTCACACCATTTCATCTCTTCATGTTTTTCAACACCGCTTCATGCTCCTCCTACTTTTCAGACCGTTTCATGCTCCTCATATTTTTGACACCTTTTGATGCTCTTCATGTATTTCCTACATTTTCAGGCTCTTCATGTTTTTCAACAAAGCTTCATGCTCCTCCTATGTTTCAGACCGTTTCATGCACCTCATATATTTCACACCTTTTGAAGCTCTTCATATTTTTCACACCTTTTCAGGCTCTTCATGTTTTTCAACACCGCTTCATGCTTCTACTATTTTTCAGACAGTTTCATGCTCCTCATATTTTTCACATCTTTTGAAGCTCTTCATATTTTTCACACCTTTTCAGGCTCTTCATGTTTTTCAACACCGCTGCATGCTCCTCCTATTTTTCAGATCTTAACATGCTCCTCATATATTTGACACGTTTTGAAGCTCTTCATATTTTTCAAAACTTTTCAGGCTTTTCATGTTTTTCAACACCGCTTCATGCTCCTCCTATTTTTCAGACCTTTTCATACTCCTCATATTTTTGACACCTTTTGAAGCTCTTCATATTTTTCACACGTTTTCAGACTCTTCATGTTTTTCAACACCGTTTCTCTCTCCTGATATTTTTGACACCTTTTGAAGCTCTTCATATATTTCACAACTTTTCAGGCTCTTCATGTTCTTCAACACTGCTTCATGCTCCTCCTACTTTTCAGACCATTTCATGCTCCTCATTCTTTTGACAGGTTTTGAAGCTCTTCATATTTTTCACACCTTTTCAAGCTCTTCATGTTTTGAATACCGTTTCATGCTACTCCTGTTTTTCAGAACGTTTCATGCTCCTCATATTTTTCACATCTTTTGAAGCTCTTCATATTTTTCACATCTTTTCAGGCTCTTCATGTTTTTCAACACCGCTTCATGCTTCTACTATTTTTCAGACCGTTTCATGCTCCTCATTCTTTTGACAGGTTTTGAAGCTCTTCATATATTTCACAACTTTTCAGGCTCTTCATGTTCTTCAACACTGCTTCATGCTCCTCCTACTTTTCAGACCGTTTCATGCACCTCATATATTTCACACCTTTTGAAGCTCTTCATATTTTTCACACCTTTTCAAGCTCTTCATGTTTTGAATACCGTTTCATGCTACTCCTGTTTTTCAGAACGTTTCATGCTCCTCATATTTTTCACATCTTTTGAAGCTCTTCATATTTTTCACACCTTTTCAGGCTCTTCATGTTTTTCAACACCGCTTCATGCTTCTACTATTTTTCAGACCGTTTCATGCTCCTCATTCTTTTGACAGGTTTTGAAGCTCTTCATATATTTCACAACTTTTCAGGCTCTTCATGTTCTTCAACACTGCTTCATGCTCCTCCTACTTTTCAGACCGTTTCATGCACCTCATATATTTCACACCTTTTGAAGCTCTTCATATTTTTCACACCTTTTCAGGCTCTTCATGTTTTTCAACACCGCTTCATGCTTCTACTATTTTTCAGACCGTTTCATGCTCCTCATATTTTTCACATCTTTTGAAGCTCTTCATATTTTTCACACCTTTTCAGGCTCTTCATGTTTTTCAACACCGCTGCATGCTCCTCCTATTTTTCAGATCTTAACATGCTCCTCATATATTTGACACGTTTTGAAGCTCTTCATATTTTTCAAAACTTTTCAGGCTTTTCATGTTTTTCAACACCGCTTCATGCTCCTCCTATTTTTCAGACCTTTTCATACTCCTCATATTTTTGACACCTTTTGAAGCTCTTCATATTTTTCACACGTTTTCAGACTCTTCATGTTTTTCAACACCGTTTCTCTCTCCTGATATTTTTGACACCTTTTGAAGCTCTTCATATATTTCACAACTTTTCAGGCTCTTCATGTTCTTCAACACTGCTTCATGCTCCTCCTACTTTTCAGACCATTTCATGCTCCTCATTCTTTTGACAGGTTTTGAAGCTCTTCATATTTTTCACACCTTTTCAAGCTCTTCATGTTTTGAATACCGTTTCATGCTACTCCTGTTTTTCAGAACGTTTCATGCTCCTCATATTTTTGACACCTGTTGAAGCTCTTCATATTTTTCACACCTTTTCAGCCTCTTCATGTTTCTCAACACCACTTAATGTTCCTCCTATTTTTCAGACCGTTTCATGCACCTCATATTTTTGACAACTTGTGAAGCTCTTCATATTTTTCACAACTTTTGAAGCTCTTCATACTTTTCAAACCTTTTCAAGCTCTTCATGTTTTGAATACCGTTTCATGCTCCTCCTATTTTTCAGACCGTTTCATGTTCGTCATGTATTTCACACCTTTTGAAGCTCCTCATATTTTTCACACCTTTTTACGCTCTTCATGTTTTTGAACAACCTTTAATGCTCCTCCTATTTTTCAGACCGTTTCTTGCTCCTCATATTATGGGCACCTTTTGAAGTTCTTCATATTTTTCACAGCTTTTCAGGTTCTTCATGTTTTTCAACACCGCTTCATGCTCCTACTATTTTTCAGACCGTTTCATGCTCCTCTTGTATTTCACAACTTTTGAAGCTCTTCACATTTTTCACACCTTTTCAGGCTCTTCATGTTTTTGAACACCGCTTCATGCTCCTCCTATTTTTCAGACCGTTTAATCCTCCTCATGCATTTCACACCTTTTGAAGCTCTTCATATTTCTCACACCTTTTCAGGCTCTTCATGTTTTTGAACACCATTTCTTGCTCCTTCTATTTTGCAGACCGTTTCCTTCTCCTCATATTTTTGACACCTTTTGATGCTCTTCATATATTTCACACCTTTTCAGGCTTTTCATTTTTTTCAACATCACTTCATGCTCCTCCTATTTTTCGGACCGTTTCATGCTCATCTCATTTTGACACCATTTGAAGCTCTTCATATTTTTCACACCTTTTCAGGCTCTTCATGATTTTCAACACCGCTTCATGCTCCTCCTATTTTTCAGACCCTTTCATGCTCATCTCATTTTTGACACCTTTTGAAGCTCTTCATATTTTTCACACCTTTTCAGGATCTTCATGTTTTTGAACACCGCTTCATCCTCCTGCTATTTTTAAGAGGGTTTCATGCTCGTCATATTTTTGACACATTTTGAAGCTCTTCATATTTTTCACACCTTTTCAGGCTCTTCATGTTTTTGAACACCGCTTCATGCTCGACCTGTTTTTCAGACCGTTTCATGCTCCTCATATTTTTGACACCTTTTGAAGCTCTTCATATATTGCACACGTTTTCAGGCTGTTCCTGTTTTTCAACACCACTTCATGCTCCTCCTATTTTTCAGACCGTTTCATGCTCCTCATAGTTTTGACACGTTTTGAGGCTATTCATATTTTTCACACCTTTTCAGGTTCTCCATGTTTTGGAACATGGCTTCATGCTGCTCCTATTTTTCAGACCGTTTCATGCTCCTCATATTTTTGACACGTTTTGAGGCTCTTCATATTTTTCACACCTTTTCAGGTTCTCCATCTTTTTGAACACCGCTTCATGCTCCTCCTATTTTTCAGAGAGTTTCATGCTCCTCATATTTTTGACACCTTTTGACACTCTTCCTATTTGTCACAGCTTTTCAGTCTCTTCATGTTTTCCCACACCATTTAATGCTCCTTCTATTTTTTAGACCGTTCCATGCTCCTCCTATTTTTCAGACCGCTTAATGTTCCTCATATTTTTGACACCTTTTGAAGCTCAACACCTTTTCAGGCTCTTCATCTTTTTCAAAACCGCGTCATGCTCCTCCTATTTTTCAGACTGTTTCATGCTCCTCATATTTTTGACACCTTTTGAAGCTCTTCATATTTTTCACACCTTTTCAGTCTCTTCATGTTTTTGAACACCTCTTCATGCTCCTCCTATTTTTCAGACCGTTTCATGCTACTCATGTATTTCACATATTTTGAAGCTCTTCATATTTTCACACCTTTTCAGCCTCTTCATGTTTTTCCACAACGTTTCTTGATCCTCCTATTTTTCAGACCTTTTCATTCTCCTCTTATTTTTCAAACCGTTTCATGTTCCTCACATTTTTTTCACCTTTTAAACCTCTTCATATTTTTCCCACCTTTTCAGGCTCTTCATGTTTTTCAACACCACTTAATGCTCTTCTTATTTTTCAGACCCTTTCATACTCCTCATATTTTTGACACCTTTTGAAGCTCTTCATATTTTTCTCACGTTTTCAGGCTCTTCATGTTTTTCAACACCGCTTCATGCTCCTCCTATTTTTCAGAACGTTTCATGCTCCTCATATTTTTCACACGTTTCAGTCTCTTCATGTTTTTCAACACCATTTCATGCTCGTCCTATTTTTCAGATCTTTTCATGTTCCTCCTATTTTTCAGACCGTTTCATGCTCCTCATATTTTTGACACCTTTTGAAGCTCTTCATATTTTTCAAACCTTTTCAGGCTATTCATGTTTTTGGGCACCGCTTCATGCTCCTCCTATTTTTCAGATAGTTTCATGCTCCTCCTATTTTTCAGACCGTTTCATGTTCCTCATATTTCTGACACGTTTTGAGTCTCTTCATATTTATCACTCCGTTTCAGGCTCTTCATGTTTTTGAACACCGCTTCATGCTCCTCATATTTTTCGCACCTTTTGAAGCTCGTCATATTTTTCACACCTTTTCAGGCTCTTCATGTTTTTCAACACCGCTTCATGCTCCTCCATTTTTTCACACCGTTACATGCTCCTCATGTATTTCACACCTTTTGAAGCTCTTCATATTTTTCAGATCTTTTCAGGCTCTTCATGTTTTTGAACAAGGTTTCATGCTCCTCCCATTTTTCAGACCGTTTCATGCTCCTCATATTTTTGACACGTTTTGAAGCTCTTCATATTTTGCACATCATTTCAGGCTCTTCATGTTTTTGAACACCGTTTCATGCTCCTCCTATTTTTCAGACCGTTCATGCTCCTCATATTTTGACACCTTTTGAAGCTCTTCATATTTTTCACACCTTTTCAGGCTCTTCATGTTTTTGAATACCGCGTCTTGCTCCTCCTATTTTTCATACCGTTTCATGCTCCTCATATTTTTGACACCTTTTGAAACACTTCATATTTTTCATATGTTTTCAGGCTCTTCATGTTTTTGAACACCGCGTCATGCTCCTCCTATTTTTCAGATCGTTTCATGCTTCTCATATTTTTCACACCTTTTGAAGCTCTTCATATATTTCACACCTTTTCAGGCTCTTCATGTTGTTGGATACCGCTTCAGTCTCCTCCTATTTTTCAGAAAGTTTCATGCTCCTCATGTATTTCACAACTTTTGAAGCTCTTCATATTTTTCACACCTTTTCAGGCTCTTCATGTTTTTCAATACCACTTCAAGCTCCTCCTATTTTTCAGACCGTTTACTGCTCATCTAATTTTTGACACCTTTTCAGGCTCTTCATATTTTTCAAAGCTTGTGAAGTTCTTCATATTTTTCACACTTTTTCAGGCTCTTCATGTTTTGAACACTGCTTCATGCTCCTCCTATTTTTCAGACCGTTTCATTCTCCTCATGTATTTCACACCTTTTGTAGCTCTTCATATTTTTCACACCTTTTCAGGCTCTTCATGTTTTTGTACACCGTTTCATCCTCCTCCAATTTTTCAGACCGTTTCAAGCTCCTCATATTTTTGAAACCTTTTGAAGCTCTTCATATTTTTCACACCTTTTCAGGCTTTTCATATTTTTGAACACCGCTTCATGCTCCTCATATTTCTCACACCTTTTGAAGCTCTTCATATTTTTCTCACCTTTTCAGGATCCTCTTGTTTTTGAACACCGCTTCATGCTCCTCATATTTTTCAGACCGTTTCATGATCCTCTTGTATTTCACACCTATTGAATCTCTTCATATTTTTCACACCTTTTCAGGCTCTTCATGTTTTTCAACACCGCTTCAAGCTCCTCCTATTTTTGAGACCGTTTCATGCTCCTCATATTTTTGACACCTTTTGAAGCTCTTCATATTTTTCACACATATTCAGTCTCTTCACGTTTTTCAAAACCGCTTAATGCTCCTCCTATTTTTCAGACCGTTTCATGCTCCTCATATTTTTCACACCTTTTGAAACTCTTCATATTTTTCACACTTTTGAAACTCTTCATATTTTACACAGCTTTGAAGCTCTTCATATTTTTCACAGCTTTTGAAGCTCTTCATATTTTACACATTTTTGAAGCTCTTCATATTATTCACACCTTTTCAGCCTCTTCATGTTTTTGAACACTGCTTCATGCTTCTCCTATTTTTCAGGCCGTTTCATGCTACTCATATTTTTCACACCTTTTGAAGCTCTTCATATTTTTCACACCTTTTCAGGATTTTCATGTTTTTGAACACCGTTTCATGCTCCTCATATTTTTGACACCTTTTGAACTCTTTATATATTTTACACCATTTCAGGTTCTTAATGTTTTTAAAAACCATTTCATGCTCCTCCTATTTTTCCGACCGTTTTATGCTCCTCTCATTTTTGACACCTTTTGAAGCTCTTCATATTTTTCACACCTTTTCAGGCTCTTCATGTTTTTCACCACCGCTTTGGCTCCTCCTAATTTTCAGACTGCTTCATGCTCCTCATATTTTTGACAGTTTTGGAAGCTCTTCATATATTTCACACCTTTTCAGGCTCTTCATGTTTTTCTTTTTTTTTTTTTGTATTGTTTTTTTAATTTATTATTATTTTTATTATTTTTTCCAGTGGGTTTTCTCATACATTGATATGAATCAGCCAGGTATTTACATGTATTCCCATTCCCGATCCCCCCTCCCACCTCCCTCTCCACCCGATTCCTCTGGGTCTTCGCAGTGCACCAGGCCGGAGCACTTGTTTCGTGCATCCTACCTGGGCTGGTGATCTGTTCACCATAGATAGTACACATGCTGTTCTTTTGAAATATCCCACCCTCACATTCTCCCACAAACTTCAAAAGTCTGTTCTGTATTTCTGTGTCTCTTTTTCTGTTCTGCATATAGGGTTATCGTTATCACCTTTCTAAATTCCATATACATGTGTCAGTATGCTGTAATGTTCTTTATCTTTCTGGCTTACTTCACTCTGTATAATGGGCTCCAGCTTCATCCATCTCATTAGGACTGGTTCAAATGAATTCTTTTTAATGGCTGAGTAATATTCCATGGTGTATATGTACCACAGCTTCCTTATCCATTCATCTGCTGATGGGCATCTAGGTTGCTTCCATGTCCTGGCTATTATAAACAGTGCTGCGATGAACATTGGGGTGCACGTGTCTCTTTCAGATCTGGTTTCCTCAGTGTGTATGCCCAGAAGTGGGATTGCTGGGTCATATGGCAGTTCTATTTCCAGTTTTTCAAGAAATGTCCACATTGATTTCCATAGCGGCTGTACTAGTTTGCATTCCCACCAACAGTGTAAGAGGGTTCCCTTTTCTCCACACCCTCTCCAGCATTTATTTTTTGTAGACTTTTGGATAGCAGCCATCCTGACTGGCGTGTAATGGTACCTCATTGTGGTTTTGATTTGCATTTCTCTAATAATGAGTAAGATGAAAAGACAGCCGTCAGATTGGGAGATATTAATAGCAAATTAAGAAACAGAAAAAGGATTAATATCAAAAATATACAAGCAACATCTGCAGCTCAATTCCAGAAAAATAAATGACCCAATCATAAAATGGGCCAAAGAACTAAACAGACATTTCTCCAAAGAAGACATACAGATGGTTAACAGACACATGAAAAGATGCTCAACATCTTCATGTTTTTCAACACCGCTTCATGCTCCTCCTATTTTTCAGACCGTTTCATCCTCCTCATATTTTTGACACCTTTTGAAGCTCTTCATATATTTCACACCTTTTCAGGCTCTTCATGTTTTTCAACACCGCTTCATGCTCCTCCTATTTTTCAGACCGTTTCATGCTCCTCATATTTTTCAGACCGTTTCATGCTCCTCATATTTTTGACACCCTTTGAAGCTCTTCATATAATTCACACCTTTTCAGGCTCTTCATGTTTTTCAACACCGCTTCATGCTCTTCCTATTTTTCAGACCGTTTCATTCTAATCATATTTTTGACACCTTTTGAAGCTCTTCATATATTTCACACCTTTTCAGGCTCTTCATGTTTTTCAACACCACTTCATGCTCCTCATATTTTTCAGACCGTTTCATGCACCTCATATTTTTGACACGTTTTGAAGCTGTTCATATTTTTCACACCTTTTCAGGCTCTTCATGTTTTTGAATATCGCTTCATGCTCCTCCTACTTTTTAGACCGTTTCATGCTCCTCATATTTTTGACACCTTTTGAAGCTCTTCATATTTTTCACAACTTTTCAGGCTCTTCATGTTTTTCAACAGCGCTTCATGCTCCTTCTATATTTCAGAACTTTTCATGCTCCTCATATTTTTTACACGTTTTGAAGCTCTTCATATTTTTCACACCTTTTCAGACTCTTCATGTTCTTGAATACCGTTTATTGCTCCTCCTACTTTTCAGACCGTTTCATGCTCCTCATGTATTTCACACCTTTTGAATCACTTCATAATTTTCCCACCTTTCAGGCTCTTCATGTTTTTGAACACCGCTTCATGCTCCTCCTATTTTTCAGATCGTTTCATGCTCCTCATATTTTTGACACCTTTAGAAGCTCTTCATATTTTTCACACCTTTTCAGGCTCTTCATGTTTTTGAACACCGCTTCATGCTCCTCCTATTGTTCAGACCGTTTAATCCTGCTCATATTTTTGACACCTTTAGAAGCTCTTCATATTTTTCACACCTTTTCAGGCTCTTCAGGTTTTTCAACACCACTTCATGCTCGTCCTATTTTTCAGACCGTTTCATGCTCATCTAATTTTTGACACCTTTTGAAGCTCTTCATATATTTCACACCTTTTGAAGCTCTTCAAATTTTGCACATTTTTGAAGCTCTTCATATTTTTCACACGTTTTCAGGCTCTTCATGTTTTTCAACACCGCTTCATGCTCCTGCTAATTTTCAGACCATTTTATACTCCTCATTTTTTTGAAACGTTTTGAGGCTCTTCATGTTTTTCACACGTTTTCAGAATCTTCATGTTTTTCAACACCGTTTCATGCTGTTTCTATTTTTCAGACAGTTTCATCCTCCTCATAATTTTCACATCTTTTGAAGCTCTTCATATTTTTCCCACCTTTTCAGACTTTTCATGTTTTTCAACACCGCTTCATGCTCCTGCTATTCTTCAGACCGTTTCATGCCCCTCATATTTTTGACAGGTTTTGAGGCTTTTCATATTTTTCACACGTTTTCAGGCTCTTCATGTTTTTCAACACCGCTTCATAATCCTCCTATTTTTCAGACTGTTTCATGCTCCTCATATTTTTGACACCCTTTGAAGCTCTTCATGTTTTTCACACTTTTTCAGGCTCTTCATGTTTTTCAACACAACTTCATTCTCCTAGTATTTTTAAGACCGTTTCATTCTCCTCATATTTTTGACACCTTTAGAACCTCTTCATATTTTACACACCTTTTCAGGCTCTTCATGTTTTTGAACACAACTTTCTTGCTTCTCCTATTTTTCAGACCATTTCATACACCTCATGAATTTCATAACTTTTGAACCTCTTCATATTTTTCACACCTTTTCAGGCTCTTCATGTTTTTGAACAAAGTTTCATACTGCTCCTATTTTTCAGAACGTTTCATGCTCCTCATATTTTAACACGTTTTGAGGATCTTCATATTTTTCACACCTTTTCATGCTCTTCACGTTTTTGAACACCGTTTCATGGTCTTCCTATTTTTCAGACCGTTTCATGCTCCTCATATTTTTGACACCTTTAGAAACTCTTCATATTTTTCACACCTTTTCAGGTTCTTCATGTTTTTGAACACCGTTTCATGCTCCTCCTATTTTTCAGACCGTTTCATGCTCCTCCTATTTTTGACACATTTTGAATCTCGTCATATTTTTCACATCTTTTCAGGCTCTTCATGTTTTTGAACACCGCTTCATGCTCCTCCTATTTTTCAGACCGTTTCATGCTATTCATGTATTTAACACCTTTTGAAGCTCTTCATATTTTTCACACCTTTTCAGGCTCTTCATGTTTTTGAACACCTTTTCATGCTCCTCGTATTTTTCTGACCGTTTCATGCTCCTCATATTTTTGACCCTTTTTGAACCTCCTCATATTTTTCGCACCTTTTGAACCTCTTCATATATTTCACATCATTTCAGGATCTTCATGTTTTTCAACAACACTTCATGCTCCTCCTATTTTTCAGACCGTTTCATGCTCCTCATAATTTTGACACGTTTTGAAGCTCTTCAAATTTTTCGCACCTTTTCAGGCTCTTCATCTTTTTCAACACCACTTCATGCTCCTCCTATTTCCAGAGCGTTTCATTGTCCTCATATATTTGACACCTTTAGAAGCTCTTTATATTTTTCACAACTTTTCAGGCTCTTCATGTTTTTCACAACCGGTTCATGCTCCTCCTATTTTTCAGACAGTTTCATTCCTCTCATGTATTTCACACCTTTTGAAGCTCTTCATATTTTTCACACCTTTTCAGGCTCTTCATGTTTTTGAACACTACTTCATGCTCCTTCTATTTTACACACAGTTTCATGCTCCTCATGTATTTCACAACTTTTGAAGCTCTTCTTATTTTTCACACCTTTTCAGGCTCTTCATTTGTTTGAACACCATTTCATGCTGCTCCTAATTTTCAGACCGTTTCATTCTCATCTCATTTTGACAGCTTTTGAAGCTCTTCATATTTTCACTCCTTTTGAAGCTCTTCATATATTTCACACCTTTTCAGGCTCTTCTTTTTTTTCAACACCACTTCATGCTCCTCCTAATTTTCAGACCGTTTCATGATCATCTTATTTTGAGAGCTTTTGAAGCTCTTCATATTTTCACACCTTTTGAAGCTCTACATATTATTCACACATTTTCAGGCTCTTCATGTTTTTGATCACCGTTTCATGCTCCTCCTATATTTCAGACCGTTTCATGATCCTCATATTTTTCACACCTTTTGAAGCTCTTCATATTTTTCACACTTTTTCAGGCTCTTCATGTTTTTGATCACCGTTTCATGCTCCTCCTATATTTCAGACCGTTTCATGCTCCTCATATTTTTCACACATTTTGAAGCTCTTCATATTTTTCACACTTTTTCAGGCTCTTCATGTTTTTGAACACTTCTTCATGCTCTTCCTATTTGTCAGACCGTTTCATGCTCCTCATATTTTTGACACCTTTTGAAGCTCTTCATGATTTTCACACCTTTTCAGGCTCTTCATGTTTTTGAACACCACTTCATGCTCCTCCTATATTTCAGACCGTTTCATGCTCCTCATATTTTTGACACCTTCAGAAACTCTTCATATTTTTCACAACTTTTCAGGCTCTTTATGTTTTTGAATACCGCTTCATGCTCCTCCTATTTTTCAGACCGTTACTTGCTCCTCATATTTTTGACACCTTTAGAAACTCTTCATATAATTCACACCTATCAGGCACTTCATGTTTTTGAACACCGCTTCATGCTCCTCCTATTTTTCAGACAGTTAAATAATCCTCATATTTTTGACATCTTTAGAAACTCTTCATATATTTCACACCTTTCAGGCTCTTCATGTTTTTGAACACCACTTCATGCTCCTCCTATTTTTCAGACCGTTACATGTTCCTCATAATTTTGACACCTTTAGAAAGTCTTCATATATTTCACACCTTTCAGGCTCTTCATGTTTTTGAACACCGCTTCATGCTCCTCCTATTTTTCAGACCGTTACATGCTCCTCATATTTTTGACACCTTTAGAAAGTCTTCATATATTTCACACCTTTCAGGCTCTTCATGTTTTTGAACACCGCTTCATGCTCCTACTATTTTTCAGACAGTTAAATACTCCTCATATTTTTGACACCTTTCGAAAGTCTTCATATATTTCACACCTTTTCAGGCTCTTCTTTTTTTTTCAACACCACTTCATGCTCCTCCTATTTTTCAGACCGTTTCATGCCCCTCATATTTTTGACACCTTTTGAAGCTCTTCATATTTTTCACACTTTTTCAGGCTCTTCATGTTTTTGATCACCGTTTCATGCTCCTCCTATATTTCAGACCGTTTCATGGTCCTCATATTTTTCACATCTTTTGAAGCTCTTCATATTTTTCACACCTTTTGAAGCTCTTCATATTTTTCACACGTTTTCAGGCTCTTCATGTTTTTCAACACTGCTTCATGCTGCTTCTGTTTTTCAGACCGTTTCATGCTCCTCATGTTTTTCACACCTTTTGAAGCTCTTCATGTTTTTCACACCTTTTGAAGCACTTCATATTTTTCACACCTTTTCAGGCTTTCATGTTTTTCATCACCGTTTCATGCTGCTTCTGTTTTTCAGACCGTTTCATGCTCCTCATATTTTTCACACCTTTTGAAGCTCTTCATATTTTTCACACATTTTCAGGCTCTTCATGTTTTTGAACACAGCTTCATGCTCCTCCTATTTTTCAGACCGTTTCATGCTCCTCATATTTTTGACACCTTTAGAAGCTCTTCATATTTTTCAAACCTTTTCAGAATCTTCATGTTTTTCCACTCAGGTTCATGCTCATCCTATTTTTCAGACCGTTTCATTCTGCTCATATATTTGACACCTTTTGAAGCTCTTCATATATTTCACACCTTTTCAGTCTCTTCTTTTTTTTTCAACACCACTTCATGCTCCTCCTATTTTTCAGACCGTTTCATGCCCCTCATATTTTTGACACCTTTTGAAGCTCTTCATATTTATCACACTTTTCAGGCTCTTAATGTTTTTCAACACAACATAATGCTCCTCCTATTTTTCAGACTGTTTCAGGCACCTCATATTTTTGATACCTTTAGAAGCTCTTCATATTTTGCACACCTTTTCATGCTCTTCTAGTTTTTCAAAACTACTTCATGCTCCTCCAATTTTTCAGACCGTTTCATGCTCCTCATATTTTTGACACATTTAGAAGGTATTCATATTTTTCACACCTTTTCAGGCTCTTCATTTTTCAACACCACTTCATGCTCTTCCTATTTTTCAGACCGTTTCATGCTCATCTCATTTTGAAACGTTTTGAAGCTCTTCATATTTTCACACCTTTTGAAGCTCTTCATATTTTTCACAACTTTTCAGGCTCTTGTTGTATTTGAACACCGGTTAATGTTCCTCCTATATTTCAGGCCGTTTAATGCTCCTCATGTATTTCACACCTTTTGAAGCTCGTCATATTTTTTACACCTTTTCAGGCGCTTCATGTTTTTGAACAACGCTTCATGATCCTCTTATTTTTCTGATCATTTCATGCTCTTCATATTTTTTACACCTTTTGAAGCTCTTCATATTTTTCACACCTTTTCAGGCTCTTAATGTTTTTCACACCACCTCATGCTTCTCTTAATTTTCAGACGTTTCATGCTCCTCATGTATTTCACACCTTTTGAAGCTCTTCATATTTTTCACACCTTTTCATGCTCTTCATGTTTTTCAACACCTTTTCATGCTGCTTCTATTTTTCTGACCGTTTCATTCTCCTCATATTATTCACACCTTTTGAAGCTCTTCATATTTTTCACACCTTTTCAGGCTCTTCATGTTTTTGAACACAGCTTCATGCTCCTCCTATTTTTCAGACCGTTTCATGCTCGTCATATTTTGACACCTTTTGAAGCTTTTCATATTTTTCACACCTATTCAGGCTCTTCATGTTTTTGAACACCGTTTCATGATCCTCCTATTTTTCAGACCGTTTCATGCTAATCTCATTTTTAACACCTTTACAAGCTCTACATATTTTTCACACCTTTTGAAGCTCTTCATATTTACACACCTTTTCAGGCTCTTCATGTTTTTCAACACGACTTCATGCTCCACCTATTTTTCAGACCGTTTCATGCTCCTCATATTTTTCACACCTTTTGAAGTTCTTCGTATTTTTCACATTTTTGAAGCTCTTCATATTTTTCTCACGTTTTCAGGCTCTTCATGTTTTTCAACACCGCTTCATGCTCCCCCTATTTTTCAGACCATATCATGCTCCTCATATTTTTGACAACTTTTGAAGCTCTTCATATTTTTCACCGTTTTCAGGCTCTTCTTCTTTTTGAACACCGCTTCATGCTCCTCCTATTTTTCAGACCGTTTCAAGCTCCTCATATTTTTGACACCTTTTGAAACTCTTCATATTTTTCACACCTTTTCAGGCTCTTCATGTTTTTCAACACCACTTCATGATCTTCCTATTTATCAGACGGTTTCATGCTCTTCATATTTTTGACACTTTTGAAAGCTCTTCATATTTTTCACACCTTTTCAGGTTCTTCTTGTTTTTCAACACCACTTCATACTCCTCTTATTTTTCAGACAGTTTCAAGCTCCTCATATTTTTGACACCTTTTGAAGCTCTTCATATTTTTCACAACTTTTCAGGCTCTTCATGTTTATCAACACCGCTTCATGATCCTCCTATTTTTCAGATCATTTCATGCTCCTCATATTTTTGACACCTTTTTAAGCTCTTCATATTTTCCCACCTTTTCAGGCTCTTCTTGTTTATCAACACCGCTTCATGATCCTCCGATTTTTCAGACCATTTCATGCTCCTCATATTTTTGACAGCTTTTGAAACTCTTCATATTTTTCACTCATTTTCAGTCTTTTCATGATTTTCAACACCGCTTCATGCTCCTCCGATTTTTCAGACCGTTTCATGCTCCTCATATTTTTCTGACCATTTCTTGCTCCTCATATTTTTGAGAACTTTTGAAGCTATCCATATTTTCCCACCTTTTCAGGCTCTTCATGTTTTTCAACACCACATCATGCTCCTCCTATTTTACAGACCGTTAAATGTTCCTCCTATTTTTCTGACCATTTCTTGCTCCTCATATTTTTGACAGTTTTGAAGCTCTTCATATTTTTCACAACTTTTCAGGCTTTTCATGTTTTTCAACACCCCTTCATGCTCTTCGTATTTTTCAGACTATTTCATGCTCCTCATATTTTTGACACCTTTTGAAGCTCTTCATATTTTTGACACCTTTTGAAGCTCTTCATATATTTCACACCTTTTCAGGCTCTTCATGATTTTCAACACCGCTTCATGCTCCTCCTATTTTTCAGACCGTTTCCTGCTCCTAATATTTTTGACACTTTTGAAGCTCTTCATATATTTCACACCTTTTCAGGCTCTTCATGTTTTTCAACACCACTTCGTGCTCCTCCTATTTTTCACACCGATTCATGCTCTTCATATTTTTCACACCTTTTGAAGCTCTTCATATTTTTCACACCATTTCAGGCTCTTCATGTTTTTGAACAACGTTTCATGCTCCTCGTATTTTTCAGACCGTTTCATGCTAATCAAGTATTTCACACCTTTTGAAGCTCTTCATATTCTTCACACCTTTTCAGACTCTTCATGTTTTTGAACACCGTTTCATGCTCCTCATATTTTTCACACCGTTTCATGTTCATCTCATTTTTGACACCTTTTGAAGCTCTTCATATATTTCACACCTTTTGAATCTCTTTATATTTGTCACACCTTTTCACGCTCTTCATGTTTTTCAATACCACTTCATGCTCCTCCTATTTTTCAGATCGTTTCTTTCTCCTCCTGTATTTCAAACTGTTTCATGCACCTCTTATTATTGACACCTTTTGAAGCTCTTCATATTTTTCACACCTTTTCAGGCTCTTCATGTTTTTCAACACCACATCATGCTCCTCCTATTTTTGAGACCGGTTCATGCTCCTCATATTTCTCACACATTTAGAAGCTCTTCATATTTTTCCCACCTTCCCAGGCTCTTCATGTATTTGAGCACAGCTTCATGCTCCTCCTATTTTTCAATCCGATTCATGCTCCTCATATTTTTGACACCTTTTGAAGCTCTTCATATTTTTCACACCTTTTGAAGCTCTTCATATTTTTCACAAGTTTTCAGGTTCTTCATATTTTTGAACACCGCTTCATGCTCCTCCTATTTTTCAGACCGTTTCAGGCTCCTCATATTTTTTACACCATTTGAAGCTCTTCATATTTTTCACACCTTTTCAGGCTCTTCATGTTTTTGAACACCGCTTCATGCTGCTCCTATTTTTCTGATCGCTTCATGCTCATCTCATTTTTGACACCTTTTGAAGCTGTTCATATTTTTGACACCTTTTCAAGCTCTTCATATTTTTCACACGTTTTCAGGCTCTTCATGTTTTTGAACACCGTTTCATGCCTCTCTAATTTTTCACACCGTTTCATGCCTCTCTAATTTTTCACACCGTTTCATGCTCCTCATGTTTTTGACACTTTTTGAAGCTCTTCATATTTTTCACACCTTTTCAGGCTCTTCATGTTTTTGAACACCGCTTCATACTACTCCTATTTTTCAGGCGGTTTCATGCTCCTCATATTTTTGATACCTTTTGAAGCTGCTCATATATTTCACACATTTTTAGGCTGTTCATGTTTTTCAACACCACTACATTCTCCTGCTATTTTTCAGACCGTTTCAGGCTCATGTCATTTTTGACACATTTTGAAGCTTTTCATATTGTTCACACTTTTTGAAGCTCTTCATATTTTTCACACGTTTTCAGGCTCTTCATGTTTTTCAACACCACTTCATGCTCCTCCTATTTTTGAGACCGTTTCATGCTTCTAATATTTTTGACACGTTTTGAAGCTCTTCATATTTTCCACACCTTTTCAAGCTTTCATGTTTTGGAACACCGTTTCATGCTCCTCCTATTTTTCAGACCGTTTCATGCTCCTCATATTTGACACATTTTGAAGCTCTTCATATTTTTCACACCTTTTCAGACTCTTCATGTTTTGAACACCGCCTCATGCTCCTTCTATTTTTCAGAGCGTTTCATGCTCCTCATATTTGTCACACCTTTTGAAGCTCTTTATATTTTCACACCTTTTCATGCTCTTCATGTTTTTGAACACCACTTCATTCTCCTCCTATTTTTCAGACCGTTTCATGCTCATCTCAATTTTGACAGCTTTTGAAGCTCTTCATATTTTTCACACCTTTTAAAGCTCTTCATATTTTTCACACCTTTTCAGGCTCTTCATGTTTTTGAACACCGTTTCATGCTCCTCCTATTTTTCAGACATTTTCCTGCTCCTCATATTTTTGACACCTTTTGAAGCTCCTCATATTTTTCACACCTTTTGAAGCTCTTCATATATTTCACACTTTTTCAGGCTTTTCATGTTTTTCAACACCAGTTCATTCTCCTCCTATTTTTCAGACCGCTTCATGCTCATCTCATTTTTGACACCTTTTGAAGCTGTTCATATTTTTCACACCTTTTCACCTCTTCATATTTTTCACACTTTTTCAGGCTCTTCATGTTTTTGAACACCGTTTCATGCTCCTCCTATTTTTCAGACCGTTTCATGTTCCTCCTATTTTTCAGATCATTTCATGCTCCTCATATTTTTGACACCTTTTGAAGCTCTTCATATATTTCACACCTTTTCAGGCTTTTCATTTTTTTCAACCCCACTTCATGCTCCTCCTATTTTTCAGACCGTTTCATGCTCATATCACTTTTGACACCTTTTGAAGCTCTTCTTATTTTTCACATGTTTGGAAACTCTTCATATGTTTCGCACATTTTCAGGCTCTTCATGTTTTCAAAACCGTTTCATGATCCTCCTATTTTTCAGACCGTTTCATGCTCCTTATATGTTTGTCTCCTTTTGAAGCTCTTCATATTTTTCACAGCTTTTGAAGCTCTTCATATTTTTCACACCTTTTCAGGCTCTTCATGGTTTTCAACAGCGCTTCATGCTCCTCCAATTTTTCAGACCGCTTCATTATCATCTCATTTTTGACACCTTTTGAAGCTCTTCATATTTTTCACACCTTTTCAGGCTCTTCATGGTTTTCAACAGCGCTTCATGCTCTTTCAATTTTTCAGAGCGTTTCATGCTCCTCATATTTTTGACACCTTGTGAAGGTCTTCATATTTTTCACACCTTTTCATGCTCTTCATGTTTTTTCAACACCGTTTCATGCTCCTCCTATTTTTCAGACCATTTCATGCTTCTCAAATTTTGACACCGTTTGAAAATCTTCATATTTTTCACACCTTTTCATGCTCATCATGTTTTTCAACACAGTTTCACACTCCTTTTATTTTTGACACGTTTTGAAGCTCTGCATATTTTTCACACCATTTCAGGCTCTTCATATTTTTCAACACTGGTTCATGCTCCTCCTATTTTTCAGACCGTTTCATGCTCCTCATATTTTGACACCTTTTGAAGCTCTTCATATATTTCATAACTTTTCAGGCTCTTCATATTTTTCAAAACTGCTTCATGATCCTCCTCTTTTTCAGACCGTTTCATGCTCTTCATATTTTTGGTACATTTTGAAGCTCTTCATATTTTTCACAACTTTTCATGCTCTTCATGTTTTTTCAACACCGCTTCATGCTCCTCCTATTTTTCAGACCGTTTCATGCTCCTCATGTATTTCACACCTTTGGAAGCTCTTCATATTTTTCAAACCTTTTCAGGCTCTTCATGTATTTCAACACCACTTCATGCTCCTCATCTTTTTCAGACCGTTTCATGCTCATCTCATTTTTGACACATTTTGAAGCTCTTCATACATTTCACTCCTTTTCAGGCTCTTCATTTTTTTGAACACCACTTCATTCTCTTCCTATTTTTCAGACCGTTTCATGCTCCTCATATTTTTCAGACCGTTTCATGCTCCTCAAATTTTTGACAGCTTTTAAAGCTCTTCATACATTTCACTCCTTTTCAGGCTCTTCATGTTTTTGAACACAGCTTCACGCTTCTCCTATTTTTCAGACCTTTTCATGCTCATCTCATTTTTGACACCTTTTGAGCTCTTCATATTTTTCACACCTTCTGAAGCTCTTCATATTTTCACACGTTTTCAGGCTGTTCATGTTTTTTAACACCGCTTCATGCTGCTTCTATTTTTCAGACCGTTTCATGCTCCTCATATTTTTGACACGTTTTGAAGCTCTTCATATTTTTCACACCTTTTCAGGCTCTTCTCGTTTTTGAACAACGCTTCATGCTCCTCCTATTTTTCAGACCGTTTCATGCTCCTCGTATTTTTGACACCTTTTGAAGCTCTTCATATTTTTCACACCTTTTCAGGCTCTTCTCGTTTTTGAACACTGCTTCATGCTCCTCCTATTTTTCAGAGAGTTTCATGCTCCTCATGTATTTCACACCTTTTGAACCTCTTCATATTTTTCACGCATTTTCAGGCTCTTCATGTTTTGCACCACCACTTCATGCTCCTCCTATTTTTCAGACCGTTTCATGCTCATCTCATTTTTGAAACCTTTAGAATCTCTTCATATTTTTCACACCTTTTCAGGCTCTTTATGTTTTTCAACACCGCTTCATGTTCCTCCTATTTTTCAGACCGTTTCATGCTCATCTCATTTTTGACACCTTTTCAAACTTTTCATATTTTTCACACCTTTTCATGCTCTTCATGTTTTTGAACACCGCTTCATGCTTCTCCTATTTTTCACACCGTATACTGCTCCTCATATTTTTCACACCTATTGAAGCTCTTCATATTTTTCACACCTTTTCAGACTCTTCATGTTTTTGAACACCAGTTCATGCTCCTCCTATTTTTCAGAGAGTTTCATACTCCTCATGTATTTCACACCTTTTCAAGCTCTTCATATTTTTCACACCTTTTCAGGTTCTTCTTGTGTTTCAACACCGCTTCATGCTCCTCCTATCTTTCAGACCGTTTCATGCTTCTCATATTTTTGACACCATTTGAAGCTCTTCATATTTTTCACACCTTTTCATGCTCCTCATGTTTTTGAACACTGCTCATGCTCCTCCTCTTTTTCAGAACGTTTCATGCTCCTCATATTTTTGACACCTTTTGAAGCTCTTCATATTTTTCACACGTTTTCAGGCTCTTCATGATTTTGAACACCGCTTCATGAACCTCCTATTTTACAGACCGTTACATGCTCTTTATATTTTTGACCCCTTTTGAAGCTCTTCATATTTTTCACACCTTTTCAGGCTCTTCATATTTTTCAACACCGTTTCATCCTGCTTCTATTTTTCAGGCCGTTTCATGCTCCGCATATTTTTCACACCTTTTGAAGCTCTTCATATTTTTCACACCTTTTCAGGCTCTTCATGTTTTGCAACACCGCTTCATGCTGCTTCTATTTTTCAGACCGTTTCATGCTCCTCCTATTTTTCACACCTTTTGAAGCTCTTCATATTTTTCACACCTTTTTAGGCTCTTCATATTTTTGAACAGAGCTTCTTGCTCCTCCTATTTTTCAGACCGTTTCATGCTCCTCATATTTTTGACACCTTTTGAAACTCTTCATATTTTTCACACCTTTTCAGGCTCTTCATGTTTTTCAACACCGTTTCATGATCCTCCTATTTTTCAGAACGTTTCATGCTCATCTCATTTTTGACACCTTTTGAAGCTTTTCATATTGTTCACAACTTTTTAGGCTCTTCATGTTTTTGAACACCGCTTCATGCTCCTCCTATTTTTCAGAGAGTTTCATGCTCCTAATATATTTCACTCCTTTTGAAGCTCTTCATATTTTTCACACCTTTTCAGGCTCTTCATGTTTTTCCACACCACTTCATGCTTCTATTTTTCAGCCCGTTTCATGGTCCTCATGTATTTCACACCTTTTGAAGCTCTTCATATTTTTCACACCTTTTCAGGGTCTTCATGTTTTTCAACACCATTTCATGCCGCATCTATCATTCAGACCGTTTCATTCTTCTCATATTTTGACTCCATTTGAAGCTCTTCATATTTTTCACACCTTTTCAGGCTCTTCATGTTTTTGAACACCTCTCATGATCCTCCAAATTTTCAGACCCTTTCATGCTCTTCATATTTTTAACACCTTTTGAAGCTCTTCATATTTTTCCCACCTTTTCAGGCTCTTGATGTTATTCAACACCACTTCATGTTACTCCTGTTTTTCAGACCGTTTCATGCTCCTCATATTTTTGACACCTCTAGAAGCTCTTCATATTTTTCACACCTTTTCAGGCTCGTCATGTTTTTGAACACCGCTTCATGCTCCTCCTATTTTTCAGACCATTTCATGCTCCTCATATTTTTCACACCTTTTGAAGCTCTTCATATTTCTCACAGCTTTTTATGCTCTTCGTGTTTTTGAACACCATTTCATGCTCCTCCTATTTTGCAGACCGTTTCTTTCTCCTCATATTTTTAACACCTTTTGAAGCTCTTCATATATTTCACACCTTTTCAGGCTTTTCATTTTTTTCAACACCAGTTCATGCTCCTCCTATTTTTCAGACCGTTTCATGCTCATCTCATTTTGACATCTTTTGATGCTCTTCATATTTTTCACATCTTTTGAAGCTCTTCATATTTTTCACGCCTTTTCAGGCTTTTCATGATTTTCAACACAACTTCATGCTCCTCGTATTTTTCAGACCGTTTCATGCTCATCTCATTTTTGACACCTTTTGAAACTCTTCATATTTTTCACATCTTTGGAAGCTCTTCATATTTTTCACACGTTTTCAGTCTCTTCATGTTTTTCAACACCCTTTCTTGCTCTTCCTTTTTTCAGACCGTTTCATGCTCCTCATATTTTTGACACGTTTTGAATCTCTTCATATTTTTCACACCATTTCAGGCTCTTCATATTTTTGAACACCGATTCATGCTCCTCCTATTTTTCAGACCGTTTCATGTACTCACATTTTTGACACCTTTTGAAGCTCTTCATATTTTTCACACCTTGTCAGGCTCTTCATGTTTTTGAAGACCGTTTCATGCTCCTTCTATTTTTCAGACCATTTCTTGCTCCTCATATTTTGGACACCTTTTGAAGCTCTTCATATTTTTCACACCTTTTCAGGCTCTTCATGTTTTTGAACACCGCTTCATGCTCCTCCTATTTTTCAGACCTATTCATGCTCCTCATATTTTTGACACCTTTTGAAGCTCTTCATATTTTTCACACCTTTTCAGGATCTTCATGTTTTTGAACACCATTTCATGCTCCTCCTATTTTGCAGACCGTTTCATTCTCCTCATATTTTTGACACCTTTTGAAGCTCTTCATATATTTCACACCTTTTCAGGCTCCCCATGTTTTTCAACACCACTTCATGCTCCTCCTATTTTTCAGTCCGTTTCATGCTCATGTCATTTTGACACCTTTTGAAGCTATTCATATTTTCCACACCTTTTCAAGCTCTTCATATTTTTCACACCTTTTCATGCTCTTCATGTTTTTGAACACCGCTTCATGCTCCTCCTATTTTTCAGACCGGTTCATGCTCCTCATATTTTTGACACCTTTTGAAGCTCTTCATATTTTTCACACCTTTTGAGGCTCTTCATGTTTTTGAACACCGCTTCATGTTCCTCCTATTTTTCAGACCGTTTCATGCTCCTCATATTTTTGACACCTTTTGAAGCTCTTCATATTTTTCACACCTTTTCAGGGTCTTCATGTTTTTTACACCGCTTCATGCTCCTCCTATTTTTCAGACTGTTTCATGCTCCTCCTATTTTTGACACCTTTTGAAGCTCTTCATATTTCACACCATTTCAGGCTCTTCATGTTTTTGAACACCGTTTAATGCTCCTCCTATTTTTCAGACCGTTTCATGCTCCTCATATTTTTGACACCTTTTGAAGCTCGTCATATTTTCCCCACCTTTTCAGGCTCTTCATATTTTTCAACACTGTTTCATGCTCCTCATGTACTTCCAACCGTTTGAAGCTCTTCATATTTTTCACAACTTTTCAGGCTCTTCATGTTTTTGAACATGGTTTCATGCTCCTCCTATTTTTCAGACCGTTTCATGCTCCTCATGTATTTCACACCTTTTAAAGCTCTTCATAGTTTTCACACCTTTTCAGGGTCTTCATGTTTTTCTACACCGCTTCATGCTCCTCCTATTTTTGACACCTTTTGAAGCTGTTCATATATTGCACACCTTTTCAGGCGTTTCATGCTTTTGAACACTGTTTTATGCTCCTCATATTTTGACAGGTTTTGATGTTCTTCATATTTTTCACAGCTTTTCAGGCTCTTCATGTTTTTCAACACCACTTCATGCTCCTCCTATTTTTCAGACCGTTTCCTGCTCCTCATATTTTTGACACATTTTCCAACTCTTCATATTTTTCACACCTTTTCAGGCTCTTCATGTTTTTCAACACCGGTTCATGCTCCTCCTATTTTTCATACCGTTTCATGCTCCTCATATTTTTGACACCTTTTGAAGCTCTTCATATTTTTCAAAGCTTTTCAAGCTCTTCATGTTTTTCAACACCGCTTCATTTTCCTCCTATTTTTCAGACCGTTTCATGCTCCTCATATTTTTGACACCTTTTGAAGCTCTTCACATTTTTCACACCTTTTCTTGCTTTCCATGTTTTTGAACACTGTTTCATCCTCCTCATATTTTTGACACCTTTGAAGCTCTTCAAAATTTTGACACCTTTTGAAGCTCTTCATATATTTCACACCTTTTCAGTCTCTTCATGTTTTTCAATGCCACTTCATGCTCCTCCTATTTTTCAGGCCGTTTCATGCTCCTCATATTTTTGACACCTTTGAAGCTCTTCATAATTTTGACACCTTTTGAAGCTCTTCATATTTTTCACACCTTTTCAGGTTCTTCATGTTTTTCAACACCTCTTCATGATCCTCCTATTTTTCAGAGCATTTCATGCTCCTCATATTTTTGACACCTTTCGAATCTCTTCATATATTTCACACCTTTTCAGGCTCTTCATGTTTTTGAACACCGCTTCATGATCCTCCTATTTTTCAGTCCGTTTCATGCTCCTCATGTATTTCACAGCTTTTGAAGCTCTTCATATTTTTCACACCTTTTGAAGCTCTTCATATTTTTCATGGCTTTTCAGGCTCTTCATGTTTTTGAACACCGTTTCATGCTTCTCCTATTTTTCAGACCGTTTCATGCTCCTCATATTTTTGACACGTTTTGAAGCTCTTCATATTTTTCACACCTTTTCAGGCTCTTCTCGTTTTTGAACAACGCTTCATGCTCCTCCTATTTTTCAGACCGTTTCATGCTCCTCGTATTTTTGACACCTTTTGAAGCTCTTCATATTTTTCACACCTTTTCAGGCTCTTCTCGTTTTTGAACACTGCTTCATGCTCCTCCTATTTTTCAGAGAGTTTCATGCTCCTCATGTATTTCACACCTTTTGAACCTCTTCATATTTTTCACGCATTTTCAGGCTCTTCATGTTTTGCACCACCACTTCATGCTCCTCCTATTTTTCAGACCGTTTCATGCTCATCTCATTTTTGAAACCTTTAGAATCTCTTCATATTTTTCACACCTTTTCAGGCTCTTTATGTTTTTCAACACCGCTTCATGTTCCTCCTATTTTTCAGACCGTTTCATGCTCATCTCATTTTTGACACCTTTTCAAACTTTTCATATTTTTCACACCTTTTCATGCTCTTCATGTTTTTGAACACCGCTTCATGCTTCTCCTATTTTTCACACCGTATACTGCTCCTCATATTTTTCACACCTATTGAAGCTCTTCATATTTTTCACACCTTTTCAGACTCTTCATGTTTTTGAACACCAGTTCATGCTCCTCCTATTTTTCAGAGAGTTTCATACTCCTCATGTATTTCACACCTTTTCAAGCTCTTCATATTTTTCACACCTTTTCAGGTTCTTCTTGTGTTTCAACACCGCTTCATGCTCCTCCTATCTTTCAGACCGTTTCATGCTTCTCATATTTTTGACACCATTTGAAGCTCTTCATATTTTTCACACCTTTTCATGCTCCTCATGTTTTTGAACACTGCTCATGCTCCTCCTCTTTTTCAGAACGTTTCATGCTCCTCATATTTTTGACACCTTTTGAAGCTCTTCATATTTTTCACACGTTTTCAGGCTCTTCATGATTTTGAACACCGCTTCATGAACCTCCTATTTTACAGACCGTTACATGCTCTTTATATTTTTGACCCCTTTTGAAGCTCTTCATATTTTTCACACCTTTTCAGGCTCTTCATATTTTTCAACACCGTTTCATCCTGCTTCTATTTTTCAGGCCGTTTCATGCTCCGCATATTTTTCACACCTTTTGAAGCTCTTCATATTTTTCACACCTTTTCAGGCTCTTCATGTTTTGCAACACCGCTTCATGCTGCTTCTATTTTTCAGACCGTTTCATGCTCCTCCTATTTTTCACACCTTTTGAAGCTCTTCATATTTTTCACACCTTTTTAGGCTCTTCATATTTTTGAACAGAGCTTCTTGCTCCTCCTATTTTTCAGACCGTTTCATGCTCCTCATATTTTTGACACCTTTTGAAACTCTTCATATTTTTCACACCTTTTCAGGCTCTTCATGTTTTTCAACACCGTTTCATGATCCTCCTATTTTTCAGAACGTTTCATGCTCATCTCATTTTTGACACCTTTTGAAGCTTTTCATATTGTTCACAACTTTTTAGGCTCTTCATGTTTTTGAACACCGCTTCATGCTCCTCCTATTTTTCAGAGAGTTTCATGCTCCTAATATATTTCACTCCTTTTGAAGCTCTTCATATTTTTCACACCTTTTCAGGCTCTTCATGTTTCTCCACACCACTTCATGCTTCTATTTTTCAGCCCGTTTCATGGTCCTCATGTATTTCACACCTTTTGAAGCTCTTCATATTTTTCACACCTTTTCAGGGTCTTCATGTTTTTCAACACCATTTCATGCCGCATCTATCATTCAGACCGTTTCATTCTTCTCATATTTTGACTCCATTTGAAGCTCTTCATATTTTTCACACCTTTTCAGGCTCTTCATGTTTTTGAACACCTCTCATGATCCTCCAAATTTTCAGACCCTTTCATGCTCTTCATATTTTTAACACCTTTTGAAGCTCTTCATATTTTTCACACCTTTTCAGGCTCTTGATGTTATTCAAGACCACTTCATGTTACTCCTGTTTTTCAGACCGTTTCATGCTCCTCATATTTTTGACACCTCTAGAAGCTCTTCATATTTTTAACACCTTTTCAGGCTCTTCATGTTTTTGAACACCGCTTCATGCTCCTCCAAATTTCAACCGTTTCATGCTCCTCATTTATTTCACACCTTTTGTAGCTCTTCATATTTTTCACACCTTTTCAGGCTCGTCATGTTTTTGAACACCGCTTCATGCTCCTCCTATTTTTCAGACCATTTCATGCTCCTCATATTTTTCACACCTTTTGAAGCTCTTCATATTTCTCACAGCTTTTCATGCTCTTCGTGTTTTTGAACACCATTTCATGCTCCTCCTATTTTGCAGACCGTTTCTTTCTCCTCATATTTTTAACACCTTTTGAAGCTCTTCATATATTTCACACCTTTTCAGGCTTTTCATTTTTTTCAACACCAGTTCATGCTCCTCCTATTTTTCAGACCGTTTCATGCTCATCTCATTTTGACATCTTTTGATGCTCTTCATATTTTTCACATCTTTTGAAGCTCTTCATATTTTTCACGCCTTTTCAGGCTTTTCATGATTTTCAACACAACTTCATGCTCCTCGTATTTTTCAGACCGTTTCATGCTCATCTCATTTTTGACACCTTTTGAAGCTCTTCATATTTTTCACATCTTTGGAAGCTCTTCATATTTTTCACACGTTTTCAGTCTCTTCATGTTTTTCAACACCCTTTCTTGCTCTTCCTTTTTTCAGACCGTTTCATGCTCCTCATATTTTTGACACGTTTTGAATCTCTTCATATTTTTCACACCATTTCAGGCTCTTCATATTTTTGAACACCGATTCATGCTCCTCCTATTTTTCAGACCGTTTCATGTACTCACATTTTTGACACCTTTTGAAGCTCTTCATATTTTTCACACCTTTTCAGGCTCTTCATGTTTTTGAAGACCGTTTCATGCTCCTTCTATTTTTCAGACCATTTCTTGCTCCTCATATTTTGGACACCTTTTGAAGCTCTTCATATTTTTCACACCTTTTCAGGCTCTTCATGTTTTTGAACACCGCTTCATGCTCCTCCTATTTTTCAGACCTATTCATGCTCCTCATATTTTTGACACCTTTTGAAGCTCTTCATATTTTTCACACCTTTTCAGGATCTTCATGTTTTTGAACACCATTTCATGCTCCTCCTATTTTGCAGACCGTTTCATTCTCCTCATATTTTTGACACCTTTTGAAGCTCTTCATATATTTCACACCTTTTCAGGCTCCCCATGTTTTTCAACACCACTTCATGCTCCTCCTATTTTTCAGTCCGTTTCATGCTCATGTCATTTTGACACCTTTTGAAGCTATTCATATTTTCCACACCTTTTCAAGCTCTTCATATTTTTCACACCTTTTCATGCTCTTCATGTTTTTGAACACCGCTTCATGCTCCTCCTATTTTTCAGACCGGTTCATGCTCCTCATATTTTTGACACCTTTTGAAGCTCTTCATATTTTTCACACCTTTTGAGGCTCTTCATGTTTTTGAACACCGCTTCATGTTCCTCCTATTTTTCAGACCGTTTCATGCTCCTCATATTTTTGACACCTTTTGAAGCTCTTCATATTTTTCACACCTTTTCAGGGTCTTCATGTTTTTTACACCGCTTCATGCTCCTCCTATTTTTCAGACTGTTTCATGCTCCTCCTATTTTTGACACCTTTTGAAGCTCTTCATATTTCACACCATTTCAGGCTCTTCATGTTTTTGAACACCGTTTAATGCTCCTCCTATTTTTCAGACCGTTTCATGCTCCTCATATTTTTGACACCTTTTGAAGCTCGTCATATTTTCCCCACCTTTTCAGGCTCTTCATATTTTTCAACACTGTTTCATGCTCCTCATGTACTTCCAACCGTTTGAAGCTCTTCATATTTTTCACAACTTTTCAGGCTCTTCATGTTTTTGAACATGGTTTCATGCTCCTCCTATTTTTCAGACCGTTTCTTGCTCCTCATGTATTTCACACCTTTTAAAGCTCTTCATAGTTTTCACACCTTTTCAGGGTCTTCATGTTTTTCTACACCGCTTCATGCTCCTCCTATTTTTGACACCTTTTGAAGCTGTTCATATATTGCACACCTTTTCAGGCGTTTCATGCTTTTGAACACTGTTTTATGCTCCTCATATTTTGACAGGTTTTGATGTTCTTCATATTTTTCACAGCTTTTCAGGCTCTTCATGTTTTTCAACACCACTTCATGCTCCTCCTATTTTTCAGACCGTTTCCTGCTCCTCATATTTTTGACACATTTTCCAACTCTTCATATTTTTCACACCTTTTCAGGCTCTTCATGTTTTTCAACACCGGTTCATGCTCCTCCTATTTTTCATACCGTTTCATGCTCCTCATATTTTTGACACCTTTTGAAGCTCTTCATATTTTTCAAAGCTTTTCAAGCTCTTCATGTTTTTCAACACCGCTTCATTTTCCTCCTATTTTTCAGACCGTTTCATGCTCCTCATATTTTTGACACCTTTTGAAGCTCTTCACATTTTTCACATCTTTTCTTGCTTTCCATGTTTTTGAACACTGTTTCATCCTCCTCATATTTTTGACACCTTTGAAGCTCTTCAAAATTTTGACACCTTTTGAAGCTCTTCATATATTTCACACCTTTTCAGTCTCTTCATGTTTTTCAATGCCACTTCATGCTCCTCCTATTTTTCAGGCCGTTTCATGCTCCTCATATTTTTGACACCTTTGAAGCTCTTCATAATTTTGACACCTTTTGAAGCTCTTCATATTTTTCACACCTTTTCAGGTTCTTCATGTTTTTCAACACCTCTTCATGATCCTCCTATTTTTCAGAGCATTTCATGCTCCTCATATTTTTGACACCTTTCGAATCTCTTCATATATTTCACACCTTTTCAGGCTCTTCATGTTTTTGAACACCGCTTCATGCTCCTCCTATTTTTCAGTCCGTTTCATGCTCCTCATGTATTTCACAGCTTTTGAAGCTCTTCATATTTTTCACACCTTTTGAAGCTCTTCATATTTTTCATGGCTTTTCAGGCTCTTCATGTTTTTGAACACCGTTTCATGCTTCTCCTATTTTTCAGACCGTTTCTTGCTCCTCATATTTTTCACACCTTTTGAAGCTCTTCATATTTTTCACACCTTTTCAGGCCCTTCATGTTTTTCAACACCGCTTCATGCTCCTCCTATATTTCAGACCGTTTCATGCTCCTCATATTTTTCACACCTTTTGAAGGTCTTCATATTTTTCATGGCTTTTCAGGCTCTTCATGTTTTTGAACACCGTTTCATGCTTCTCCTATTTTTCAGACCGTTTCTTGCTCCTCATATTTTTCACACCTTTTGAAGCTCTTCATATTTTTCACACCTTTTCAGGCCCTTCATGTTTTTCAACACCGCTTCATGCTCCTCCTATATTTCAGACCGTTTCATGCTCCTCATATTTTTCACACCTTTTGAAGCTCTTCATATTTTTCACACCTTTTCAGGGTCTTCATGTTTTTCAACACCATTTCATGCCGCATCTATCATTCAGACCGTTTCATTCTTCTCATATTTTGACTCCATTTGAAGCTCTTCATAATTTTCACACCTTTTGAAGCTCTTCATATTTTTCACACCTTTTCAGGCTTTACATGTTTTTCAACACCGCTTCATGCTCCTCCTATTTTTCAGACCTTTTCATACTCCTCATATTTTTGACATCTTTTGAAGCTCTTCATATTTTTCACACCTTTTGAAGCTCTTCATATTTTTCACAGCTTTTCAGGCACTTCATGTTTTTCAACACCGCTTCATGCTCCTCCTATTTTTCAGTCCAGTTCATGCTCCTCATATTTTTGACACCTTTTGAAGCTCTTCATATTTTTCACACCTTTTCAGGCTCTTCATGTTTTTGAGCACCACTTCATGCTCCTCCTTTATTTCAGACCGTTTCATGCTCCTCATATTTTTCACACCTTTTGAAGCTCTTTATATTTTTCACACCTTTTCATGCTCTTCAGGTTTTTCAACACCACTTCATGCACCTCCTATTTTTCAGACCGTTTCATGCTCCTCATATTTTTGACACCTTTTGAAATCTTCATATATTTCACACCTTTTCAGGCTCTTCATTTTTTTGAACACCACTTCATGCTCCTCCTATTTTTCAGACCGTTTCATGTTCATCTCTTTTTTGACACCTTTTGAAGCTCGTCATTTTTTTCGTACCTTTTGAATATCTTCATATTTTTCACACGTTTTCAGGTTCTTCATGTTTTTCAACACCGCATCATGATCCTCCTATTTTTCAGACCGTTTCATGTTCTTCTCATTTTTGACCCCTTTTGAAGGTCTTCATATTTTTCACACCTTTTGAAGCTCTTCTTATTTTTCACACCTTTTAAGCCTCTTAATGTTTTTTAACACCGCTTCATGCTCCTCCTATTTTCAAGACCGTTTCATACTCCTCATGTATTTCATACCTTTTGGAGCTCTTCATATTTTTCACACCTTTTCAGGCTCTTCATGTTTTTGAACACCGCTTCATGCTCCTCCTATTTTTAAGACCGTTTCATGCTCCTCATATATTTCACACCTTTTGAAATTCTTCACATTTTTCACACCTTTTAAGGCTCTGCATGTTTTTCAACACCGTTTCATGCTCCTCCTATTTTTCAGACCGTTTCATGCTCCTCATATTTTTGACACCTTTTGAAGCTCTTGATATATTTCACACCTTCTCAGGCTCTTCATTTTTTTGAACACCACTTCTTGCTCCTCCTATTTTTCAGACCGTTTCATGCTCATCTCATTTTTGACACCTTTTGAAGCTCTTCATATATTTGACACCATTTGAAGCTCTTCATATTTTTCACACATTTTCAGGCTCTTCATGTTTTTGAACACTGCTTCATACTCCTCCTACTTTTCAGGTCGTTTCATGCTCCTCTTTTTTATGACCCCTTTTGAAGCTCTTCATATTTTTCACAATTTTTCAAGCTCTTCATGTTTTTCAAACCGTTTCATGATCCTCATGTATTTCACAACTTTGAACCTCTTCATATTTTTCACACCTTTTCAGGCTCTTCATGTGTTTCAACACCACTTCATGCTCCTCATCTTTTTCAGACCGTTACATGCTCATCTCATTTTTTACACATTTTGAAGCTCTTCATATATTTGACACCTTTTGAAGCTCTTCATATTTTTCACACTTTTTCAGGCTCTTCATGTTTTTCAACAACACTTCATGCTCCTCCTATTTTTTAGACTGTTTCAAGCTCCTCTTATGTTTGACACCTTTTGAAGCTCTTCATATTTTTCACATCTTTTCAGGCTCTTCATGTTTTTGAACACCGCTTCATGCTCCTCCTATTTTTCAGACCGTTACATGCTCCTCATATTTTTGACATCTTTTGAAGCTCTTCATATTTTTCACGCCTTTTCAGGCTCTTCATGATTTTCAACACCGCTTCATGCTCCTCGTATTTTTCAGACCGTTTCATGCTCATCTCATTTTTGACACATTTTGAAGCTCTTCATAATTTTCACACCTTTTGAAGCTCTTCATATTTTTCACACGTTTTCAGGCTCTTCATGTTTTTCAACACCGCTTCATGCTCCTCTTATTTTTAAGACCGTTTCATGCTCCTCATATTTTTCACACCTTTTGAAGATCTTCCTAATTTTCACACCTTTTCAGGCTCTTTATGTTTTTCCACACCGTTTCATGCTCCTCCTATTTTCCAGACCGTTTCATGTTTCTCATATTTTTGACACCTTTTGAAGCTCTTCATATTATTCACAACTTTTCAGGCTCTTCATGTTTTTCAACACTGCTTCATGCTCCTCCTATTTTTCAGACGTTTTCATGATTCTTTCATTTTTCAAAGCTTTTGAAGCTTTTCATATATTTCACACCTTTTCATGCTCTTCATGTTTTTCACCACCACTTCATGCTCCTCCTTTTTTTCAGACCGTTTCATGCTCATCTCATTTGTGACACATTTTGAAGTTCTTCATATTTTTCACACCTTTTCAGGACTTTCATGTTTTTCAACACCGCTTCATGCTCCTCCTATTTTTCAAACTGTTTCATGCCTCCTCATGTATTTCACACCTTTTGAAGCTCTTCATATTTTTCACACATTTTCAGGCTCTTCTTGTTTTTGAACAACGCTTCCTGCTCCTCCTATTTTTCAGACCGTTTCTTTCTCCTCATATTTTTGACACCTCTTGAAGCTCTTCATATATTTCACACCTTTTCAGGCTATACATCTTTTCAACGCCACTTCATGCTCCTCCTATTTTTCAGTTCGCTTAATGCTCATCTCAATTTTGACACATTTTGAAGCTCTTCATATTTTTCACACCTCTTGAAGCTCTTCATATATTTCACACCTTTTCAGTCTCTTCGTCTTTTCAACCCCGCTTCATGCTCCTCCTATTTTTCAGACCATTTCTTGCTCCTCATGTTTTTGACACCTTTTGAAGCTTTTCCTAATTTTGACGGCATTTAAGGCTCTTCATGTTTTTCAACACCGCTTCATGCTCCTCCTATTTTTCAGACCGTTTCATGCTCCTCATATTTTTCACACCTCTTGAAGCTCTTCATATTTTTCACACATTTTCAGGCTCTTCATTTTTTCACACTTTTTCAGGCTCTTCATGTTTTTCAACACCCCTTCATGTTCCTCCTATTTTTCAGACCGGTTCATGCTCCTCATATTTTTGACACCTTTTGAAGCTCTTCATATTTTTCACACCTTTTCAGGCTCTTCATGTTTTTCAACACCGCTTCATGCTCCTCCTTTTTTTCAGACAGTTTCATTCTCCTCCTATTTTTGACACCTTTTGACGCTCTTCATATATTTCACTCCTTTTCAAGCTCTTCATGTTTTTGAACACCGCTTCATGCTCCTCCTATTTTTCAGACCGTTTCATGTTCCTCATATTTTTGACACCTTTTGAAGCTCTTTATATTTTTCACACATTTCAGGCTCTTCATGTTTTTGAACAGCGCTTTATACCCCACTATTTTTCAGAGCGTTTCATGCTCCTCATATTTTTCACACCTTTTGAAGCTCTTCCTATTTCTCACACCTTTTCAGGATCTTCATGTTTTTGAACACCGCTTCATGCTCCTTCTATTTTTCAGACCGTTTCATGCTCCTCATATTTTTGACACCTTTTGAAGCTCTTCATATTTTTCACACCTTTTCAGGCTCTTTAGATTTTTGAACACCGCTTCAAGCTCCTCCAAGTTTTAAGAAGGTTTCATGCTCCTCATATTTTTGACACCTTTTGAAGCTCTTCATATTTTTCACACCTTTTCAGGCTCTTCATGTTTTTGAACACCGCTTCATGCTCCTTCTATTTTCAGACCGTTTCATGCTCCTCATGTTTTTGAGACATTTTGACGCTCTTCATATTTTTCACACCTTTTCTGGATCTTCATGTTTTTGAACACAGTTTATGCTCCTCATATTTTTCACACATTTTCATGCTCTTCATATTTTTCACACCTTTTCAGGCTCTTCATGTTATTGAACAACGTTTCATGCTCCTCCTATATTTCAGACCTTTTAATGCTCCTCATATTTTTGACACCTTTTGAAGCTCTTCGTATTTTTCACATCTTTTCAGGATCTTCATGTTTTTCAACACCGATTCTTACTCCTCCTATTTTTCAGACCGTTTCATGCTCCTTCTATTTTTCAGATCGTTTCATGCTCCTCATATTTTGACACCTTTTGAAGCTCTTCATATTTTTCACACCTTTTCAGGCTCTTCATTTTTTCAACACTGCTTCATGCTCCTCCTATTTTTCAGACCGTTTCATGCTCATCATATTTTTGACACTTTTTGTAGCTCTTCATACATTTCACACCTTTTCAGGCTATTCATGTTTTTCAACACCGCTTCATGCTCCTCCTATTTTTCAGACCGTTTCATGCTCCTCCTATTTTTGGCACCTTTTGAAGCTCTTCATATATTTCACACCTTTTCAGGCTCTTCAGGTTTTTCAACACAGTTTCATGTTCCTCCTATTTTAAAGACCGTTTCATGCTCCTCCTATTTTTCAGGCCGTTTCTTGCTCCTCATAGTTTTGACACCTTTTGAAACTCTTCATATTTTTCACACCTTTTCAGGCTCTTCATGTTTTTGAACACCGCTTCATGCTACTCCTATTTTTCAGACCGTTTCATGCTCCTCCTATTTTTCAGACCGTTTCAAGCTCCCCATATTTTTGACACTTTTTGAAGGTCCTCCTATTTTTCACACCTTTTCTGGCTCTTCATGTTTTTGAACACCACTTCATTCTCCTCCTATTTTTCAGACGTTTCATGCTCATCTCATTTTTGACACCTTTTGAAGCTCTTCATATTTTTCACACCATTTGAATCTCTTCATATTTTTCAAACTTTTTCGCGCTCTTCATGTTTTTGAACACCGCTTCATTCTCCTCCTATTTTTCAGGTCGTTTCATGTTCCCCATATATTTGACACCTTTTGAAGCTCTTCATATTTTTCACACATTTTCAGGCTCCTCCTGTTTTTCAACACCACTTCATGCTTCTCCTATTTTTCAGTCCGTTTCATGCTCGTCATATTTTTCACACGTTTTGAAGCTCTTCATATTTTTCACACCTTTTCAGGCTCTTCATGTTTTTGAACACAGTTTCATGCTCCTCCTATTTTTCAGACCGTTTCATGCTCCCTATATTTTTGACACCTTTTCAGACTCTTCATATTTTTCACAACTTTTGAAGCTCTTCATATTTTTCACACCTTTTCAGGCTCTTCATGATTTTCAACACCGCTTCATGCTCCTCCAATGTTTCAGACCGTTTCATGTTCATCTCATTTTTGACACATTTTGAAGCTCTTCCTATTTTTCAAACCTTTTGAAGCTCTTCATATTTTTCACATTTTTGAAGCTCTTCATATTTTTCACACGTTTTCAGGCTCTTCATGTTTTTCAACACCGCTTCATGATCCTCCTATTTTTCAGACCGTTTCATGCTCCTCATGTATTTCACACCTTTTGAGGCTCTTCATATTTTTCACACCTTTTCAGGCTCTTCATGTTTTTCAACACCGCTTCATGCTCCTCCTATTTTTCAGACCGTTTCATGGTAATCTCATTTTTGACACCTTTTGAAGCTCTTCCTATTTTTCACACCTTTTGAAGCTCTTCATATTTTTCACATTTTTGAAACTCTTCATATTTTTCACACATTTTCAGGCTCTTCATGTTTTTGAACACAGTTTCATGGTCCTCCTATTTTTCAGACCGTTTCATGCTCATCTCTTTTTGACACCTTTTGAAGCTGTTCATGTTTTTCACACCTTTTGAAGCTCTTCATATTTTTCACACCTTTTCAGGCTCTTCATGATTTTCAACACCGCTTCATGCTCCTCCTATTTTTCAGACCGTTTCATGGTAATCTCATTTTTGACACCTTTTGAAGCTCTTCCTATTTTTCACACCTTTTGAAGCTCTTCACATTTTTCACATTTTTGAAGCTCTTCATATTTTTCACACATTTTCAGGCTCTTCATGTTTTTGAATACAGTTTCATGCTCCTCCTAATTTTCAGACCCTTTCATGCTTCTCATATTTTTGACACCTTTTCAAACTCTTCATATTTTTGACACCTTTTGAAGCTCTTCCTATATTTCACACATTTTCAGGCTCTTCATGTTTTTCAACATCACTTCATGCTCCTCCTATATTTCAGTCCGTTTCATGCACATCTCATTTTTGACAACTTGTGAAGCTCTTCATATTTTTCACACCTTTTGAAACTCTTCATATTTTTCACATTTTTGAAGCTCTTCATATTTTTCAGTGGTTTCAGGCCTTCATGTTTTTCAACACCGCTTCATGCTCCTCCTATTTTTGAGACCATTTCATACTCCTTATATTTTTGACATTTTTTCAGGCTCTTCATATTTTTCACACCTTTTCAGGCTCTTCATGTTTTTGAACACCGGTTCATGCTTCAAGTATTTTTCAGACCGTTCCATGCTCATCTCATTTTGACACCTTTTGAAGCTCTTCATAATTTTCACACCTTTTGAAGCTCTTCATATTTTTCACACCTTTTCATGCCCTTCATGTTTTTCAACACCCATTCATGCTCCTCCTATTTTTCAGACCGTTTCATGCTCCTCCTATTTTTCAGGCCGTTTCATGCTCTTCATATTTTGACACCTTTTGAAGCTCTTCATATTTTTCACATCTTTTCAGGATCTTCATGTTTTTCAACACCGATTCATGCTCCTCCTATATTTCAGACCGTTTCATGCTCCTCCTATTTTTCAGACCGTTTAATGCTCCTCATATTTTGACACCTTTTGAAACTCTTCATATTTTTCACACCTTTTCAGGCTCTTCATGTTTTTGAACATGGCTTCATGCTCCTCCTATTTTTCTGACCGTTTCATGCTCCTCATAGTTGACACGATTTGAAGCTCTTCATATTTTTCACACCTTTTCAGGCTCTTCATGTTTTTGACCACCGGTTCATGCTCCAAGTATTTTTCAGACCGTTCCATGCTCATCTCATTTTGACACCTTTTGAAGCCCTTCATAATTTTCACACCTTTTGAAACTCTTCATATTTTTCACATTTTTGAAGCTCTTCATATTTTCACACGGTTTCAGGCTCTTCTTGTTTTTCAGCACCTCTTCATGATCCTCCTATTTTTCAGAACGTTTCATGTTCCTGATATTTTGACACCTTTTAAAGCTCTTCATATTTTTTACCCCTTTTCATGCTCTTCATGTTTTTGAACACCGCTTCATCCTCCTCCTATTTTTCAGACCGTTTCATGTTCCTGATATTTTGACACCTTTTAAAGCTCTTCATATTTTTCACACCTTTCCAGGCCCTTCATGTTTTTCAACACCGCTTCATGCTCCTCCTATTTTTCAGACCGTTTCATGCTCATCTCATTTTTGTCACCTTTTGAAGCTCTTTATATTTTTCACATTTTTGAAGCTCTTCATATTTTTCACACGGTTTCAGGCTCTTCTAGTTTTTCAACACCGCTTCATGCTCCTCATATTTTTGAGACCATTTCATACTCCTTATATTTTTGACATTTTTTGAGGCTCTTCATATCTTTCACACCATTTCAGGCTCTTCATGTTTTTGAACACCGTTTCATGATCCTCCTATTTTTCAGAACGTTTCATGCTCCTCATATTTTGACACCTTTTGAAGCTCTTCATATTTTTTACTCCTTTTGAAGCTCTTCATATTTTTCACATTTTTGAAGCTCTTCATATTTTTCACATGTTTTCAGGCTCTTCATGTTTTTCAACACCGCTTCATGCTCCTCCTAATTTTCAGACCTTTTCATGCTCCTCATGTATTTCACACCTTTTCAAGCTCTTCATATTTTTCACATCTTTTCAGGCTCTTCATGTTTTTCAACACTTCTTCATGCTCCTCCTATTTTTCAGACCGTTTCATGCTCCTCATATTTTTGACAACTTTTGAAGCTCTTCATATTTTTCACATCTTTTCAGTCTCTTCATATTTTTGAACACCGGTTTATGCTCCTCCTATTTTTCAGACAGTTGCATGCTCCTCATATTTTTCACACCTTTTGAAGCTCTTCATATTTTTCACACCTTTTCAGTCTCTGCATGTTTTTGAACACCGCTTCAGGCTCTTCATGATTTTCAACACCACTTCATGCTCTTCCTATTTTTCAGTCATTTCATGGTTTTCATATATTTGAAACCTTTTGAAGCTCTTCATATATTTCACACCTTTTCAGGCTCTTCATGTTTTTCAACACCGCTTCATGTTCCTCCTATTTTTCAGACCGTTTCATGCTTCTCATATTTTTGGCACCTTTTGAAGCTCTTCATATTTTTCAAACATTTTCATGCGCCTCATCTTTTGCAAAACAGTTTCATTTTCATCCTATTTTTCCGACTGTTTCATGCTCCTCATATTTTTGACACCTTTTGAAACTCTTCATATTTTTCACACATTTTCAGTCTCTTCATATTTTTCAACACCGCTTCATGCTCCTCCTATTTCTCAGACCGTTTCATGCTCCTCATATTTTTGACACCTTTTGAAACTCTTCATATTTTTGACAACGTTTCAGGCTCTTCATGGTTTTCAACACCGTTTCATGCTCCTCCTATTTTTCAGACCGTTTCCTGCTCCTCATATTTTGACACCTTTTGAAGCTCGTCATATTTTTCACACCTTTTCAGGCTCTTCATGTTTTTGACGACCGCTTCATGCTCCTCCTATTTTTCAGACCGTTTCATGCTCATCTCATTTTTGACACCTTTTGTAGCTCTTCACATTTTTCACACCTTTTTAAGTTCTTCATATTTTTCACACGTTTTCAGGCTCTTCATGTTTTTGAACACCGCTTCTGGCTCGTCCTATTTTTCAGACCGTTTCATGCTCATCTCATTTTTGACACCTTTTGAAGCTCTTCATATTTTCCACACCTTTTCTGACTCTTCATGTTTTTCAACACCCCTTCATGCTCCTCCTATTTTTCAGACCGTTTCGTGCTCATCTCATTTTTGACACCTTTTGAAGCTTTGCATATTTTTCACAAATTTTCAGTCTCTTCATGTATTTGAACACCGCTTCAGGCTAATCCTATTTTTCAAACCATATCATGTTCCTCATATTTTTCACACTTTTGAGGCTCTTCATATTTTTCACACCTTTTCATGGTCTTCATGTTTTTGAACACCACTTCATGCTCCTCCTATTTTTCAGACCGTTTAATCCTCCTCATGTATTTCACACCTTTTGAAGCTCTTCATAATTTTCACATCTTTTCATGCTCTTCATGTTTTTGAACACCATTTCATGCTCCTCCTATTTTGCAGACGGTTTCATGCTCCTCATATTTTTACACCTTTTCAAGTTCTTCATATATTTCACACCTTTTCAGGCTTTTCATTTTTTTCAACACCACTTCATGCTCCTCCTATTTTTCAGAGCGTTTCATGCTCATCTCATTTTGACTCGTTTGAAGCTCTTCATATTTGTCACATCTTTTGAAACTCTTCATATTTTTCACAACTTTTCAGGCTCTGTATGATTTCAACCCCGCTTCATGCTCCTCCTATTTTGCAGACCGTTTCAAACTCCTCATGTATTTCACACCTTTTGAAGCTCTTCATATTTTTCACACGTTTTCATGCCCTTCATGTTTTTCATCACCGCTTCATGCTCCTCTTTTTTTTCAGACCGTTTCATGCTCCTCATATTTTTGACACCTTTTGAAGCTTTTCATATTTTTGACACCTTTTCAGGCTCTTCATGTTTTTGAACACAAGTTCTTGCTCCTTATATTTTGCAGATCGTTTCATACTCCTATTATTTTTGACACCTTTTGAAGCTGTTCATATTTCTCATACCTTTTCAGGCTCTTCATGTTTTTCAACACCGATTCATGCTGCTCATATTTTTCAGACCGTTTCATGCTCATCTCATTTTTGACACCATTTGAAGCTTTTCATATTTTTCACAACTTTTCAGACTCTTCATGTTTTTGAACACCGCTTCATGCTAATCCTATTTTTCTAACCATATCATGCTCCTCATATATTTCACACATTTTGAGGCTCTTCATATTTTTCACACCTTTTCAGGCTCTTCATGTTTTTGAACACCACTTCATGCTCCTCCTATTTTTCAGACCGTTTCATGCTCCTCATATTTTTGACACCTTTTGAAGCTGTTCATATATTTCACACCTTTTCAGGCTCTTCATGTTTTTGATCACCGTTTCATGCTCCTCATATTTTTCAGACCGTTTCATGCTCCTCATATTTTTGACACCTTTTGAAGCTCTTCATATATTTCACACCTTTTCAGGCTCTTCATGTCTTTGAACACCGCTTCATGCTCCTCCTATTTTTCAGATCGTTTCATGCGCCTCATATTTTTGACACCTTTTGAAGCTCTTCATATTTTCACACCTTTTCAGGCTCTTCATGTTTTTCAACACCACTTCATGCTCCTTCTATTTTTCAGACCGTTACATGCTCCTCATATTTTTGACTCCTTTAGAAACTCTTCATATTTTTCACACCTTGTCAGGCTCTTCATGTTTTTCAACACCGATTCATGCTCCTCCTATTTTTCACACCGTTTCATTTTCCTCATATTTTTGACACCTTTCGAAGCTCTTCATATATTTCACACCTTTTCAGGCTCTTCATTTTTTTCAACACCATTTCATGCTCCTCCTATTTTTCAGACCGTTTCATGCTCATTTCATTTTTGACAGCTTTTGAAGCTCTTCATATTTTTCACACCTTTTGAAGCTCTTCATATTTTTCACACGTTTTCAGGCTCTTCATGTTTTTCAACACCGCTTCATACTCCTCGTATTTTTCAGACCGTGTCTTGCACCTAATCTTTTTCACACCTTTTGAAGCTCTTCATATTTTTCACACCTTTCAGGCTCTTCATGTGTTTGAACACCATTTCATGCTCCTCCCATTTTTCAGACCGTTTCATGCTCCTCATATTTTTGACACCTTTAGAAACTCTTCATATTTTTCACACCTTTTCAGACTCTTCATGTTTTTGAACACCGCTTCATGCTCCTCCTATTTTTCAGACCGTTTATTCCTCCTCATGTATTTCACACCTTTTGAAACTCTTCATATTTTTCACACCGTTTCATGCTCTTTATGTTTTTGAACACCATTTCATACTCTTCCTATTATGCAGACCGTTTCATTCTCCTAATATTTTTACACCTTTTGAATCTCTTCATATATTTCTCACATTTTCAGGCTTTTCATTTTTTTCAACACCACTTCATGCTCCTCCTATTTTTCAGACAGTTTCATGCTCATCTATTTTTTGACACCTTTTGAAGCTCTTCATATTTTTCACACCTTTTGAAGCTCTTCCTATTTCTCACACTTTCTCAGGCTCTTCATGTTTTTCAACACCACTTGATGCTCCTTCTATTTTTCAGACCGTTTCATGCTCCTCATATTTTGCCACCTTTTGAAGGTCTTCATATTTTTCACACCTTTTAAGGCTCTTCATGTTTTTGAACACCGCTTCATGCTCCTCCTATTTTTCAGACAGTTTCATGCTCATCTATTTTTTGAGACCTTTTGAAGCTCTTCATATTTTTCACACCTTTTGAAGCTCTTCCTATTTCTCACACTTTCTCAGGCTCTTCATGTTTTTCAACACCGCTTGATGCTCCTTCTATTTTTCAGACCGTTTCATGCTCCTCATATTTTGCCACCTTTTGAAGGTCTTCATATTTTTCACACCTTTTAAGGCTCTTCATGTTTTTGAACACCGCTTCATGCTCCTCCTATTTTTCAGACAGTTTCATGCTCCTCATATTTTTGACACCTTTTGAAGCTCTTCATATTTTTCACACCTTTTCAGGCTCTTCATATTTTTCAACACCGCTTCATGCTCCTCCTATTTTTCAGACCGTTTCATGCTCCTCATATTTTTGACACCTTTAGAAGCTTTTCATATTTTTCACACCTTTTCAGGCTCTTCATGTTTTTCAACACAGCTTCATGCTCCTCCTATTTTTCAGACCGTTTCATTCTCCTCAAATTTTTGACACCTGTTGAAGCTCTTCACATTATTCACACCTTTTCAGGCTCTTCACGATTTTCAACACCGCTTCATGATCCTCCTATTTTTCAGACCGTTTCATGCTCTTCCTATTTTTCAGACCGTTTCATGCTCCTCCTATTTTTCAGACCGTTTCATTCTCCTCATATATGTGACACATTTTGAAGCTCTTCCTATTTTTCCACACCTTTTCAGGCTCTTCATGTTTTTCCACACCGTTTAATGCTCCTCCTATTTTTCAGACCGTTTCATTCTCCTCATATATTTGACACATTTTGAAGCTCTTCCTATTTTTCCACAACTTTTCAGGCTCTTCATGATTTTCAACACCGCTTCATGCTCCTCCTATTTTTCAGACCGGTTCATGCTCATCTCATTTTGACACCTTTTGCGGCTCTTCATATTTTTCACACCTATTCAGGCTCTTCATGTTTTTGAACACCGCTTCATGCTCCTCCTATTTTTCAGACCCTTTCTTACTCCTCATATTTTTGACACCTTTAGAAACACTTCATTTCTTTCACACCTTTTCAGGCGCTTCATGTTTTTCAACACCGCTTCATGCTCCTCCTATTTTTCAGACCCTTTCTTACTCCTCATATTTTGACACGTTTTGAAGCTCTTCATATTTTTCACACCTTTTCAGGCTCTTCATGTTTTTGAACACCGTTTCATGTTCCGCCTATTTTTCAGACCGTTTCATTCTCCTCATATTTTTGACACCTTTTGCAGCTCTTCATATTTTTCACACCTTTTGAAGCTCTTCATATTTTCACACCTTTTCAGGCTCTTCATGTTTTTCAACACCACTTCATGCTCCTTCTATTTTTCAGACCGTTACAGGCTCCTCATATTTTTGACTCCTTTAGAAACTCTTCATATTTTTCACACCTTGTCAGGCTCTTCATGTTTTTCAACACCGATTCATGCTCCTCCTATTTTTCACACCGTTTCATTTTCCTCATATTTTTGACACCTTTTGAAGCTCTTCATATATTTCACACCTTTTCAGGCTCTTCATTTTTTTCAACACCATTTCATGCTCCTCCTATTTTTCAGACCGTTTCATGCTCATTTCATTTTTGACACCTTTTGAAGCTCTTCATATTTTTCACACCTTTTGAAGCTCTTCATATTTTTCACACGTTTTCAGGCTCTTCATGTTTTTCAACACCGCTTCATACTCCTCGTATTTTTCAGACCGTGTCTTGCACCTCATCTTTTTCACACCTTTTGAAGCTCTTCATATTTTTCACACCTTTCAGGCTCTTCATGTGTTTGAACACCATTTCATGCTCCTCCCATTTTTCAGACCGTTTCATGCTCCTCATATTTTTGACACCTTTAGAAACTCTTCATATTTTTCACACCTTTTCAGACTCTTCATGTTTTTGAACACCGCTTCATGCTCCTCCTATTTTTCAGACCGTTTATTCCTCCTCCTGTATTTCACACCTTTTGAAACTCTTCATATTTTTCACACCGTTTCATGCTCTTTATGTTTTTGAACACCATTTCATACTCTTCCTATTATGCAGACCGTTTCATTCTCCTCATATTTTTACACCTTTTGAATCTCTTCATATATTTCTCACATTTTCAGGCTTTTCATTTTTTTCAACATCACTTCATGCTCCTCCTATTTTTCAGACCGGTTCATGCTCATCTCATTTTGACACCTTTTGCGGCTCTTCATATTTTTCACACCTATTCAGGCTCTTCATGTTTTTGAACACCGCTTCATGCTCCTCCTATTTTTCAGACCCTTTCTTACTCCTCATATTTTTGACACCTTTAGAAACTCTTCATTTCTTTCACACCTTTTCAGGCGCTTCATGTTTTTCAACACTGCTTCATGCTCCTCCTGTTTTTCAGACCGCTTCATTCTCCTCATATTCTTGACAACATTTGAAGCTCTTCATATATTTCACACCTTTTCAGGCTCTTCATTTTTTTCAACACCACTTCATGCTCCTCCTATTTTTCAGACAGTTTCATGCTCATCTATTTTTTGACACCTTTTGAAGCTCTTCATATTTTTCACACCTTTTGAAGCTCTTCCTATTTCTCACACTTTCTCAGGCTCTTCATGTTTTTCAACACCGCTTGATGCTCCTCCTATTTTTCAGACCGTTTCATGCTCCTCATATTTTGACACCTTTTGAAGGTCTTCATATTTTTCACACCTTTTAAGGCTCTTCACGTTTTTGAACACCGCTTCATGCTCCTCCTATTTTTCAGACCGTTTCATGCTCCTCATATTTTTGACACCTTTTGAAGCTCTTCATATTTTTCACACCTTTTCAGGCTCTTCATATTTTTCAACACCGCTTCATGCTCCTCCTATTTTTCAGACCGGTTCATGCTCATCTCATTTTGACACCTTTTGCGGCTCTTCATATTTTTCACACCTATTCAGGCTCTTCATGTTTTTGAACACCACTTCATGCTCCTCCTATTTTTCAGACCCTTTCTTACTCCTCTTATTTTTGACACCTTTAGAAACACTTCATTTCTTTCACACCTTTTCAGGCGCTTCATGTTTTTCAAAACCGCTTCATGCTCCTCCTATTTTTCAGACCGCTTCATTCTCCTCATATTCTTGACACCTTTAGAAACTCTTCATTTCTTTCACCCTTTTTCAGGTTCTTCATGTTTTTGAACACCTCTTCATGCTCCTGCAATTTTTCAGACCGTTTCATGCTCATCTCATTTGACAGCTTTAGAAGCTCTTCATATTTTTCACACCTTTTGAAGCTCTTCTTATTTTTCACACATTTTCAGGCTCTTGATGTTTTTCAACACCGCTTCTTGCTCCTCCTATTTTTCAGACCGTTTCATGCTCCTCATATTTTGACACGTTTTGAAGCTCTTCATATTTTTCAAACCTTTTCAGGCTCTTCATGTTTTTGAACACCGTTTCATGTTCCGCCTATTTTTCAGACCGTTTCATTCTCCTCATATTTTTGACACCTTTTGCAGCTCTTCATATTTTTCACACCTTTTGAAGCTCTTCATATTTTCACACCTTTTCAGGCTCTTCATGTTTTTCAACACCACTTCATGCTCCTTCTATTTTTCAGACCGTTACATGCTCCTCATATTTTTGACTCCTTTAGAAACTCTTCATATTTTTCACACCTTGTCAGGCTCTTCATGTTTTTCAACACCGATTCATGCTCCTCCTATTTTTCACACCGTTTCATTTTCCTCATATTTTTGACACCTTTTGAAGCTCTTCATATATTTCACACCTTTTCAGGCTCTTCATTTTTTTCAACACCATTTCATGCTCCTCCTATTTTTCAGACCGTTTCATGCTCATTTCATTTTTGACACCTTTTGAAGCTCTTCATATTTTTCACACCTTTTGAAGCTCTTCATATTTTTCACACGTTTTCAGGCTCTTCATGTTTTTCAACACCGCTTCATACTCCTCGTATTTTTCAGACCGTGTCTTGCACCTAATCTTTTTCACACCTTTTGAAGCTCTTCATATTTTTCACACCTTTCAGGCTCTTCATGTGTTTGAACACCATTTCATGCTCCTCCCATTTTTCAGACCGTTTCATGCTCCTCATATTTTTGACACCTTTAGAAACTCTTCATATTTTTCACACCTTTTCAGACTCTTCATGTTTTTGAACACCGCTTCATGCTCCTCCTATTTTTCAGACCGTTTATTCCTCCTCCTGTATTTCACACCTTTTGAAACTCTTCATATTTTTCACACCGTTTCATGCTCTTTATGTTTTTGAACACCATTTCATACTCTTCCTATTATGCAGACCGTTTCATTCTCCTCATATTTTTACACCTTTTGAATCTCTTCATATATTTCTCACATTTTCAGGCTTTTCATTTTTTTCAACATCACTTCATGCTCCTCCTATTTTTCAGACCGGTTCATGCTCATCTCATTTTGACACCTTTTGCGGCTCTTCATATTTTTCACACCTATTCAGGCTCTTCATGTTTTTGAACACCGCTTCATGCTCCTCCTATTTTTCAGACCCTTTCTTACTCCTCTTATTTTTGACACCTTTAGCAACTCTTCATTTCTTTCACACCTTTTCAGGCGCTTCATGTTTTTCAACACTGCTTCATGCTCCTCCTATTTTTCAGACCGCTTCATTCTCCTCATATTCTTGACAACATTTGAAGCTCTTCATATATTTCACACCTTTTCAGGCTCTTCATTTTTTTCAACACCACTTCATACTCCTCCTATTTTTCAGACAGTTTCATGCTCATCTATTTTTTGACACCTTTTGAAGCTCTTCATATTTTTCACACCTTTTGAAGCTCTTCCTATTTCTCACACTTTCTCAGGCTCTTCATGTTTTTCAACACGGCTTGATGCTCCTCCTATTTTTCAGACCGTTTCATGCTCCTCATATTTTGACACCTTTTGAAGGTCTTCATATTTTTCACACCTTTTAAGGCTCTTCATGTTTTTGAACACCGCTTCATGCTCCTCCTATTTTTCAGACCGTTTCATGCTCCTCATATTTTTGACACCTTTTGAAGCTCTTCATATTTTTCACACCTTTTCAGGCTCTTCATATTTTTCAACACCGCTTCATGCTCCTCATATTTTTCAGACCGTTTCATGCTCCTCATATTTTTGACACCTTTAGAAGCTTTTCATATTTTTCACACCTTTTCAGGCTCTTCATTTTTTTCAACGCTACTTCTTGCTCCTCCAATTTTTCAGACCGTTTCATGCTCATCTAATTTTTGACACCTTTTAAGCTTTGCATATTTTTCACAACTTTTCAGGCTCTTCATGTTTTTGAACACCGCTTCATGCTCCTCCTATTTCTCAGACAATATCATGCAATTCATATTTTTCACCCCTTTTGAAGCTCTTTATATTTTTCACATTTTTTCAGGCTCTTCATGTTTTTCAACACAGCTTCATGCTCCTCCTATTTTTCAGACCATTTCATGCTGCTCTCATTTTTTACACTTTTTGAAGCTCTTCATATTTTTCACACCTTTTCAGGCTCTTCATGTTTTTCAACACAGCTTCATGCTCCTCCTATTTTTCAGACCGTTTCATTCTCCTCAAGTTTTTGACACCTGTTGAAGCTCTTCACATTATTCACACCTTTTCAGGCTCTTCACGATTTTCAACACCGCTTCATGATCCTCCTATTTTTCAGACCGTTTCATGCTCTTCCTATTTTTCAGGCCGTTTCATGCTCCTCCTATTTTTCAGACCGTTTCATTCTCCTCATATATTTGACACATTTTGAAGCTCTTCCTAATTTTCCACACCTTTTCAGGCTCTTCATGTTTTTCCACACCGTTTAATGCTCCTCCTATTTTTCAGACCGTTTCATTCTCCTCATATATTTGACACATTTTGAAGCTCTTCCTATTTTTCCACAACTTTTCAGGCTCTTCATGATTTTCAACACCGCTTAATGCTCCTCCTATATTTCAGACCGTTTCATGCTCATCTCATTTTTGACACCTTTTGAAGCTCTTCATATTTTTCACACCTTTTCAGGCTCTTCATATTTTTCGCACCTTTTCAGGCTCTTCATGTTGTTGAACACAGCTTCATGCTCCTCCTATTTTTCAGACCGTTTAATGCTCCTCATAATTTTGACACCTTTTGAAGCTCTTCATATTTTTCACCCCTTTTCAGGTTCTTCATGTTTTTGAATACCTCTTCATGCTCCTGCTATTTTTCAGACCGTTTCATGCTCATCTCATTTGACAGCTTTTGATGCTCTTCATATTTTGCACACCTTTTGAAGCTCTTCATATTTTTCACACGTTTTCAGGCTCTTCATGTTTTTCAACACTGCTTCATACTCCTCGTATTTTTCAGACCGTTTCTTGCACCTAATCTTTTTCACACCTTTTGAAGCTCTTCATATTTTTCACACCTTTCAGGCTCTTCATGTGTTTGAACACCATTTCATGCTCCTCGCATTTTTCAGACCGTTTCATGCTCCTCATATTTTGGACACCTTTAGAAACTCTTCATATTTTTCACACCTTTTCAGACTCTTCATGTTTTTGAACACCGCTTCATGCTCCTCCTATTTTTCAGACCGTTTATTCCTCCTCATGTATTTCACACCTTTTGAAAGTCTTCATATTTTTCAGACCGTTTCATGCTCTTTATGTTTTTAACACCATTTCATACTCTTCCTATTATGCAGACCGTTTCATTCTCCTCATATTTTTACACCTTTTGAAGCTCTTCATATATTTCTCACCTTTTCAGGCTTTTCATTTTTTTCAACATCACTTCATGCTCCTCCTATTTTTCAGACCGGTTCATGCTCATCTCATTTTGACACCTTTTGCGGCTCTTCATATTTTTCACACCTATTCAGGCTCTTCATGTTTTTGAACACCGCTTCATTCTCCTCCTATTTTTCAGACCCTTTCTTACTCCTTATATTTTTGACACCTTTAGAAACACTTCATTTCTTTCACACCTTTTCAGGCGCTTCATGTTTTTCAACACCGCTTCATGCTCCTCCTATTTTTCAGACCGCTTCATTCTCCTCATATTCTTGACACCTTTTGAAACTCTTCATTTCTTTCACCTCTTTTCAGGTTCTTCATGTTTTTGAACACCTCTTCATGCTCCTGCTATTTTTCAGACCGTTTCATGCTCATCTCATTTGACAGCTTTAGAAGCTCTTCATATTTTTCACACCTTTTGAAGCTCTTCATATTTTTCACACATTTTCAGGCTCTTGATGTTTTTCAACACCGCTTCTTGCTCCTCCTATTTTTCAGACCGTTTCATGCTCCTCATATTTTGACACGTTTTGAAGCTCTTCATATTTTTCACACCTTTTCAGGCTCTTCATGTTTTTGAACACCGTTTCATGTTCCGCCTATTTTTCAGACCGTTTCATTCTCCTCATATTTTTGACACCTTTTGCAGCTCTTCATATTTTTCACACCTTTTGAAGCTCTTCATATTTTCACACCTTTTCAGGCTCTTCATGTTTTTCAACACCACTTCATGCTCCTTCTATTTTTCAGATCGTTACATGCTCCTCATATTTTTGACTCCTTTAGAAACTCTTCATATTTTTCACACCTTGTCAGGCTCTTCATGTTTTTCAACACCGATTCATGCTCCTCCTATTTTTCACACCGTTTCATTTTCCTCATATTTTTGACACCTTTTGAAGCTCTTCATATATTTCACACCTTTTCAGGCTCTTCATTTTTTTCAACACCATTTCATGCTCATCCTATTTTTCAGACCGTTTCATGCTCATTTCATTTTTGACACCTTTTGAAGCTCTTCATATTTTTCACACCTTTTGAAGCTCTTCATATTTTTCACACGTTTTCAGGCTCTTCATGTTTTTCAACACCGCTTCATACTCCTCGTATTTTTCAGACCGTGTCTTGCACCTAATCTTTTTCACACCTTTTGAAGTTCTTCATATTTTTCACACCTTTCAGGCTCTTCATGTGTTTGAACACCATTTCATGCTCCTCCCATTTTTCAGACCGTTTCATGCTCCTCATATTTTTGACACCTTTAGAAACTCTTCATATTTTTCACACCTTTTCAGACTCTTCATGTTTTTGAACACCGCTTCATGCTCCTCCTATTTTTCAGACCGTTTATTCCTCCTCATGTATTTCACACCTTTTGAAGCTCTTCATATTTTTCACACCTTTTCAGGCTCTTCATGTTTTTCAACACCCCTTCATGCTCCTCCTATATATCAGACCGTTTCATGCTCCTCATATATTTGACACGTTTTGAAGCTCTTCATATTTTTCACACATTTTCAGGCTCTTCATGTTTTTGAACACCACTTCATCCTTCTCCAATTTTTCAGACCGTTTCATGCTCCTCATATATTTTAAACCTTTTGTAGCTCTTCATATTTTTCACAGCTTTTCAGGCTCTTCATGTTTTTCAACACCAATTCATTCTCCTCGTATTTTTCAGATCGTTTCATGCTCCACATATTTTTCACACCTTTTGAAGCTAATCATTTTTTCACACCTTTTCAGGCTTTTCATGTTTTTGAACACCGTTTCATGTTCCTCATATTTTTGACACCTTTTGAAGCTCTTCATATTTTTCCCACCTTTCCATGTCTTCATGTTTTTGAACACCACTCATGCTCCTCCTATGTTTCAGACCGTTTCATGCTCCTCATATGTTTGACACATTTTGAAGCTCTTCATATTTTTCACACCTTTCCTGGTTCTTCATGTTTTTGAACACCGCTTCATGTTCCTCCTATTTTTCAGACCGTTTCATGCTGCTCATATTTTGACACCTTTTGAAGCTTTTCATATTTTTCACAGGTTTTCAGGTTCTTCATGTTTTTCAACACCGCTTAATGCTCCTCCTCTTTTTCAGACCGTTTCATGCACCTCATATTTTTGACACCTTTTGAATCTCTTCATATTTTTCACAGCTTTTCAGGCCCTTCATGTTTTTGAACACCGTTTCATGCTCCTCCTATTTTTCAGACCGTTTCATTCTCCTCATATTTTTGACATCTTTTGAAGCCCTTCATATATTTCGCACCTTTACATGCTCTTCATGTTTTTCAAAACCGCTTCATGCTCCTCCTCTATTTCAGACCGTTTCATGCTCCTCAAATTTTTGAAACCATTTGAAGCTCTTCATATTTTTCACACCTTTTCAGGCTCTTCATGTTTTTCAACACTGCTTCATGCTCCTCCTATTTTTCAGACCGTTTCATGCTCTTCATAGTTTTGACACCTTTTGAAGCTCTTCATATTTTTCACACATTTTCAGGCTCTTCATGTTTTTCAACACCGCTTCATGATCCTCCTATTTTTCAGACCGTTTCATGCTCTTCATAGTTTTGACACCTTTTGAAGCTGTTCATATTTTTCACACCTTTTCATGCTCTGCATTTTTTTCAACACCGCTTCATGCTCCTCCTATTTTTCAGACGGTTTCATGCTCCTCATAGTTTTGACACCGTTTGAAGCTCTTCATATTTTTCACATCTTTTCAGGATCTTCATGTCTTTCAACACCGATTCTTGCTCCTCCTATTTTTCAGACCGTTTCATGCTCCTCCTATTTTTCAGACCGTTTAATGCTCCTCATATTTTGACTCCTTTTGAAACTCTTCATATTTTTCACACCTTTTAATGCTCTTCATGTTTTTCAACAGCGCTTCATTCCCCTCTATTTTTTAGACCGTTTCATGCTCCTCATATATTTGACACCTTTTGAAGCTCTTCGTATTTTTCACACCTTTTCATGCTCTGCATTTTTTTCAACACCGCTTCATGCTCCTCCTATTTTTCAGACCGTTTCATGCTCTTCATAGTTTTGACACCTTTTGGAGCTCTTCATATTTTTCACACCTTTTCATGCTCTGCATTTTTTTCAACACCGCTTCATGCTCCTCCTATTTTTCAGACCGTTTCGTGCTCCTCATAGATTTGACACCTTTTGAAGCTCTTCATATATTTCAAGCCTTTTCAGGCTCTTCATGTTTTGATCACCGCTTCATGCTCCTCCTATTTTTCAGACCGTTTCTTGCTCCTCATATTTTTCACACACTTTGAAACTCTACATATTTTTCACACCTTTTCAGTCTCTTCATGTTTTTGAACACCGCTTCATGTTCCTCCTATTTTTCAGACAATTTCATGCTCCTCATACTTTTGACACCATTTGAATCTCTTCATATTTTTGACAACTTTTCATGCTCTTCATGTTTTTCAACACCACTTCATGCTTCTCCTATTTTTCATACTGTTTCTTGCTCCTCGTATTTTTGACACCTTTTGAAGCTCTTCATATATTTCAAGCCTTTTCAGGCTCTTCAGCTTTTTCAACACCGCTTCATGCTCCTCCTATTTTTCAGACCGTTTCATGCTCCTCCTATTTTTCAGGCGGTTTCATGCTCCTGATAGTTTTGACACCTTTTGAAACTCTTCATATTTTTCACACCTTTTCATGCTCTTCATGTTTTTGAAAACGGCTTCATGCTCCTCCTATTTTTCAGACCGTTTCATGCTCCTCATATTTTTGACACCTTTTGAAGCTCTTCATATTTTTAACATCTTTTCAGGCTCTTCATGTTTTTCAACACCACTTCATGCTCTTACCATTTTTCAGACCGTTTCATGCTCCTAATATTTTTGACACCTTCTGAAGCTCTTCATATTTTTCACACCTTTCGAAGCCTTCATGTTTTTGAACACCGTTTCATGCTCCTCCTATTTTTCAGACCGTTTCATGCTCCTCCTATTTTTGACACCTTTTGAAGCTCTTCATATATTTCACGCCTTTTCAGGCTCTTCAGGTTTTTCAACACCACTTCATGCTCCTCCTATTTTTCAGACCGTTTCATGCTCCTCCTATTTTTCAGGCCGTTTCATGCTCCTCATAGTTTTGACACCTTTTGAAACTCTTCATATTTTTCACACCTTTTCATGCTCTTCATGTTTTTCAACACGGCTTCATGCTCCTCATATATTTCAGACCGTTTCATGCTCCTGATAGTTTTGACACCTTTTGAAGCTCTTCATATTTTTCACATCTTTTCAGGATCTTCATGTTTTTCAACACCGATTCATGCTCCTCCTATTTTTCAGACCGTTTATTCCTCCTCATGTATTTCACACCTTTTGAAACTCTTCATATTTTTCACACCGTTTCATGCTCTTTATGTTTTTGAACACCATTTCATACTCTTCCTATTATGCAGACCGTTTCATTCTCCTCATATTTTTACACCTTTTGAATATCTTCATATATTTCTCACATTTTCAGTCTTTTCATTTTTTTCAACATCACTTCATGCTCCTCCTATTTTTCAGACCGGTTCATGCTCATCTCATTTTGACACCTTTTGCGGCTCTTCATATTTTTCACACCTATTCAGGCTCTTCATGTTTTTGAACACCGCTTCATGCTCCTCCTATGTTTCAGACCCTTTCTTACTCCTCATATTTTTGACACCTTTAGAAACTCTTCATTTCTTTCACACCTTTTCAGGCGCTTCATGTTTTTCAACACCGCTTCATGCTCCTCCTATTTTTCAGACCGCTTCATTCTCCTCATATTCTTGACAACATTTGAAGCTCTTCATATATTTCACACCTTTTCAGGCTCTTCATTTTTTTCAACACCACTTCATGCTCCTCCTATTTTTCAGACAGTTTCATGCTCATCTATTTTTTGACACCTTTTGAAGCTCTTCATAGTTTTCACACCTTTTGAAGCTCTTCCTATTTCTCACACTTTCTCAGGCTCTTCATGTTTTTCAACACCGCTTGATGCTCCTCCTATTTTTCAGACCGTTTCATGCTCCTCATATTTTTGACACCTTTTGAAGCTCTTCATATTTTTCACACCTTTTCAGGCTCTTCATATTTTTCAACACCGCTTCATTCTCCTCCTATTTTTCAGACCGTTTCATGCTCCTCATATTTTTGACACTTTTTGAAGCTCTTTATACTTTTAAAACCTTTTCAAGCTCTTCAGGTTTTTGACGACCGCTTCATGCTCCTCCTATTTTTCAGACCGTTTCATGCTGCTCATATTTTTGATACCTTTTAAACCTCTTCATATTTTTCACACCTTTTCAGGCTCTTAATGTTTTTCAACACCGGTTCATGCTCCTGCTATTTTTGAGACCGTTTCATACTCCTCATATTTTTGACATTTTTTAAGGCTCTTCATATTTTTCACACCTTTTCAGGCTCTTCATGTTTTTGAACACGGTTTCATGATCCTCCTATTTTTCAGAAAGTTTCATGCTCCTCATATTTTTGACACCTTTTAAACCTCTTCATATTTTTCACACCTTTTCAGGCTCTTAATGTTTTTCAACACCGGTTCATGCTCCTCCTCTTTTTCAGAAAGTTTCATGCTCCTCATATTTTTGAAACCTTTTGAAGCTCTTCATATTTTTCACACGTTTTCAGGCTCTTCATGTTTTTCAAGACCACTTCATGCTCCTCCTATTTTTCAGACCGTTTTGCTCATCTCATTTTGACACCTTTTGAAGCTCTTCATATTTTTCACATCTCTTGAAACTTTTCATATTTTTCACATCTTTTCAGGCTCTTCATGGTTTTCAACACCGCTTCATGCTTCTCCTATTTTTCAGACCGTTTCTTGCTCATCTCATTTTTCACACATTTTGAAGCTCTTCATATTTTTCATATTTTTGAAGGTCTTCATATTTTCACACGTTTTCAGACTCTTCATGTTTTTCAACACCGCTTCATGCACCTGCAATTTTTCAGACCGTTTCATGCTCCTCCTATTTTTCAGACGGTTTAATGCTCCTCATATTTTGACACCTTTTGAAACTCTTCATATTTTTCACAGCTTTTAATGCTCTTCATCTTTTTCAACAGCGCTTCATTCCCCTCTATTTTCACACCTTTTCAGGCTCTTCATGTTTTTTGACGACTGCTTCATGCTCCTCCTATTTTTCTGACTGTTTCATGCTCCTCATATTTTTGACACCTTTTGAAGCTCTTCATATATTTCACACCTTTTCAAGTTCTTCATCTTCTTCAAAAACATTTCATGCTCCTCCTATTTTTCAGACCGTTTCATGCTCCTCATATTTTTGACACCTTTTGAAGCTCTTCATATTACACACACATTTTCAGGATCTTCATGTTTTCCAACACCGCTTCATTCTCCTCCTATTTTTCAGACCGTTTCATGCTCCTCATATTTTTGACACTTTTTGAAGCTCTTTATACTTTTAAAACCTTTTCAAGCTCTTCAGGTTTTTGACGACCGCTTCATGCTCCTCCTATTTTTCAGACCGTTTCATGCTGCTCATATTTTTGACATCTTTTGAAGCTCTTCATATTTTTCACACCTTTTCATGCTCTTCATGTTTTTGAACACAACTTCATGCTTTTCCTAATTTTCAGACCGTATCATGCTCCTCATGTATTTCACACCTTTTGAAGCTCTTCATATTTTTCACACCTTTTCATGCTCTTCATGTTTTTGAACACCGCTTCATGCTCCTCCTATTTTTCAGACCGTTTCATGCTACTTATATTTTTCACACCTTTTGAAGCTCTTCATATTTTTCACACCTTTTCAGGCTCTTCATGTTTTTCAACACCCCTTCATGCTCCTCCTATATATCAGACCGTTTCATGCTCCTCATATATTTGACACGTTTTGAAGCTCTTCATATTTTTCACACATTTTCAGGCTCTTCATGTTTTTGAACACCACTTCATCCTTCTCCAATTTTTCAGACCGTTTCATGCTCCTCATATATTTTAAACCTTTTGTAGCTCTTCATATTTTTCACAGCTTTTCAGGCTCTTCATGTTTTTCAACACCAATTCATTCTCCTCGTATTTTTCAGATCGTTTCATGCTCCACATATTTTTCACACCTTTTGAAGCTAATCATTTTTTTCACACCTTTTCAGGCTTTTCATGTTTTTGAACACCGTTTCATGTTCCTCATATTTTTGACACCTTTTGAAGCTCTTCATATTTTTCCCACCTTTCCATGTCTTCATGTTTTTGAACACCACTCATGCTCCTCCTATGTTTCAGACCGTTTCATGCTCCTCATATGTTTGACACATTTTGAAGCTCTTCATATTTTTCACACCTTTCCTGGTTCTTCATGTTTTTGAACACCGCTTCATGTTCCTCCTATTTTTCAGACCGTTTCATGCTGCTCATATTTTGACACCTTTTGAAGCTTTTCATATTTTTCACAGGTTTTCAGGTTCTTCATGTTTTTCAACACCGCTTAATGCTCCTCCTCTTTTTCAGACCGTTTCATGCTCCTCATATTTTTGACACCTTTTGAAGCTCTTCATATTTTTCACAGCTTTTCAGGCCCTTCATGTTTTTGAACACCGTTTCATGCTCCTCCTATTTTTCAGACCGTTTCATTCTCCTCATATTTTTGACATCTTTTGAAGCCCTTCATATATTTCGCACCTTTACATGCTCTTCATGTTTTTCAAAACCGCTTCATGCTCCTCCTCTATTTCAGACCGTTTCATGCTCCTCAAATTTTTGAAACCATTTGAAGCTCTTCATATTTTTTCACACCTTTTCAGGCTCGTCATATTTTTCAACATGGCTTCATGCTCCTCCTATTTTTCAGACAGTTTCATGCTCCTCTTATTTTTGACATATTTGAAGAGCTTCACATATTTCAAACATTTTCAGGCTATACATGTTTTTCAACATTTCATCACGCTGCTCCTATTTTTCATACCGTTTCATGCTCCTCATATTTTTCACACATTTTGAAGCTTTCATATTTTTCACAGCTTTTCAGGCTCTTCATGTTTTTCAAAGCTGCTTCATGGTCCTCCTATTTTTCATACCTTTTCATGCTCCTCATATTTTTGTCACCTTTTGAAGCTCTTCATATTTTTCACACCTTTCCTGGTTCTTCATGTTTTTGAACACCGCTTCATGCTCCTCCTATTTTTCAGACCGTTTCATGCTGCTCATATTTTGACAACTTTTGAAGCTCTTCATATTTTTCACACCTTTTCAGGCTCTTCATGTTTTTGAACACCGTTTCATGTTCCTCATATTTTTGTCACCTTTTGAAGCTCTTCATATTTTTCACACCTTTTCAGGCTCTTCATGTTTTTGAACACCGCTTCATGCTCCTTCTATTTTCAGACTGTTTCATGCTCCTCATGTTTTTGAGACGTTTTGAAGCTCTTCATATTTTTCACACCTTTTCAGTCTCTTCATGTTTTTGAACACCGTTTCATGCTCCTCCTATTTTTCAGACCGTTTCATGCTCCTCATATTTTTGTCACCTTTTGAAGCTCTTCATATTTTTCACACCTTTTCACGGTCTTAATGTTTTTCAACACCGTTCCATGCTCCTCCTATTTTCAGACCGTTTCATGCTTCTCATATTTTTGACACCTTTGAATCTCTTCATATTTTTCACACCTTTCCAGGCTCTTCAGGTTTTTGAACACCGCTTCATGCTCCTCCTATTTTACAGAAATTTTCATGCTCCCCATATTTGTGACACCTTTTGAAGCTCTTCATATTTTTCACAGCTTTTCAGGCTCGTCATGTTTTTGAACAACGCTTCATGCTCCTCTTATTTTTCAGACCGTTTCATGCTGCTCATATGTTTGACACCTTTTGAAGCTTTTCGTATTTTTCACACCTTTTCAGGATCTTCATGTTTTTCAACACCGATTCTTGCTCCTCCTATTTTTCAGACCGTTTCATGCTCCTCCTATTTTTCAGACCGTTTAATGCTCCTCATATTTTGACTCCTTTTGAAACTCTTCATATTTTTCACACCTTTTAATGCTCTTCATATTTTTCAACAGCGCTTCATTCCCCTCTATTTTTTAGACCGTTTCATGCTCCTCATATATTTGACACCTTTTGAAGCTCTTCATATTTTTCACACCTTTTCATGCTCTGCATTTTTTTCAACACCGCTTCATGCTCCTCCTATTTTTCAGACCGTTTCATGCTCTTCATAGTTTTGACACTTTTTGAAGCTCTTCATATTTTTCACACCTTTTCAGGCTCTTCATGTTTTTCAACACTGCTTCATGCTCCTCCTATTTTTCAGACCGTTTCATGCTCTTCATAGTTTTGACACCTTTTGAAGCTCTTCATATTTTTCACACATTTTCAGGCTCTTCATGTTTTTCAACACCGCTTCATGATCCTCCTATTTTTCAGACCGTTTCATGCTCTTCATAGTTTTGACACCTTTTGAAGCTGTTCATATTTTTCACACCTTTTCATGCTCTGCATTTTTTTCAACACCGCTTCATGCTCCTCCTATTTTTCAGACGGTTTCATGCTCCTCATAGTTTTGACACCGTTTGAAGCTCTTCATATTTTTCACATCTTTTCAGGATCTTCATGTTTTTCAACACCGATTCTTGCTCCTCCTATTTTTCAGACCGTTTCATGCTCCTCCTATTTTTCAGACCGTTTAATGCTCCTCATATTTTGACTCCTTTTGAAACTCTTCATATTTTTCACACCTTTTAATGCTCTTCATGTTTTTCAACAGCGCTTCATTCCCCTCTATTTTTTAGACCGTTTCATGCTCCTCATATATTTGACACCTTTTGAAGCTCTTCATATTTTTCACACCTTTTCATGCTCTGCATTTTTTTCAACACCGCTTCATGCTCCTCCTATTTTTCAGACCGTTTCATGCTCTTCATAGTTTTGACACCTTTTGGAGCTCTTCATATTTTTCACACCTTTTCATGCTCTGCATTTTTTTCAACACCGCTTCATGCTCCTCCTATTTTTCAGACCGTTTCGTGCTCCTCATAGATTTGACACCTTTTGAAGCTCTTCATATATTTCAAGCCTTTTCAGGCTCTTCATGTTTTGATCACCGCTTCATGCTCCTCCTATTTTTCAGACCGTTTCTTGCTCCTCATATTTTTCACACACTTTGAAACTCTACATATTTTTCACACCTTTTCAGTCTCTTCATGTTTTTGAACACCGCTTCATGTTCCTCCTATTTTTCAGACAATTTCATGCTCCTCATATTTTTGACACCATTTGAATCTCTTCATATTTTTGACAACTTTTCATGCTCTTCATGTTTTTCAACACCACTTCATGCTTCTCCTATTTTTCATACGGTTTCTTGCTCCTCGTATTTTTGACACCTTTTGAAGCTCTTCATATATTTCAAGCCTTTTCAGGCTCTTCAGCTTTTTCAACACCGCTTCATGCTCCTCCTATTTTTCAGACCGTTTCATGCTCCTCCTATTTTTCAGGCGGTTTCATGCTCCTGATAGTTTTGACACCTTTTGAAACTCTTCATATTTTTCACACCTTTTCATGCTCTTCATGTTTTTGAAAACGGCTTCATGCTCCTCCTATTTTTCAGACCGTTTCATGCTCCTCATATTTTTGACACCTTTTGAAGCTCTTCATATTTTTAACATCTTTTCAGGCTCTTCATGTTTTTCAACACCACTTCATGCTCTTACCATTTTTCAGACCGTTTCATGCTCCTCCTATTTTTCAGGCCATTTCATGCTCCTCATAGTTTTGACACCTTTTGAAACTCTTCATATTTTTCACACCTTTCGAAGCCTTCATGTTTTTGAACACCGTTTCATGCTCCTCCTATTTTTCAGACCGTTTCATGCTCCTCCTATTTTTGACACCTTTTGAAGCTCTTCATATATTTCACGCCTTTTCAGGCTCTTCAGGTTTTTCAACACCACTTCATGCTCCTCCTATTTTTCAGACCGTTTCATGCTCCTCCTATTTTTCAGGCCATTTCATGCTCCTCATAGTTTTGACACCTTTTGAAACTCTTCATATTTTTCACACCTTTTCATGCTCTTCATGTTTTTCAACACGGCTTCATGCTCCTCATATATTTCAGACCGTTTCATGCTCCTGATAGTTTTGACACCTTTTGAAGCTCTTCATATTTTTCACATCTTTTCAGGATCTTCATGTTTTTCAACACCGATTCATGCTCCTCCTATTTTTCAGACCGTTTCATGCTCTTCCTTTTTTTTCAGACCGTTTAATGCCTCTCATATTTTGACACCTTTTGAAACTCTTCATATTTTTCACACCTTTTCAGGCTCTTCATGTTTTTGAACACGGCTTCATGCTCCTCCTATTTTTCTGACCGTTTCATGCTCCTGATATTTGACACGATATGAAGCTCTTCATATATTTCACACCTTTTCAGGCACTTCATGATTTTCAACACCGCTTCATGCTCCTCCTATTTTTCAGAACTTTTCATGCTCCTCATATTTGACACGATTTGAAGCTCTTCATATATTTCACACCTGTTCAGGCTCTTCATGTTTTGATCAACGCTTCAAGCTACTCCTATTTTTCAGACCGTTTCTTGCTCCTCATATTTTTCACACACTTTGAAACTCTACATATTTTTCACACCTTTTCAGTCTCTTCATGTTTTTGAACACCGCTTCATGTTCCTCCTATTTTTCAGACAATTTCATGCTCCTCATATTTTTGACACCATTTGAATCTCTTCATATTTTTGACAACTTTTCATTCTCTTCATGTTTTTCATCACCGCTTCATGCTTCTCCTATTTTTCAGACGGTTTCTTGCTCCTCATATTTTTGACACCTTTTGAAGCTCTTCATATATTTCAAGCGTTTTCAGGCTCTTCAGCTTTTTCAACACCGCTTCATGCTCCTCCTATTTTTCAGACCGTTTCATGCTCCTCCTATTTTTCAGGCGGTTTCATGCTCCTCATAGTTTTGACACCTCTTGAAACTCTTCATATTTTTCACACCTTTTCATGTTCTTCATGTTTTTGAAAACGGCTTCATGCTCCTCCTATTTTTCAGACCGTTTCATGCTCCTCATAGATTTGAAACCTTTTGAAACTCTTCATATTTTTCACATCTTTTCAGGATCTTCTTTTTTTTCAACACCGATTTTTGCTCCTCCTATTTTTCAGACCGTTTCATGCTCCTCCTATTTTTCAGACCGTTTAATGCTCCTCATATTTTGACTCCTTTTGAAACTCTTCATATTTTTCACACCTTTTAATGCTCTTCATATTTTTCAACAGCGCTTCATTCCCCTCTATTTTTTAGACCGTTTCATGCTCCTCATATATTTGACACCTTTTGAAGCTCTTCATATTTTTCACACCTTTTCATGCTCTGCATTTTTTTCAACACCGCTTCATGCTCCTCCTATTTTTCAGACCGTTTCATGCTCTTCATAGCTTTGACACTTTTTGAAGCTCTTCATATTTTTCACACCTTTTCAGGCTCTTCATGTTTTTCAACACTGCTTCATGCTCCTCCTATTTTTCAGACCGTTTCATGCTCTTCATAGTTTTGACACCTTTTGAAGCTCTTCATATTTTTCACACATTTTCAGGCTCTTCATGTTTTTCAACACCGCTTCATGATCCTCCTATTTATCAGACCGTTTCATGCTCTTCATAGTTTTGACACCTTTTGAAGCTGTTCATATTTTTCACACCTTTTCATGCTCTGCATTTTTTTCAACACCGCTTCATGCTCCTCCTATTTTTCAGACGGTTTCATGCTCCTCATAGTTTTGACACCGTTTGAAGCTCTTCATATTTTTCACATCTTTTCAGGATCTTCATGTTTTTCAACACTGATTCTTGCTCCTCCTATTTTTCAGACCGCTTCATGCTCCTCCTATTTTTCAGACCGTTTAATGCTCCTCATATTTTTGACACCTTTTGAAGCTCTTCATATTTTTCACACTTTTTCAGGCTCTTCAATTTTTTCAACAATGTTACAATGCTCCTCCTATTTTTCAGACCGTTTCATGCTCCTCCTATTTTTCAGGCGGTTTCATGCTCCTGATAGTTTTGACACCTTTTGAAACTCTTCATATTTTTCACACCTTTTCATGCTCTTCATGTTTTTGAAAACGGCTTCATGCTCCTCCTATTTTTCAGACCGTTTCATGCTCCTCATATTTTTGACACCTTTTGAAGCTCTTCATATTTTTAACATCTTTTCAGGCTCTTCATGTTTTTCAACACCACTTCATGCTCTTACCATTTTTCAGACCGTTTCATGCTCCTAATATTTTTGACACCTTCTGAAGCTCTTCATATTTTTCACACCTTTCGAAGCCTTCATGTTTTTGAACACCGTTTCATGCTCCTCCTATTTTTCAGACCGTTTCATGCTCCTCCTATTTTTGACACCTTTTGAAGCTCTTCATATATTTCACGCCTTTTCAGGCTCTTCAGGTTTTTCAACACCACTTCATGCTCCTCCTATTTTTCAGACCGTTTCATGCTCCTCCTATTTTTCAGGCCGTTTCATGCTCCTCATAGTTTTGACACCTTTTGAAACTCTTCATATTTTTCACACCTTTTCATGCTCTTCATGTTTTTCAACACGGCTTCATGCTCCTCATATATTTCAGACCGTTTCATGCTCCTGATAGTTTTGACACCTTTTGAAGCTCTTCATATTTTTCACATCTTTTCAGGATCTTCATGTTTTTCAACACCGATTCATGCTCCTCCTATTTTTCAGACCGTTTCATGCTCTTCCTTTTTTTTCAGACCGTTTAATGCCTCTCATATTTTGACACCTTTTGAAACTCTTCATATTTTTCACACCTTTTCAGGCTCTTCATGTTTTTGAACACGGCTTCATGCTCCTCCTATTTTTCTGACCGTTTCATGCTCCTGATATTTGACACGATATGAAGCTCTTCATATATTTCACACCTTTTCAGGCACTTCATGATTTTCAACACCGCTTCATGCTCCTCCTATTTTTCAGAACTTTTCATGCTCCTCATATTTGACACGATTTGAAGCTCTTCATATATTTCACACCTGTTCAGGCTCTTCATGTTTTGATCAACGCTTCAAGCTACTCCTATTTTTCAGACCGTTTCTTGCTCCTCATATTTTTCACACACTTTGAAACTCTACATATTTTTCACACCTTTTCAGTCTCTTCATGTTTTTGAACACCGCTTCATGTTCCTCCTATTTTTCAGACAATTTCATGCTCCTCATATTTTTGACACCATTTGAATCTCTTCATATTTTTGACAACTTTTCATTCTCTTCATGTTTTTCATCACCGCTTCATGCTTCTCCTATTTTTCAGACGGTTTCTTGCTCCTCATATTTTTGACACCTTTTGAAGCTCTTCATATATTTCAAGCCTTTTCAGGCTCTTCAGCTTTTTCAACACCGCTTCATGCTCCTCCTATTTTTCAGGCGGTTTCATGCTCCTCATAGTTTTGACACCTCTTGAAACTCTTCATATTTTTCACACCTTTTCATGTTCTTCATGTTTTTGAAAACGGCTTCATGCTCCTCCTATTTTTCAGACCGTTTCATGCTCCTCATAGATTTGAAACCTTTTGAAACTCTTCATATTTTTCACATCTTTTCAGGATCTTCTTTTTTTTCAACACCGATTTTTGCTCCTCCTATTTTTCAGACCGTTTCATGCTCCTCCTATTTTTCAGACCGTTTAATGCTCCTCATATTTTGACTCCTTTTGAAACTCTTCATATTTTTCACACCTTTTAATGCTCTTCATATTTTTCAACAGCGCTTCATTCCCCTCTATTTTTTAGACCGTTTCATGCTCCTCATATATTTGACACCTTTTGAAGCTCTTCATATTTTTCACACCTTTTCATGCTCTGCATTTTTTTCAACACCGCTTCATGCTCCTCCTATTTTTCAGACCGTTTCATGCTCTTCATAGTTTTGACACCTTTTGGAGCTCTTCATATTTTTCACACCTTTTCATGCTCTGCATTTTTTTCAACACCGCTTCATGCTCCTCCTATTTTTCAGACCGTTTCGTGCTCCTCATAGATTTGACACCTTTTGAAGCTCTTCATATATTTCAAGCCTTTTCAGGCTCTTCATGTTTTGATCACCGCTTCATGCTCCTCCTATTTTTCAGACCGTTTCTTGCTCCTCATATTTTTCACACACTTTGAAACTCTACATATTTTTCACACCTTTTCAGTCTCTTCATGTTTTTGAACACCGCTTCATGTTCCTCCTATTTTTCAGACAATTTCATGCTCCTCATATTTTTGACACCATTTGAATCTCTTCATATTTTTGACAACTTTTCATGCTCTTCATGTTTTTCAACACCACTTCATGCTTCTCCTATTTTTCATACGGTTTCTTGCTCCTCATATTTTTGACACCTTTTGAAGCTCTTCATATATTTCAAGCCTTTTCAGGCTCTTCAGCTTTTTCAACACCGCTTCATGCTCCTCCTATTTTTCAGACCGTTTCATGCTCCTCCTATTTTTCAGGCGGTTTCATGCTCCTGATAGTTTTGACACCTTTTGAAACTCTTCATATTTTTCACACCTTTTCATGCTCTTCATGTTTTTGAAAACGGCTTCATGCTCCTCCTATTTTTCAGACCGTTTCATGCTCCTCATATTTTTGACACCTTTTGAAGCTCTTCATATTTTTAACATCTTTTCAGGCTCTTCATGTTTTTCAACACCACTTCATGCTCTTACCATTTTTCAGACCGTTTCATGCTCCTAATATTTTTGACACCTTCTGAAGCTCTTCATATTTTTCACACCTTTCGAAGCCTTCATGTTTTTGAACACCGTTTCATGCTCCTCCTATTTTTCAGACCGTTTCATGCTCCTCCTATTTTTGACACCTTTTGAAGCTCTTCATATATTTCACGCCTTTTCAGGCTCTTCAGGTTTTTCAACACCACTTCATGCTCCTCCTATTTTTCAGACCGTTTCATGCTCCTCCTATTTTTCAGGCCGTTTCATGCTCCTCATAGTTTTGACACCTTTTGAAACTCTTCATATTTTTCACACCTTTTCATGCTCTTCATGTTTTTCAACACGGCTTCATGCTCCTCATATATTTCAGACCGTTTCATGCTCCTGATAGTTTTGACACCTTTTGAAGCTCTTCATATTTTTCACATCTTTTCAGGATCTTCATGTTTTTCAACACCGATTCATGCTCCTCCTATTTTTCAGACCGTTTCATGCTCTTCCTTTTTTTTCAGACCGTTTAATGCCTCTCATATTTTGACACCTTTTGAAACTCTTCATATTTTTCACACCTTTTCAGGCTCTTCATGTTTTTGAACACGGCTTCATGCTCCTCCTATTTTTCTGACCGTTTCATGCTCCTGATATTTGACACGATATGAAGCTCTTCATATATTTCACACCTTTTCAGGCACTTCATGATTTTCAACACCGCTTCATGCTCCTCCTATTTTTCAGAACTTTTCATGCTCCTCATATTTGACACGATTTGAAGCTCTTCATATATTTCACACCTGTTCAGGCTCTTCATGTTTTGATCAACGCTTCAAGCTACTCCTATTTTTCAGACCGTTTCTTGCTCCTCATATTTTTCACACACTTTGAAACTCTACATATTTTTCACACCTTTTCAGTCTCTTCATGTTTTTGAACACCGCTTCATGTTCCTCCTATTTTTCAGACAATTTCATGCTCCTCATATTTTTGACACCATTTGAATCTCTTCATATTTTTGACAACTTTTCATTCTCTTCATGTTTTTCATCACCGCTTCATGCTTCTCCTATTTTTCAGACGGTTTCTTGCTCCTCATATTTTTGACACCTTTTGAAGCTCTTCATATATTTCAAGCGTTTTCAGGCTCTTCAGCTTTTTCAACACCGCTTCATGCTCCTCCTATTTTTCAGACCGTTTCATGCTCCTCCTATTTTTCAGGCGGTTTCATGCTCCTCATAGTTTTGACACCTCTTGAAACTCTTCATATTTTTCACACCTTTTCATGTTCTTCATGTTTTTGAAAACGGCTTCATGCTCCTCCTATTTTTCAGACCGTTTCATGCTCCTCATAGATTTGAAACCTTTTGAAACTCTTCATATTTTTCACATCTTTTCAGGATCTTCTTTTTTTTCAACACCGATTTTTGCTCCTCCTATTTTTCAGACCGTTTCATGCTCCTCCTATTTTTCAGACCGTTTAATGCTCCTCATATTTTGACTCCTTTTGAAACTCTTCATATTTTTCACACCTTTTAATGCTCTTCATATTTTTCAACAGCGCTTCATTCCCCTCTATTTTTTAGACCGTTTCATGCTCCTCATATATTTGACACCTTTTGAAGCTCTTCATATTTTTCACACCTTTTCATGCTCTGCATTTTTTTCAACACCGCTTCATGCTCCTCCTATTTTTCAGACCGTTTCATGCTCTTCATAGCTTTGACACTTTTTGAAGCTCTTCATATTTTTCACACCTTTTCAGGCTCTTCATGTTTTTCAACACTGCTTCATGCTCCTCCTATTTTTCAGACCGTTTCATGCTCTTCATAGTTTTGACACCTTTTGAAGCTCTTCATATTTTTCACACATTTTCAGGCTCTTCATGTTTTTCAACACCGCTTCATGATCCTCCTATTTATCAGACCGTTTCATGCTCTTCATAGTTTTGACACCTTTTGAAGCTGTTCATATTTTTCACACCTTTTCATGCTCTGCATTTTTTTCAACACCGCTTCATGCTCCTCCTATTTTTCAGACGGTTTCATGCTCCTCATAGTTTTGACACCGTTTGAAGCTCTTCATATTTTTCACATCTTTTCAGGATCTTCATGTTTTTCAACACTGATTCTTGCTCCTCCTATTTTTCAGACCGCTTCATGCTCCTCCTATTTTTCAGACCGTTTAATGCTCCTCATATTTTTGACATCTTTTGAAGCCCTTCATATATTTCGCACCTTTACATGCTCTTCGTGTTTTTCAAAACCGCTTCATGCTCCTCCTCTATTTCAGACCGTTTCATGCTCCTCAAATTTTTGACACCATTTGAAGCTCTTCATATTTTTTCACACCTTTTCAGGCTCGTCATATTTTTCAACACGGCTTCATGCTCCTCCTATTTTTCAGACAGTTTCATGCTCCTCTTATTTTTGACATATTTGAAGCGCTTCACATATTTCAAACATTTTCAGGCTATACATGTTTTTCAACATTTCATCACGCTGCTCCTATTTTTCATACCGTTTCATGCTCCTCATATTTTTCACACATTTTGAAGCTTTCATATTTTTCACAGCTTTTCAGGCTCTTCATGTTTTTCAAAGCTGCTTCATGGTCCTCCTATTTTTCATACCTTTTCATGCTCCTCATATTTTTGTCACCTTTTGAAGTTCTTCATATTTTTCACACCTTTCCTGGTTCTTCATGTTTTTGAACACCGCTTCATGCTCCTCCTATTTTTCAGACCGTTTCATGCTGCTCATATTTTGACAACTTTTGAAGCTCTTCATATTTTTCACACCTTTTCAGGCTCTTCATGTTTTTGAACACCGTTTCATGTTCCTCATAATTTTGTCACCTTTTGAAGCTCTTCATATTTTTCACACCTTTTCAGGCTCTTCATGTTTTTGAACACCGCTTCATGCTCCTTCTATTTTCAGACTGTTTCATGCTCCTCATGTTTTTGAGACGTTTTGAAGCTCTTCATATTTTTCACACCTTTTCAGTCTCTTCATGTTTTTGAACACCGTTTCATGCTCCTCCTATTTTTCAGACCGTTTCATGCTCCTCATATTTTTGTCACCTTTTGAAGCTCTTCATATTTTTCACACCTTTTCACGGTCTTAATGTTTTTCAACACCGTTCCATGCTCCTCCTATTTTCAGACCGTTTCATGCTTCTCATATTTTTGACACCTTTGAATCTCGTCATATTTTTCACACCTTTCCAGGCTCTTCAGGTTTTTGAACACCGCTTCATGCTCCTCCTATTTTACAGAAATTTTCATGCTCCCCATATTTGTGACACCTTTTGAAGCTCTTCATATTTTTCACAGCTTTTCAGGCTGGTCATGTTTTTGAAAAACGCTTCATGCTCCTCTTATTTTTCAGACCGTTTCATGCTGCTCATATGTTTGACACCTTTTGAAGCTCTTCGTATTTTTCACACCTTTTCAGGATCTTCATGTTTTTCAACACCGATTCTTGCTCCTCCTATTTTTCAGACCGTTTCATGCTCCTCCTATTTTTCAGACCGTTTAATGCTCCTCATATTTTGACTCCTTTTGAAACTCTTCATATTTTTCACACCTTTTAATGCTCTTCATATTTTTCAACAGCGCTTCATTCCCCTCTATTTTTTAGACCGTTTCATGCTCCTCATATATTTGACACCTTTTGAAGCTCTTCATATTTTTCAAACCTTTTCATGCTCTGCATTTTTTTCAACACCGCTTCATGCTCCTCCTATTTTTCAGACCGTTTCATGCTCTTCATAGTTTTGACACTTTTTGAAGCTCTTCATATTTTTCACACCTTTTCAGGCTCTTCATGTTTTTCAACACTGCTTCATGCTCCTCCTATTTTTCAGACCGTTTCATGCTCTTCATAGTTTTGACACCTTTTGAAGCTCTTCATATTTTTCACACATTTTCAGGCTCTTCATGTTTTTCAACACCGCTTCATGATCCTCCTATTTTTCAGACCGTTTCATGCTCTTCATAGTTTTGACACCTTTTGAAGCTGTTCATATTTTTCACACCTTTTCATGCTCTGCATTTTTTTCAACACCGCTTCATGCTCCTCCTATTTTTCAGACGGTTTCATGCTCCTCATAGTTTTGACACCGTTTGAAGGTCTTCATATTTTTCACATCTTTTCAGGATCTTCATGTTTTTCAACACCGATTCTTGCTCCTCCTATTTTTCAGACCGTTTCATGCTCCTCCTATTTTTCAGACCGTTTAATGCTCCTCATATTTTGACTCCTTTTGAAACTCTTCATATTTTTCACACCTTTTAATGCTCTTCATGTTTTTCAACAGCGCTTCATTCCCCTCTATTTTTTAGACCGTTTCATGCTCCTCATATATTTGACACCTTTTGAAGCTCTTCATATTTTTCACACCTTTTCATGCTCTGCATTTTTTTCAACACCGCTTCATGCTCCTCCTATTTTTCAGACCGTTTCATGCTCTTCATAGTTTTGACACCTTTTGGAGCTCTTCATATTTTTGACACCTTTTCATGCTCTGCATTTTTTTCAACACCGCTTCATGCTCCTCCTATTTTTCAGACCGTTTCGTGCTCCTCATAGATTTGACACCTTTTGAAGCTCTTCATATATTTCAAGCCTTTTCAGGCTCTTCATGTTTTGATCACCGCTTCATGCTCCTCCTATTTTTCAGACCGTTTCTTGCTCCTCATATTTTTCACACACTTTGAAACTCTACATATTTTTCACACCTTTTCAGTCTCTTCATGTTTTTGAACACCGCTTCATGTTCCTCCTATTTTTCAGACAATTTCATGCTCCTCATATTTTTGACACCATTTGAATCTCTTCATATTTTTGACAACTTTTCATGCTCTTCAGGTTTTTCAACACCACTTCATGCTTCTCCTATTTTTCATACGGTTTCTTGCTCCTCATATTTTTGACACCTTTTGAAGCTCTTCATATATTTCAAGCCTTTTCAGGCTCTTCAGCTTTTTCAACACCGCTTCATGCTCCTCCTATTTTTCAGACCGTTTCATGCTCCTCCTATTTTTCAGGCGGTTTCATGCTCCTGATAGTTTTGACACCTTTGGAAACTCTTCATATTTTTCACACCTTTTCATGCTCTTCATGTTTTTGAAAACGGCTTCATGCTCCTCCTATTTTTCAGACCGTTTCATGCTCCTCATATTTTTGACACCTTTTGAAGCTCTTCATATTTTTAACATCTTTTCAGGCTCTTCATGTTTTTCAACACCACTTCATGCTCTTACCATTTTTCAGACCGTTTCATGCTCCTAATATTTTTGACACCTTCTGAAGCTCTTCATATTTTTCACACCTTTCGAAGCCTTCATGTTTTTGAACACCGTTTCATGCTCCTCCTATTTTTCAGACCGTTTCATGCTCCTCCTATTTTTGACACCTTTTGAAGCTCTTCATATATTTCACGCCTTTTCAGGCTCTTCAGGTTTTTCAACACCACTTCATGCTCCTCCTATTTTTCAGACCGTTTCATGCTCCTCCTATTTTTCAGGCCGTTTCATGCTCCTCATAGTTTTGACACCTTTTGAAACTCTTCATATTTTTCACACCTTTTCATGCTCTTCATGTTTTTCAACACGGCTTCATGCTCCTCATATATTTCAGACCGTTTCATGCTCCTGATAGTTTTGACACCTTTTGAAGCTCTTCATATTTTTCACATCTTTTCAGGATCTTCGTGTTTTTCAACACCGATTCATGCTCCTCCTATTTTTCAGACCGTTTCATGCTCTTCCTTTTTTTTCAGACCGTTTAATGCCTCTCATATTTTGACACCTTTTGAAACTCTTCATATTTTTCACACCTTTTCAGGCTCTTCATGTTTTTGAACACGGCTTCATGCTCCTCCTATTTTTCTGACCGTTTCATGCTCCTGATATTTGACACGATATGAAGCTCTTCATATATTTCACACCTTTTCAGGCACTTCATGATTTTCAACACCGCTTCATGCTCCTCCTATTTTTCAGAACTTTTCATGCTCCTCATATTTGACACGATTTGAAGCTCTTCATATATTTCACACCTGTTCAGGCTCTTCATGTTTTGATCAACGCTTCAAGCTACTCCTATTTTTCAGACCGTTTCTTGCTCCTCATATTTTTCACACACTTTGAAACTCTACATATTTTTGACACCTTTTCAGTCTCTTCATGTTTTTGAACACCGCTTCATGTTCCTCCTATTTTTCAGACAATTTCATGCTCCTCATATTTTTGACACCATTTGAATCTCTTCATATTTTTGACAACTTTTCATTCTCTTCATGTTTTTCATCACCGCTTCATGCTTCTCCTATTTTTCAGACGGTTTCTTGCTCCTCATATTTTTGACACCTTTTGAAGCTCTTCATATATTTCAAGCGTTTTCAGGCTCTTCAGCTTTTTCAACACCGCTTCATGCTCCTCCTATTTTTCAGACCGTTTCATGCTCCTCCTATTTTTCAGGCGGTTTCATGCTCCTCATAGTTTTGACACCTCTTGAAACTCTTCATATTTTTCACACCTTTTCATGTTCTTCATGTTTTTGAAAACGGCTTCATGCTCCTCCTATTTTTCAGACCGTTTCATGCTCCTCATAGATTTGAAACCTTTTGAAACTCTTCATATTTTTCACATCTTTTCAGGATCTTCTTTTTTTTCAACACCGATTTTTGCTCCTCCTATTTTTCAGACCGTTTCATGCTCCTCCTATTTTTCAGACCGTTTAATGCTCCTCATATTTTGACTCCTTTTGAAACTCTTCATATTTTTCACACCTTTTAATGCTCTTCATATTTTTCAACAGCGCTTCATTCCCCTCTATTTTTTAGACCGTTTCATGCTCCTCATATATTTGACACCTTTTGAAGCTCTTCATATTTTTCACACCATTTCATGCTCTGCATTTTTTTCAACACCGCTTCATGCTCCTCCTATTTTTCAGACCGTTTCATGCTCTTCATAGCTTTGACACTTTTTGAAGCTCTTCATATTTTTCACACCTTTTCAGGCTCTTCATGTTTTTCAACACTGCTTCATGCTCCTCCTATTTTTCAGACCGTTTCATGCTCTTCATAGTTTTGACACCTTTTGAAGCTCTTCATATTTTTCACACATTTTCAGGCTCTTCATGTTTTTCAACACCGCTTCATGATCCTCCTATTTATCAGACCGTTTCATGCTCTTCATAGTTTTGACACCTTTTGAAGCTGTTCATATTTTTCACACCTTTTCATGCTCTGCATTTTTTTCAACACCGCTTCATGCTCCTCCTATTTTTCAGACGGTTTCATGCTCCTCATAGTTTTGACACCGTTTGAAGCCCTTCATATTTTTCACATCTTTTCAGGATCTTCATGTTTTTCAACACTGATTCTTGCTTCTCCTATTTTTCAGACCGCTTCATGCTCCTCCTATTTTTCAGACCGTTTAATGCTCCTCATATTTTTGACACCTTTTGAAGCTCTTCATATTTTTCACACTTTTTCAGGCTCTTCAATTTTTTCAACAATGTTACAATGCTCCTCCTATTTTTCAGACCGTTTCATGCTCCTCATATTTTTGACACCTTTTGAAGCTCTTCATATTTTTCACACCTTTTGAAGCTCTTCATATATTTCACACTTTTTCAAGCTCTTCATGTTTTACAACACCACTTCATGCTTCTCCTATTTCTAAGACCGTTTCATGCTCATCTCATTTTTGACAGCTTTTGAAGATTTTCATATTTTTTACATCTTTTGAAACTATTCATATTTTTCACACCTTTTCAGGCTCTTCATGTTTTTCAACACCGCTTCATGCTCCTCCTATTTTTCAGACCGTTTCATGTTCCTCTCATTTCTGAAATCGTTTGAAGCTCTTCATATATTTCACACATTTTCAGGCTCTTAATGTTTTTCAACACCACTTCATGCTCCTCCTATATTTCAGACCGTTTCATGCTCATCTCATTTTTGACACCTTCTGAAGCGCTTCATAGTTTTCACAAATTTTCAGGCTCTTCATATTTTTGAACACCGCTTCATGCTCCTCCTTTTTTTCAGACCGTTTCATGCTCCTCATATATTTCACACATTTTGCGGCTCTTCATATTTTACACACCTTTTCAGGTTCTTCATGATTTTCAACACCACTTCATGCTCCTCCTATTTTTCAGACCGTTTCATGTTCCCTATATTTTTGACACCTTTTGAAGCTCTTCATATTTTTTACACCCTTCCTGGCTCTTCATGTTTTTCAACACGGCTTCATGCTCTTCCTATTTTTCAGACCGTTACATGCTCCTCATATTTTTCACACCTTTTGAAGCTCTTCATATTTTTCACACATTTTCAGGCTGTTCATGTTTTTCAACACCGCTTCATGCTCCTCCTATTTTTCAGACCGTTTCATGCTCCTCATGTATTTCACACCTTTTGAAGCTCTTCATATTTTTCACACCTTTTCAGGCTCTTCATGTTTTTGAACACCGATTCATGCTCCTCATATTTTTCAGACTGTTTCATGCTCCTCATATTTTTGACACCTTTTGAAGCTCTTCATATTTTTCACACCATTTCAGGTTCTTCATTTTTTTCAACACCGCTTCATGCTCCTCCTGTTTTTCAGACCGATTCATGCTCCTCAAGTATTTCACACCTTGAGGCTCTTCATATTTTTCACAGCTTTTCAGGCTCTTCATGTTTTTGAACACCGTTTCATGCTCCTCCTATTTTTCAGACCCTTTCATACTCCTCATAGTTTTGACACCTTTTGAAGGTCTTCATATTTTTCGCAACTTTTCAGGCTCTTCATGTTTTTCAACACCACATCATGCTCTACCTATTTTTCAGACCGTTTCATGCTCATATCATTTTTGACACCATTTTAAGCTCTTCATATTTTTCACACCTTTTGAAGCTCTTCATATTTTTCACACGTTTCACGCTCTTCATGTTTTTCAAGACCGATTCTTGATCCACCTATTTTTCAGACCGTTTCATGCTCCTCATATTTTTGACACGTTTTGAAGCTCTTCATATTTTACACACATTTTCAGTCTCTGCATGTTTTTGAACACCGCTTCATGCTCCTCCTATTTTTAACACCTTTTGAAGCTCTTCATATTTTTCACACCTTTTCAGGCCCTTCGTGTTTTTCAAAACCGTTTCATGCTCCTCCTATTTTTCAGACCGTTTCATGCTCCTCATATTTTTTACCTCTTTTGAAGCTCCTAATATTTTTCACAAATTTTGAAGGTCTTCGTATATTTTACACTTTTTCAGGCTCTTCATGTTTTTCAACACCACTTCCTGCTCCTCCTATTTTACAGACCGTTTCATGCTCATCTCATATTTGACAGCTTTTGAAACTTTTCATATTTTTCACACCTTTTCAGGCTCTTCATGTTTATGAACACCGCTCCATGCTCCTCCTATAATTCAGACGGTTTCATGCTCCTCATGTATTTCACTCCTTTTGAAGCTCTTCATATTTTACCCACATTTTCAGACTCTTCATGATTTTCAACCCCACTTCATGCTCCTCCTATTTTTCAGACCGTTTCATGTTCCTCATATTTTTGACACCTTTTGAAGCTCTTCATATTTTTTACACTTTTTCAGGCTCTTCATGTTTTTCAACACGGCTTCATGCTCCTCTTATTTTTTAGACCGTTTCGTGCTCCTCATATTTTTCACACCTTTTGAAGCTCTTCATAATTTTCACACCTTTTCAGGCTCTTCATGTTTTTCAACAACGCTTCATGCTCCTCCTATTTTTCAGACCTTTTCATGCTCCTCATATTTTTGACAACTTTTGAAGCTCTTCATATTTTTCACACTTTTTCAGGCTCTTCAATTTTTTCAACAATGTTACAATGCTCCGCCTATTTTTCAGACCGTTTCATGCTCCTCATATTTTTGACACCTTTTGAAGCTCTTCATATTTTTGACACCTTTTGAAGCTCTTCATATTTTTCACACCTTTTCAGGCTCTTCATGGTTTTCAACAGCACTTCATGCTCCTCCTTTATTTGAGACAGTTTCATTCTCCTCCTATTTTTGACACCTTTTGAAACTCTTCATATATTTCACAACTTTTCAAGCTCTTCATGATTTTGAACACGGATTCATGCTCCTCCTATTTTTCATACCGTTTCATGCTCCTGCTATTTTTCAGGCCGTTTCATGCTCCTCATATTTTTGACACCTTTTGAAGCTCTTCATATTTTTCACACCATTTCAGGCTCTTCATGTTTTTCAACACCGCTTCATGCTCCTCCTTTATTTCAGAAAGTTTCCTTCTCCTCCCATTTTTCACACCTTTTGAAGCTCTTATTATATTTCACACCTTTTCAAGCTCGTCATGTTTTTGAACACTGTTTCATCCTCCTCCTCTTTTTCTGACCGTTTCATGGTCCTCGTATTTTTGACACCTTTTGAAGCTCTTCATATAATTCACACTTTTTCAAGCTCTTCATGTTTTTCAACACCACTTCATGCTTCTCCTATTTCTCAGACCGTTTAATGCTCATCTCATTTTTGACAGCTTTTGAAGTTTTTCAAATTTTTCACATCTTTTGAAACTATTCATATTTTTCACACCTTTTCAGGCTCTTCATGTTTTTCAACACCACTTCATGCTCCTCCTATTTTTCAGACCGTTTCATGTTCCTCTCATTTCTGAAATCGTTTGAAGCTCTTCATATATTTCACACATTTTCAGGCTCTTAATGTTTTTCAACACCACTTCATGCTCCTCCTATTTTTCAGACCGTTTCATGCTCATCTCATTTTTGACACCTTCTGAAGCGCTTCATAGTTTTCACAAATTTTCAGGCTCTTCATATTTTTGAACACCGCTTCATGCTCCTCCTATTTTTCAGACCGTTTCATGCTCCTCATGTATTTCACACATTTTGCGGCTCTTCATATTTTACACACCTTTTCAGGTACTTCATGATTTTCAACACCACTTCATGCTCCTCCTATTTTTCAGACCGTTTCATGTTCCTTATATTTTTGACACCTTTTGAAGCTCTTCATATTTTTTACACCTTTCCTGGCTCTTCGTGTTTTTCAACACGGCTTCATGCTCTTCCTATTTTTCAGACCGTTTCATGCTCCTCATATTTTTCACACCTTTTGAAGCTCTTCATATTTTTCACACCTTTTCAGGCTCTTCATGTTTTTCAACACCGCTTCATGCTCCTCCTATTTTTCAGACCTTTTCATGCGCCTCATATTTTTGACACCTTTTGAAGCTCTTCATATTTTTCACACGTTTTCAGGCTCTTCATGTTTTTCAACACCGCTTCATGCTCCTCCTATTTTTCAGACCGTTTCATGCTCCTCATATTTTTGACACCTTTTGAAGCTCTTCATATTTTTCACACCTTTTCATGCTCTTCATGTTTTTCAACACCGCTTCATGCTCCTCCTATTTTTCTGACCGTTTCATGCTCCTCATAGTTATGACACCTTTTGAAGCTCTTCATATTTTTGACACCATTTCAAGCTCTTCATGTTTTTCAACACAGCTTCCTGCTCCTCCTCTATTTCAGACCATTTCATGCTCCTCATATTTTTGACACCTTTTCATGCTCTTCATATTTTTCAACACCGCGTCATGCCCCTCTTATTTTCAGACCGTTTCATGCTCCTCATATTTTTGACGTCTTTTGAAGCTCTTCATATTTTAACACCTTTTAATGCTCTTCATGTTTTTGAACACTGATTCATGCTCCTCCTATTTTTCAGACCTTTTCATGCTCCTCATGTATTTCACACATTTTGATGCTCTTCATATTTTTCACACCTTTTCAGGCTTCTCATCTTTTTGAACACCGTTTCATGCTCCTACTATTTTTCAGACCGTTTCATGCTCCTTATATTTTTGAAACCTTTTGAAGCTCTTCATATTTTTCACACCTTTTCAGCCTCTTCATATTTTTCAACACCGCTTCATGCTCCTCCTATTTTTCAGACCTTTTCATGCTCCTCATATTTTTGACTCCTTTTGAAGCTCTTCATATTTTTCACACTTTTTCAGGCTCTTCAGTTTTTTCAACAATGTTACAATGCTCCTCCTATTTTTCAGACCGTTTCATGCTCCTCATATTTTTGACACCTTTTGAAGCTCTTCATATTTTTCACACCTTTTTAAGCTCTTCATATATTTCACACTTGTTCAAGCTCTTCATGTTTTTCAACACCACTTCATGCTTCTCCTATTTCTCAGACCGTTACATGCTCATATCATTTTTGACAGCTTTTGAAGTTTTTTATATTTTTCACATCTTTTGAAACTATTCATATTTTTCACACCTTTTCAGGCTCTTCATGTTTTTCAACACCGCTTCATGCTCCTCCTATTTTTCAGACCGTTTCATGTTCCTCTCATTTCTGAAATCGTTTGAAGCTCTTCAAATATTTCACACATTTTTAGGCTCTTAATGTTTTTCAACACCACTTCATGCTCCTCCTATTTTTCAGACCGTTTCATGCTCATCTCATTTTTGACAGCTTTAGAAGCTCTTCATATTTTTCACACCTTTTGAAGCTCTTTATATTTTTCACACCTTTTCAGGCTTTTCATGTTTTTCAACACCGCTTCATGCTCCTCCTATTTTTCAGACCGTTTCATGCTCCTCATGTATTTCACACCTTTTGAAGTTCTTCATATTTTTCACACCTTTTCAGGCTCTTCATGTTTTTGAACACCGATTCATGCTCCTCATATTTTTCAGACTGTTTCATGCTCCTCATATTTTTGACACCTTTTGAAGCTCTTCATATTTTTCACACCTTTCCAAGCTCTTCATGTTTTTCAACACCGCTTCATGCTCCTCCTGTTTTTCAGACCGATTCATGCTCCTCAAGTATTTCACACCTTGAGGCTCTTCATATTTTTCACAGCTTTTCAGGCTCTTATGTTTTTGAACACCGTTTCATGCTCCTCCTATTTTTCAGACCCTTTCATACTCCTCATAGTTTTGACACCTTTTGAAGGTCTTCATATTTTTCGCAACTTTTCAGGCTCTCCATGTTTTTCAGCACCACATCATGCTCCACCTATTTTTCAGACCGTTTCATGCTCCTCATATTTTTGACACGTTTTGAAGCTCTTCATATTTTACACACATTTTCAGGCTCTGCATGTTTTTGAACACCGCTTCATGCTCCTCCTATTTTTAACACCTTTTGAAGCTCTTCATATTTTTCACACCTTTTCAAGCTCTTCATGTTTTTAAACACTGCATCATGCTCCACCTATTTTTCAGACCGTTTCATTCTCCTCATATTTTTGACACCTTTTGAAGCTCTTCATATTTTTCACATCTTTTCAGGCTCTTCATGTTTTTCAACACAGCTTCATGCTCCTTCTATTTTTCAGACCGTTTCATGCCCCTATGTATTTCACACCTTTTGAAGCTCTTCATATTTTTCACACCTTTTCAGGCCCTTCGTGTTTTTCAAATCCGTTTCATGCTCCTCCTATTTTTCAGACCGTTTCATGCTCCTCATATTTTTTACCTCTTTTGAAGCTCCTAATATTTTTCACAAATTTTGAAGGTCTTCATATATTTTACACTTTTTCAGGCTCTTCATGTTTTTCAACACCACTTCATGCTCCTTCTATTTTTAGACCGTTTCATGTTCCTCTCATTTCTGAAATCGTTTGAAGCTCTTCATATATTTCACACATTTTCAGGCTCTTAATGTTTTTCAACACCACTTCATGCTCCTCCTATTTTTCAGACCGTTTCATGCTCATCTCATTTTTGACACCTTCTGAAGCGCTTCATAGCTTTCACAAATTTTCAGGCTCTTCATATTTTTGAACACCGCTTCATGCTCCTCCTATTTTTCAGACCGTTTCATGCTCCTCATGTATTTCACACATTTTGAGGCTCTTCATATTTTACACACCTTTTCAGGTTCTTCATGATTTTCAACACCACTTCATGCTCCTCCTATTTTTCAGACCGTTTCATGTTCCTTATATTTTTGACACCTTTTGAAGCTCTTCATAATTTTTACACCCTTCCTGGCTCTTCATGTTTTTCAACACGGCTTCATGCTCTTCCTATTTTTCAGACCGTTTCATGCTCCTCATATTTTTCACACCTTTTGAAGCTCTTCATATTTTTCACACCTTTTCAGGCTGTTCATGTTTTTCAACACCGCTTCATGCTCCTCCTATTTTTCAGACCGTTTCATGCTCCTCATGTATTTCACACCTTTTGAAGCTCTTCATATTTTTCACACCTTTTCAGGCTCTTCATGTTTTTCAACACCGCTTCATGCTCCTCCTATTTTTCAGACCTTTTCATGCGCCTCATATTTTTGACACCTTTTGAAGCTCTTCATATTTTTCACACGTTTTCAGGCTCTTCAATTTTTTCAACAATGTTACAATGCTCCTCCTATTTTTCAGACCGTTTCATGCTCCTCATATTTTTGACACCTTTTGAAGCTCTTCATATTTTTCACACCTTTTGAAGCTCTTCATATATTTCACACTTGTTCAAGCTCTTCATGTTTTTCAACACCACTTCATGCTTCTCCTATTTCTCAGACCGTTTCATGCTCATCTCATTTTTGACAGCTTTTGAAGTTTTTCATATTTTTCACATCTTTTGAAACTATTCATATTTTTCACACCTTTTCAGGCTCTTCATGTTTTTCAACACCGCTTCATGCTCCTCCTATTTTTCAGACCGTTTCATGCTCCTCATGTATTTCACACATTTTGCGGCTCTTCATATTTTACACACCTTTTCAGGTTCTTCATGGTTTTCAACACCACTTCATGCTCCTCCTATTTTTCAGACCGTTTCATGTTCCCTATATTTTTGACACCTTTTGAAGCTCTTCATATTTTTTACACCCTTCCTGGCTCTTCATGTTTTTCAACACCAGTTCATGTTCCTCCTAATTTTCAGACCGTTTCATGCTCCTCATATTTTTCACACCTTTTGAAGCTCTTCATATTTTTCACACCTTTTCAGGCTCTTCATGTTTTTGAACACCGATTCATGCTCCGCATATTTTTCAGACTGTTTCATGCTCCTCATATTTTTGACACATTTTGAAGCTCTTCATATTTTTCACACCATTTCAGGTTCTTCATGTTTTTCAACACCGCTTCATGCTCCTCCTGTTTTTCAGACCGATTCATGCTCCTCAAGTATTTCACACCTTGAGGCTCTTCATATTTTTCACAGCTTTTCAGGCTCTTCATGTTTTTGAACACCGTTTCATGCTCCTCGTATTTTTCAGACCCTTTCATACTCCTCATAGTTTTGACACCTTTTGAAGGTCTTCATATTTTTCGCAACTTTTCAGGCTCTTCATGTTTTTCAACACCACATCATGCTCCACCTATTTTTCAGACCGTTTCATGCTCATCTCATTTTTGACACCATTTTAAGCTCTTCATATTTTTCACACCTTGTGAAGCTCTTCATATTTTTCACACGTTTTCACGCTCTTCATGTTTTTCAAGACCGATTCTTGATCCACCTATTTTTCAGACCGTTTCATGCTCCTCATATTTTTGACACGTTTTGAAGCTCTTCATATTTTACACACATTTTCAGGCTCTGCATGTTTTTGAACACCGCTTCATGCTCCTCCTATTTTGAACACCTTTTGAAGCTCTTCATAATTTTCACACCTTTTCAGGCTCTTCATGTTTTTAAACACAGCTTCATGCTCCACCTATTTTTCAGACCGTTTCATTCTCCTCATATTTTTGACACCTTTTGAAGCTCTTCATATTTTTCACATCTTTTCAGGCTCTTCATGTTTTTCAACACAGCTTCATGCTACTTCTATTTTTCAGACCGTTTCATGCCCCTATGTATTTCACACCTTTTGAAGCTCTTCATATTTTTCACACCTTTTCAGGCCCTTCGTGTTTTTCAAAACCGTTTCATGCTCCTCCTATTTTTCAGACCGTTTCATGCTCCTCATATTTTTTACCTCTTTTGAAGCTCCTAATATTTTTCACAAATTTTGAAGGTCTTCATATATTTTACACTTTTTCAGGCTCTTCATGTTTTTCAACACCACTTCCTGCTCCTCCTATTTTACAGACCGTTTCATGCTCATCTCATATTTGACAGCTTTTGAAGCTTTTCATATTTTTCACACCTTTTCAGTCTCTTCATGTTTATGAACACCGCTTCATGCTCCTCCTATAATTCAGACGGTTTCATGCTCCTCATGTATTTCACTCCTTTTGAAGCTCTTCACATTTTACACACCTTTTCAGACTCTTCATGATTTTCAACCCCACTTCATGCTCCTCCTATTTTTCAGACCGTTTCATGTTCCTCATATTTTTGACACCTTTTGAAGCCCTTCATGTTTTTTACACCTTTTCAGGCTCTTCATGTTTTTCAACACGGCTTCATGCTCCTCTTATTTTTTAGACCGTTTCATGCTCCTCATATTTTTCACACCTTTTGAAGCTCTTCATAATTTTCACACCTTTTCAGGCTCTTCATGTTTTTCAACAACGCTTCATGCTCCTCCTATTTTTCAGACCGTTTCATGCTCCTCATGTATTTCACACATTTTGAATCTCTTCATATTTTTCACACCTTTTCAGGCTTCTCATCTTTTTGAACACCGTTTCATGCTCCTACTATTTTTCAGACCGTTTCATGCTCCTTATATTTTTGAAAGCTTTTGAAGCTCTTCATATTTTTCACACCTTTTCAGGCTCTTCATATTTTTCAACACCGCTTCATGCTCCTCCTATTTTTCAGACCTTTTCATGCTCCTCATATTTTTGACACCTTTTGAAGCTCTTCATATATTTCACACTTTTTCAAACTCTTCATGTTTTTCAACACCACTTCATGCTCCTCCTATTTTTCAGACCGTTTCATGTTCCTCTCATTTCTGAAATCGTTTGAAGGTCTTCATATATTTCACACATTTTCAGGCTCTTAATGTTTTTCAACACCACTTCATGCTCCTCCTATTTTTCAGACCGTTTCATGCTCATCTCATTTTTGACACCTTCTGAAGCGCTTCATAGTTTTCAAAAATTTTCAGGCTCTTCATATTTTTGAACACCGCTTCATGCTCCTCCTATTTTTCAGACCGTTTCATGCTCCTCATGTATTTCACACATTTTGCGGCTCTCCATATTTTACACACCTTTTCAGGTTCTTCATGATTTTCAACACCACTTCATGCTCCTCCTATTTTTCGGACCGTTTCATGTTCCTTACATTTTTGACACCTTTTGAAGCTCTTCATATTTTTTACACCCTTCCTGGCTCTTCATTTTTTTCAACACGGCTTCATGCTCTTCCTATTTTTCAGTCCGTTTCATGCTCCTCATATTTTTCACACCTTTTGAAGCTCTTCATATTTTTCACACCTTTTCAGGCTGTTCATGTTTTTCAACACCGCTTCATGCTCCTCCTATTTTTCAGACCGTTTCATGCTCCTCATGTATTTCACACCTTTTGAAGCTCTTCATATTTTTCACACCTTTTCAGGCTCTTCATGTTTTTGAACCCCGATTCATGCTCCTCATATTTTTCAGAGTGTTTCATGCTCCTCATATTTTTGACACCTTTTGAAGCTCTTCATATTTTTCACACCATTTCAGGCTCTTCATGTTTTTCAACACCGCTTCATGCTCCTCCTTTATTTCAGAAAGTTTCCTTCTCCTCCCAGTTTTCACACCTTTTAAAGCTCTTATTATATTTCACACCTTTTCAAGCTCGTCATGTTTTTGAACACTGCTTCATTCTCCTCCTCTTTTTCTGACCGTTTCATGGTCCTCGTATTTTTGACACCTTTTGAAGCTCTTCATATTTTTCACACCTTTTCAGGCTCTTCATGTTTTTGAACACCGCTTCATGCTCCTCATATTTTTCAGACCGTTTCATGCTCCTCATATTTTTGACACCTTTTGAAACTCTTCATATTTTTCACACCTTTTAAAACTGTTCATGTTTTTGAACACCGCTTCATTCTCCTCCTTTTTTTTCAGACTGTTTCGTGCTCCTCATGTATTTCACACCTTTTGAAGCTCTTCATATATTTCACACCTTTTCAGGCTCTTCATGTTTTTGAACACCACTTCATGCTCCTCCTATTTTTTAGACCGTTTCATGCTCCTCATGTATTTCACACTTTTGAAGCTCTTCATATTTTTCACACATTTCCAGGCTCTTCATGTTTTTGAACATCGTTTCCTGCTCCTCCTATTTTTCAGACCGTTTCATACTCCTCATATTTTTGTCAATTTTGAAGCTCTTCATATTTTTCACACATTTCCAGGCTCTTCATGTTTTTGAACATCGTTTCATGCTCCTCCTATTTTTCAGACCTTTTCATGCTCCTCATATTTTTGACTCCTTTTGAAGCTCTTCATATTTTTCACACCTTTTCATGCTCTTCATGTTTTTCAACACCGTGTCATGCTCCTCCTATTTTTCAGACCGTTTCATGCTCCTCATATTTTTGACCCCTTTTGAAGCTCTTCATATTTTTCACACCTTTTCATGCTCTTCCTGTTTTCAACTTCGATTCATTCTCCTCCTATTTTTCAGACCGTTTCATGCTCCTCCTATTTTTCAGCCCGTTTCATGCTCCTCATATTTTGACACATTTTGAAGCTCTTCATAGTTTTCATACCTTTTCAGGCTGTTCATGTTGTTGAATACGGCTTCATGCTCCTCCTATATTTCACACCGTTTCACGCTCCTCATATTTTTGACACCTTTTGAAGCTCTTCATATTTTTCACATCTTTTCAGGCTCTTCATCTTTTTCAACACCGCTTCATGCTCCTCCTTTTTTTCAGACAGTTTCATTCTCCTCCTATTTTTGACACCTTTTGAAGCTCTTCATATATTTCACACTTTTTCAAGCACTTCATGTTTTTGAACACTGCTTCATGCTCCTCCTATTTTTCAGACCGTTTCTTGCTCCTCATATTTTTGACTCCTTTTGAAGCTCTTCATATTTTTCACACCTTTTCAGGCTCTTCATGTTTTTCAACTCCGCTTCATGCTCCTCCTATGTTTCAGACCGTTTCATGCTCCTCGTATTTTTGACACGTTTTGAAGCTCTTCATATATTTCACATCTTTTCAGGCTCTTCATGTTTTTCAACACCGCTTCATGCTCCTCCTATTTTTCAGACCGTTTCATGCTCATAATATTTTTGACACCTTTCGAAGCTCTTCATAATTTTGACACCTTTTGATGCTCTTCATGTTTTTCAACACCGCTTCATGCTCCTCATTTTTTTCAGACAGTTTCTTACTCCTCATATTTTTGACACCTTTTGAAGCTCTTCATTTATTTCACTCCTTTACAGGCTCTTCATGTTTTTCAACACAGCTTCATGCTCCTCCTATTTTTTAGAGCGTTTCATGCTCCTCATATTTTACACACCTATTGAACCTCTTCATATTTTTCACACTTTTCCAGGCTGTTCATGTTTTTGAACACCGTTTCATGTTCCTCCTATTTTTCGGACTGTTTCCTGCTCCTAATATTTTTGACACATTTTGAAGCTCTTCATATTTTTCACACCTTTTCAGGCTCTTCATGTTTTTGAACACCGCTTCATGCTCCTCCTTTTTTTCAGACCGTTTCGTGCTCCTCATGTATTTCAAACCTTTTGAAGCTCTTCATATTTTTCACACCTTTTCATGCTCTTCATGTTTTTGATCACGGCTTCATGCTCCTCCTATTTTTCAGACCGTTTTATTCTCCTCCTATGTTTGACACCTTTTGGAGCTCTTCATATTTTTCACTACTTTTCATGCTCTTCATGTTTTTCAACACCGCTTCAAGCTCCTCCTATTTTTCAGACCGTTTCATGCTCCTCATAGTTTTGACACCTTTTGAAGCTCTTCATATTTTTCACACCTTTTCAGGCTCTTCATGTTTTTCAACAGCGCTGCATGCTCCTCCTATTTTTCAGACCATTTCATGCGCCTCATATTTTTGACACCTTTTGAAGCTCTTCATATTTTTCACACCTTTTCAGGCTCTTCATGTTTTTCAACACCGCTTCATGCTCCTCCTATTTTTCAGACCGTTTCATGCTCCTCATATTTTTGACACCTTTTGAAGCTCTTCATATTTTTCACACCTTTTCAGGATCTTCATGTTTTTCAACACCGCTTCATGCTCCTCCTATTTTTCAGACCGTTTCATGCTCCTCATATTTTTGACACCTTTAGAATATCTTCATTTTTTTCACACCTTTTCTGGCTCTTCATGTTTTTCAACAGCATTTCATGCTCCTCCTATTTTTCAGACCATTTCGTGCTCCTCATATTTTTCAAACGTTTTGAAGCTCTTCATATTTTTCACACATTTTCATGCTCTTCTTGTTTTTCAACACCACTACATGCTCCTCCTATTTTTCAGACCGTTTCATGCTCCTCATATATTTGACCCCTTTTGAAGCTCTTCATATTTTTCACACCTTTTCATGCTCTTCATGTTTTCAAAACCGATTTATGCTCCTCCTATTTTTCAGACCCTTTCATGCTCCTCCTATTTTTCAGGCCGTTTCATGCTCCGCATATATTTCACACCTTTTGAAGCTCTTCATATTTTTCACACCTTTTCTAGTTCTCATGTGTTTGAACACAGCTTCATGCTCCTCCTATTTTTCAGACCGTTTCATGCTCTTCATATATTTCACACCTTTTGAAGCTCTTCATATTTTTCATACCTTTTCAGGATCTTCATGTTTTTCAACACCGCTTCATGCTCCTCCTATTTTTCCGACCGTTTCATGCTGCTCCCATTTTTGATACCTTTTGAAGCTCTTCATATTTTTGGCACCTTTTCATGCTCTTCATGTTTTTCAACACCGCTTCATGCTCCTCCTATACTTCAGAACGTTTTATGCTCCTCATATTTTTAACACCATTTGAAGCTCTTCATATTTTGGGCATCTTTTCATGCTCTTCATGTTTTTCAACACCGCTTCATGCTCCTCCTGTTTTTCACACGGTCTCTTGCTCCTCAAATTTTTGACACATTTTGAAGCTCTTCATATTTTTCACACTCTTTCAGGCTCTTCATGTTTTTCAACACCGCTTCATGCTCCTCCTAATATTCAGACCGTTTCAGGCTCCTCATATTTTTGACACCTTTTAAAGCTCTTCGTATATTTCACACCTCTTCAGGCTCTTCATGTTTTTAACACCACTTCATGTCCTCCTATTTTTCAGACCTTTTCATGCTCATCTCATTTTTGACACCTTTTGAAGCTCTTCATATTTTTCACACCTTTTGAAGCTCTTCGTATTTTTTCACACGTTTTCAGGCTCTTCAGGTTTTTCAACACCACTTCATGGTCCTCCTAATTTTCAGACCGTTTCATGCTCCTAATATTTTTGACACTTTTTGAAGCTCTTCATATTTTTCACACTTTTCAGGCTCTTCCTGTTTTTCAACACCACTTCATGCTTCTCCTAATTTTCAGACCTTTTCATGCTCCTCATATTTTTCACACCTTTAGAAGCTCTTCATATTTTTCACACCTTTTCAGGCTTTCCATTTTTTTCAGCACCTCTTCATGCTCCTCGTATTTTTCAGACCGTTTCTTGCTCCTCATATTTTTGACACTTTTTGAAGCTCCTCATATTTTTCACACATTTTGAAGCTCTTCATATATTTCACACCATTTCAGGCTCTTCATGTTTTTCAACACCACTTCATTCTCCTCCTATTTTTAGACCGTTTCATTCTCCTCATATTTTTGACACCTTTTGAAGCTCTTCTTATATTTCACACCTTTTCAGGCTCTTCATGTTTTTAACACCACTTCATGCTCCTCCTATTTTTCAGACCATTTCCTGCTCTTCGATTTTTGACACCTTTTGAAGTTCTTCATATTTTTCACACCTTTTGAAGCTCTTAATATTTTTCACATGTTTTCAGGCTCTTCACGTTTTTCAACAACGCTTCATGCTCCTCCTATTTTTCAGACCGTTTCATGCTCCTCATATATTTGACACGTTTTGAAGCTCTTCATATTTTTCACACCTTTTCAGGCTCTTCAAGTTTTTCCACACCACTTCATGCTTCTCCTATTTTTCAGCCCATTTCATGCTCATGATGTATTTCAAAACTTTTGAATCTCTTCACATTTTTCACACCTTTTCAGGCTCTTCATGTTTTTGATCACTGTTTCATGCACCTCCTATTTTTCAAACCGTTTCATGCTCCTCATATTTTTTCACATCTTTTGAAGCTCTTCATATTTTTCACACCTTTTCAGGCTCTTCATGTTTTTCAACATCGCTTCATGCTCCTCATATTTTTCAGACCGTTTTGTGCTCCTCATATTTTTGACACCTTTTGAAGCTCTTCATATATTTCACACCTTTTCTGGCTCTTCTTTTTTTTAACACCACTTCATGCTCCTCCTATTTTTCACACCGTTTCGTGCTCCTCATATTTTTGACACCTTTTGAAGCTCTTCATATTTTTCACACTTTTCAGGCTCTTCAGGTTTTTGAACACCGCTTCATGCTCCATCCTATTTTTCAGACCGTTTCATGCTCCTCATATTTTTGACACCTTTAGAAGCTCTTCATATTTTTCACCTTTTCACGCTCTTCATGTTTTTCAACACCGCTTCATGCTCCTCCTATATTTCAGACCGTTTCATGCTCCTCATATTTTTGACACCTTTTGAAGCTCTTGATATATTTCACAGCTTTTCAGGCTCTTCTTTTTTTTTCAACACCACTTCATGCTCCTCCTATTTTTCAGACCGTTTCATGCTCATCTCATTTTTGACACCTTTTGAAGCTCTTCATATTCTTCACACCTTTTGAAGTTCTTCATATTTTTCACACTTTTCAGGTTCTTCATGTTTTTCAACACCACTTCATGCTCCTCCTATTTTTCAGACCTTCATGCTCCTCATATTTTTCAAGCCTTTAGAAGCTCTTCATATTTTTCACACCTTTTCAGGCTCTTCATTTTCTTCAACACCTCTTCATGCTCCTCGTATTTTTCAGACCGTTTCTTGCTCGTCATATTTTTGACACTTTTTGAAGCTCCTCATATTTTTCACACATTTTGAGGCTCTTCATATATTTCACACCATTTCAGGCACTTCATGTTTTTCAACAACCCTTCATTCCTCTCCTATTTTTCAGACCGTTTCATGCTCCTCCTATTTTTCAGACCGTTTCATTCTCCTCATATTTTTGACACCTTTTGAAGCTCTTCATATTTTTTACACATTTTCAGGCTCTTCTTGTTTTTCAACACCTCTTCATGCTCCTCCTATTTTTCAGACCGTTTCATGCTCCTCTTATTTTTGACACCTTTTGAAGCTCTTCATATTTTTTCACACCTTTTCAGGCTATTCATGTTTTTGAACACCGTTTCATGCTATTCCTATTTTTCAAACTGTTTCATGGTCCTCATATTTGTTACACCTTTTGAAGCTTTTCATATATTTCACACCTTTTCAGGCTCTTCTTGTTTTTCAACACAGCTTCATTCTCCTCCTATTTTACAGACCGTTTCATGCTCCTCATATTTTTGACACCTTTTGAAGGTCTTCATATTTTTCACACTTTTCAGGCTCTTCATTTATTTGAAAACCGCCTCATGCTCCTCCTATTTTTCAGACCGTTTCATGTCCAAATGTATTTCACACCTTTTGAAGCTGTTTATATTTTTCAAAACTTTTCAGGCTCTTCATGTGTTTGATCAGCATTTCATGCTCCTCCTATTTTTCAGACCGTTTCATGCTCCTCATATTTTTGACACCTTTTGAAGCTGTTCATATTTTTCACACCTTTTCAGGCTCTTCATATTTTTGAACACCTCTTCATGCTCCTCCTATTTTTCAGACCGTTTCATTCTCTTCATATTTTTGACACCTTTTGAAGCTCTTCATATATTTCACACCTTTTCAGGCTCTTCTTTTTTTTCAACACCACTTCATGCTCGTCCTATTTGTCAGACCGTTTCATGCTCATCTCATTTTTGACCCCTTTTGAAGCTCTTCGTATTTTTCACACCTTTTGAAGCTCTTCATATTTTCCACACGTTTTCAGGCTCTTCATGTTTTTGAACACCGCTTCATGCTCCTCATATTTTTCAGACCTTTTCGTGCTCCTCATATTCTTGACACATTATGAAGCTCTTCAAATTTTTCACACCTTTTCAGGCTCTTCATTTTTGAACACCGGTTCATGCTCCTCCTATATTTCAGACAGTTTCATTCTCCTCATAGTTTTCAAACCTTTTGAAGCTCTTCATATTTTTCACACCTTTTCAGGCTCTTCATGTTTTTCAACACCGCTTCATGCTTCTCCTATTTTTCAGATCGTTTCATGCTCATCTCATTTTTGACACCTATTGAAGCTTTTCATATTTTTGACAACTTTTCAGGCTCTTCATGTTTTTGAACACCGATTCATGCTCCTCCTATTTTTCAAACCGTATCATGCTCCTCATATTTTTTAACACCTTTTGTAGCTCTTCATATTTCTCACGCCTTTTCAGGCTATTCAGGTTTTTGAACACCTCTTCATGCTCCTCCTATTTTTCAGACCGTTTCATGCTCCTCATATTTTTGACACCTTTTGAAGCTCTTCATATTTTTCACAACTTTTCAGGCTCTTCATGTTATTGAACACCGCTTCATGCTCCTCCTATTTTTCAGACCGTTTCATGCTCCTCATATTTTTGACACATTTTGAAGCTCTTCATATTTTTCACACCTTTTGAAGCTCTTCATAATTTTCACACCTTTTCAGGCTCTTCATGTTTTTCAACAACGCTTCATGCTCCTCCTATTTTTCAGACCGTTTCATGCTCCTCATGTATTTCACACATTTTGAATCTCTTCATATTTCTCACACCTTTTCAGGCTTCTCATCTTTTTGAACACCGTTTCATGCTCCTACTATTTTTCAGACCGTTTCATGCTCCTTATATTTTTGAAAGCTTTTGAAGCTCTTCATATTTTTCACACCTTTTCAGGCTCTTCATATTTTTCAACACCGCTTCATGCTCCTCCTATTTTTCAGACCTTTTCATGCTCCTCATATTTTTGACACCTTTTGAAGCTCTTCATATATTTCACACTTTTTCAAACTCTTCATGTTTTTCAACACCACTTCATGCTTCTCCTATTTCTCAGACCGTTTCCTGCTCATCTCATTTTTGACAGCTTTTGAAGTTTTTCAATTTTTCACATCTTTTGAAACTATTCATATTTTTCACACCTTTTCAGGCTCTTCATGTTTTTCAACACCACTTCATGCTCCTCCTATTTTTCAGACCGTTTCATGTTCCTCTCATTTCTGAAATCGTTTGAAGGTCTTCATATATTTCACACATTTTCAGGCTCTTAATGTTTTTCAACACCACTTCATGCTCCTCCTATTTTTCAGACCGTTTCATGCTCATCTCATTTTTGACACCTTCTGAAGCGCTTCATAGTTTTCAAAAATTTTCAGGCTCTTCATATTTTTGAACACCGCTTCATGCTCCTCCTATTTTTCAGACCGTTTCATGCTCCTCATGTATTTCACACATTTTGCGGCTCTCCATATTTTACACACCTTTTCAGGTTCTTCATGATTTTCAACACCACTTCATGCTCCTCCTATATTTCGGACCGTTTCATGTTCCTTACATTTTTGACACCTTTTGAAGCTCTTCATATTTTTTACACCCTTCCTGGCTCTTCATTTTTTTCAACACGGCTTCATGCTCTTCCTATTTTTCAGTCCGTTTCATGCTCCTCATATTTTTCACACCTTTTGAAGCTCTTCATATTTTTCACACCTTTTCAGGCTGTTCATGTTTTTCAACACCGCTTCATGCTCCTCCTATTTTTCAGACCGTTTCATGCTCCTCATGTATTTCACACCTTTTGAAGCTCTTCATATTCTTCACACCTTTTCAGGCTCTTCATGTTTTTGAACCCCGATTCATGCTCCTCATATTTTTCAGAGTGTTTCATGCTCCTCATATTTTTGACACCTTTTGAAGCTCTTCATATTTTTCACACCTTTCCAGGCTCTTCATGTTTTTCAACACCGCTTCATGCTCCTCCTCTTTTTCAGACCGATTCATGCTCCTCAAGTATTTCACACCTTGAGGCTCTTCATATTTTTCACAGCTTTTCAGGCTCTTATGTTTTTGAACACCGTTTCATGCTCCTCCTACTTTTCACACCCTTTCATACTCCTCATAGTTTTGACACCTTTTGAAGGTCTTCATATTTTTCGCAACTTTTCAGGCTCTTCATGTTTTTCAACACCACATCATGCTCCACCTATTTTTCAGACCGTTTCATGCTCCTCATATTTTTGACACGTTTTGAAGCTCTTCATATTTTACACACATTTTCAGGCTCTGCATGTTTTTGAACACCGCTTCATGCTCCTCCTATTTTTAACACCTTTTGAAGCTCTTCATATTTTTCACACCTTTTCAGGCTCTTCATGTTTTTAAACACTGCATCATGCTCCACCTATTTTTCAGTCCGTTTCATTCTCCTCATATTTTTGACACCTTTTGAAGCTCTTCATATTTTTCACATCTTTTCAGGCTCTTCATGTTTTTCAACACAGCTTCATGCTCCTTCTATTTTTCAGACCGTTTCATGCCCCTATGTATTTCACACCTTTTGAAGCTCTTCATATTTTTCACACCTTTTCAGGCCCTTCGTGTTTTTCAAAACCGTTTCATGCTCCTCCTATTTTTCAGACTGTTTCATGCTCCTCATATTTTTTACCTCTTTTGAAGCTCCTAATATTTTTCACAAATTTTGAAGGTCTTCATATATTTTACACTTTTTCAGGCTCTTCATGTTTTTCAACACCACTTCCTTCTCCTCCTATTTTACAGACCGTTTCATGCTCATCTCATATTTGACAGCTTTTGAAGCTCTTCATATTTTTCACACCTTTTCAGGCTCTTCATGTTTATGAACACCGCTTCATGCTCCTCCTATAATTCGGACGGTTTCATGCTCCTCATGTATTTCACTCCTTTTGAAGCTCTTCACATTTTACACACCTTTGCAGACTCTTCATGATTTTCAACCCCACTTCATGCTGCTCCTATTTTTCAGACCGTTTCATGTTCCTCATATTTTTGACAGCTTTTGAAGCTCTTCATGGTTTTTACACCTTTTCAGGCTCTTCACGTTTTCCAACACTGCTTCATGCTCCTCTTATTTTTTAGACCGTTTCATGCTCCTCATATTTTTCACACCTTTTGAAGCTCTTCATAATTTTCACACCTTTTCAGGCTCTTCATGTTTTTCAACAGCGCTTCATGCTCCTCCTATTTTTCAGACCTTTTCATGCACCTCATATTTTTGACACCTTTTGAAGCTCTTCATATTTTTCACACGTTTTCAGGCTCTTCATGTTTTTCAACACCGCTTCATGCTCCTCCTATTTTTCAGACCATTTCATGCTCCTCATATTTTTGACACCTTTTGAAGCTCTTCATATTTTTCACACCTTTTCATGCTCTTCATGTTTTTCAACACCGCTTCATGCTCCTCCTATTTTTCTGACCGTTTCATGCTCCTCATAGTTATGACAACTTTTGAAGCTCTTCATATTTTTGACACCATTTCAAGCTCTTCGTGTTTTTCAACACCGCTTCCTGCTCCTCCTATTTTTCAGACCATTTCATGCTCCTCTTATTTTTGACACCTTTTCATGCTCTTCATGTTTTTCAACACCGCTTCATGCTCCTCCTATTTTTCAGACCATTTCATGCTCCTCATATTTTTGACACCTTTTGAAGCTCTTCACATTTTTCACAGCTTTTAATGCTCTTCATGTTTTTGAACACCGATTCATGCTCCTCCTATTTTTCAGACCGTTTCATGCTCCTCATGTTTTTGACACCTTTTGAAGCTCTTCATATTTTTCACACCATTTCAGGCTCTTCATGTTTTTCAACACCGCTTCATGCTCCTCCTTTATTTCAGAAAGTTTCCTTCTCCTCCCAGTTTTCACACCTTTTAAAGCTCTTATTATATTTCACACCTTTTCAAGCTCGTCATGTTTTTGAACACTGCTTCATTCTCCTCCTCTTTTTCTGACCGTTTCATGGTCCTCGTATTTTTGACACCTTTTGAAGCTCTTCATATTTTTCACACCTTTTCAGGCTCTTCATGTTTTTGAACACCGCTTCATGCTCCTCATATTTTTCAGACCGTTTCATGCTCCTCATATTTTTGACACCTTTTGAAACTCTTCATATTTTTCACACCTTTTAAAACTGTTCATGTTTTTGAACACCGCTTCATTCTCCTCCTTTTTTTTCAGACTGTTTCGTGCTCCTCATGTATTTCACACCTTTTGAAGCTCTTCATATATTTCACACCTTTTCAGGCTCTTCATGTTTTTGAACACCACTTCATGCTCCTCCTATTTTTTAGACCGTTTCATGCTCCTCATGTATTTCACACTTTTGAAGCTCTTCATATTTTTCACACATTTCCAGGCTCTTCATGTTTTTGAACATCGTTTCCTGCTCCTCCTATTTTTCAGACCGTTTCATACTCCTCATATTTTTGTCAATTTTGAAGCTCTTCATATTTTTCACAACTTTTCAGTCTCTTCATGTTTTTTAACACCGTTTCATGCTCCTCCTATTTTTCAGACCTTTTCATGCTCCTCATATTTTTGACTCCTTTTGAAGCTCTTCATATTTTTCACACCTTTTCATGCTCTTCATGTTTTTCAACACCGTGTCATGCTCCTCCTATTTTTCAGACCGTTTCATGCTCCTCATATTTTTGACCCCTTTTGAAGCTCTTCATATTTTTCACACCTTTTCATGCTCTTCCTGTTTTCAACTTCGATTCATGCTCCTCCTATTTTTCAGACCGTTTCATGCTCCTCCTATTTTTCAGCCCGTTTCATGCTCCTCATATTTTGACACATTTTGAAGCTCTTCATAGTTTTCATACCTTTTCAGGCTGTTCATGTTGTTGAATACGGCTTCATGCTCCTCCTATATTTCACACCGTTTCACGCTCCTCATATTTTTGACACCTTTTGAAGCTCTTCATATTTTTCACATCTTTTCAGGCTCTTCATCTTTTTCAACACCGCTTCATGCTCCTCCTTTTTTTCAGACAGTTTCATTCTCCTCCTATTTTTGACACCTTTTGAAGCTCTTCATATATTTCACACTTTTTCAAGCACTTCATGTTTTTGAACACTGCTTCATGCTCCTCCTATTTTTCAGACCGTTTCTTGCTCCTCATATTTTTGACTCCTTTTGAAGCTCTTCATATTTTTCACACCTTTTCAGGCTCTTCATGTTTTTCAACTCCGCTTCATGCTCCTCCTATGTTTCAGACCGTTTCATGCTCCTCGTATTTTTGACACGTTTTGAAGCTCTTCATATATTTCACATCTTTTCAGGCTCTTCATGTTTTTCAACACCGCTTCATGCTCCTCCTATTTTTCAGACCGTTTCATGCTCATAATATTTTTGACACCTTTCGAAGCTCTTCATAATTTTGACACCTTTTGATGCTCTTCATGTTTTTCAACACCGCTTCATGCTCCTCATTTTTTTCAGACAGTTTCTTACTCCTCATATTTTTGACACCTTTTGAAGCTCTTCATTTATTTCACTCCTTTACAGGCTCTTCATGTTTTTCAACACAGCTTCATGCTCCTCCTATTTTTTAGAGCGTTTCATGCTCCTCATATTTTACACACCTATTGAACCTCTTCATATTTTTCACACTTCTCCAGGCTGTTCATGTTTTTGAACACCGTTTCATGTTCCTCCTATTTTTCAGACTGTTTCCTGCTCCTAATATTTTTGACACATTTTGAAGCTCTTCATATTTTTCACACCTTTTCAGGCTCTTCATGTTTTTGAACACCGCTTCATGCTCCTCCTTTTTTTCAGACCGTTTCGTGCTCCTCATGTATTTCAAACCTTTTGAAGCTCTTCATATTTTTCACACCTTTTCATGCTCTTCATGTTTTTGATCACGGCTTCATGCTCCTCCTATTTTTCAGACCGTTTTATTCTCCTCCTATGTTTGACACCTTTTGGAGCTCTTCATATTTTTCACTACTTTTCATGCTCTTCATGTTTTTCAACACCGCTTCAAGCTCCTCCTATTTTTCAGACCGTTTCATGCTCCTCATAGTTTTGACACCTTTTGAAGCTCTTCATATTTTTCACACCTTTTCAGGCTCTTCATGTTTTTCAACAGCGCTGCATGCTCCTCCTATTTTTCAGACCATTTCATGCGCCTCATATTTTTGACACCTTTTGAAGCTCTTCATATTTTTCACACCTTTTCAGGCTCTTCATGTTTTTCAACACCGCTTCATGCTCCTCCTATTTTTCAGACCGTTTCATGCTCCTCATATTTTTGACACCTTTTGAAGCTCTTCATATTTTTCACACCTTTTCAGGATCTTCATGTTTTTCAACACCGCTTCATGCTCCTCCTATTTTTCAGACCGTTTCATGCTCCTCATATTTTTGACACCTTTAGAATATCTTCATTTTTTTCACACCTTTTCTGGCTCTTCATGTTTTTCAACAGCATTTCATGCTCCTCCTATTTTTCAGACCATTTCGTGCTCCTCATATTTTTCAAACGTTTTGAAGCTCTTCATATTTTTCACACATTTTCATGCTCTTCTTGTTTTTCAACACCACTACATGCTCCTCCTATTTTTCAGACCGTTTCATGCTCCTCATATATTTGACCCCTTTTGAAGCTCTTCATATTTTTCACACCTTTTCATGCTCTTCATGTTTTCAAAACCGATTTATGCTCCTCCTATTTTTCAGACCCTTTCATGCTCCTCCTATTTTTCAGGCCGTTTCATGCTCCGCATATATTTCACACCTTTTGAAGCTCTTCATATTTTTCACACCTTTTCTAGTTCTCATGTGTTTGAACACAGCTTCATGCTCCTCCTATTTTTCAGACCGTTTCATGCTCTTCATATATTTCACACCTTTTGAAGCTCTTCATATTTTTCATACCTTTTCAGGATCTTCATGTTTTTCAACACCGCTTCATGCTCCTCCTATTTTTCCGACCGTTTCATGCTGCTCCCATTTTTGATACCTTTTGAAGCTCTTCATATTTTTGGCACCTTTTCATGCTCTTCATGTTTTTCAACACCGCTTCATGCTCCTCCTATACTTCAGAACGTTTTATGCTCCTCATATTTTTAACACCATTTGAAGCTCTTCATATTTTGGGCATCTTTTCATGCTCTTCATGTTTTTCAACACCGCTTCATGCTCCTCCTGTTTTTCACACGGTCTCTTGCTCCTCAAATTTTTGACACATTTTGAAGCTCTTCATATTTTTCACACTCTTTCAGGCTCTTCATGTTTTTCAACACCGCTTCATGCTCCTCCTAATATTCAGACCGTTTCAGGCTCCTCATATTTTTGACACCTTTTAAAGCTCTTCGTATATTTCACACCTCTTCAGGCTCTTCATGTTTTTAACACCACTTCATGTCCTCCTATTTTTCAGACCTTTTCATGCTCATCTCATTTTTGACACCTTTTGAAGCTCTTCATATTTTTCACACCTTTTGAAGCTCTTCGTATTTTTTCACACGTTTTCAGGCTCTTCAGGTTTTTCAACACCACTTCATGGTCCTCCTAATTTTCAGACCGTTTCATGCTCCTAATATTTTTGACACTTTTTGAAGCTCTTCATATTTTTCACACTTTTCAGGCTCTTCCTGTTTTTCAACACCACTTCATGCTTCTCCTAATTTTCAGACCTTTTCATGCTCCTCATATTTTTCACACCTTTAGAAGCTCTTCATATTTTTCACACCTTTTCAGGCTTTCCATTTTTTTCAGCACCTCTTCATGCTCCTCGTATTTTTCAGACCGTTTCTTGCTCCTCATATTTTTGACACTTTTTGAAGCTCCTCATATTTTTCACACATTTTGAAGCTCTTCATATATTTCACACCATTTCAGGCTCTTCATGTTTTTCAACACCACTTCATTCTCCTCCTATTTTTAGACCGTTTCATTCTCCTCATATTTTTGACACCTTTTGAAGCTCTTCTTATATTTCACACCTTTTCAGGCTCTTCATGTTTTTAACACCACTTCATGCTCCTCCTATTTTTCAGACCATTTCCTGCTCTTCGATTTTTGACACCTTTTGAAGTTCTTCATATTTTTCACACCTTTTGAAGCTCTTAATATTTTTCACATGTTTTCAGGCTCTTCACGTTTTTCAACAACGCTTCATGCTCTTCCTATTTTTCAGACCGTTTCATGCTCCTCATATATTTGACACGTTTTGAAGCTCTTCATATTTTTCACACCTTTTCAGGCTCTTCAAGTTTTTCCACACCACTTCATGCTTCTCCTATTTTTCAGCCCATTTCATGCTCATGATGTATTTCAAAACTTTTGAATCTCTCCACATTTTTCACACCTTTTCAGGCTCTTCATGTTTTTGATCACTGTTTCATGCACCTCCTATTTTTCAAACCGTTTCATGCTCCTCATATTTTTTCACATCTTTTGAAGCTCTTCATATTTTTCACACCTTTTCAGGCTCTTCATGTTTTTCAACATCGCTTCATGCTCCTCATATTTTTCAGACCGTTTTGTGCTCCTCATATTTTTGACACCTTTTGAAGCTCTTCATATATTTCACACCTTTTCTGGCTCTTCTTTTTTTTAACACCACTTCATGCTCCTCCTATTTTTCACACCGTTTCGTGCTCCTCATATTTTTGACACCTTTTGAAGCTCTTCATATTTTTCACACTTTTCAGGCTCTTCAGGTTTTTGAACACCGCTTCATGCTCCATCCTATTTTTCAGACCGTTTCATGCTCCTCATATTTTTGACACCTTTAGAAGCTCTTCATATTTTTCACCTTTTCACGCTCTTCATGTTTTTCAACACCGCTTCATGCTCCTCCTATATTTCAGACCGTTTCATGCTCCTCATATTTTTGACACCTTTTGAAGCTCTTGATATATTTCACAGCTTTTCAGGCTCTTCTTTTTTTTTCAACACCACTTCATGCTCCTCCTATTTTTCAGACCGTTTCATGCTCATCTCATTTTTGACACCTTTTGAAGCTCTTCATATTCTTCACACCTTTTGAAGTTCTTCATATTTTTCACACTTTTCAGGTTCTTCATGTTTTTCAACACCACTTCATGCTCCTCCTATTTTTCAGACCTTCATGCTCCTCATATTTTTCAAGCCTTTAGAAGCTCTTCATATTTTTCACACCTTTTCAGGCTCTTCATTTTCTTCAACACCTCTTCATGCTCCTCGTATTTTTCAGACCGTTTCTTGCTCGTCATATTTTTGACACTTTTTGAAGCTCCTCATATTTTTCACACATTTTGAGGCTCTTCATATATTTCACACCATTTCAGGCACTTCATGTTTTTCAACAACCCTTCATTCCTCTCCTATTTTTCAGACCGTTTCATGCTCCTCCTATTTTTCAGACCGTTTCATTCTCCTCATATTTTTGACACCTTTTGAAGCTCTTCATATTTTTTACACATTTTCAGGCTCTTCTTGTTTTTCAACACCTCTTCATGCTCCTCCTATTTTTCAGACCGTTTCATGCTCCTCTTATTTTTGACACCTTTTGAAGCTCTTCATATTTTTTCACACCTTTTCAGGCTATTCATGTTTTTGAACACCGTTTCATGCTATTCCTATTTTTCAAACTGTTTCATGGTCCTCATATTTGTTACACCTTTTGAAGCTTTTCATATATTTCACACCTTTTCAGGCTCTTCTTGTTTTTCAACACAGCTTCATTCTCCTCCTATTTTACAGACCGTTTCATGCTCCTCATATTTTTGACACCTTTTGAAGGTCTTCATATTTTTCACACTTTTCAGGCTCTTCATTTATTTGAAAACCGCCTCATGCTCCTCCTATTTTTCAGACCGTTTCATGTCCAAATGTATTTCACACCTTTTGAAGCTGTTTATATTTTTCAAAACTTTTCAGGCTCTTCATGTGTTTGATCAGCATTTCATGCTCCTCCTATTTTTCAGACCGTTTCATGCTCCTCATATTTTTGACACCTTTTGAAGCTGTTCATATTTTTCACACCTTTTCAGGCTCTTCATATTTTTGAACACCTCTTCATGCTCCTCCTATTTTTCAGACCGTTTCATTCTCTTCATATTTTTGACACCTTTTGAAGCTCTTCATATATTTCACACCTTTTCAGGCTCTTCTTTTTTTTCAACACCACTTCATGCTCGTCCTATTTGTCAGACCGTTTCATGCTCATCTCATTTTTGACCCCTTTTGAAGCTCTTCGTATTTTTCACACCTTTTGAAGCTCTTCATATTTTCCACACGTTTTCAGGCTCTTCATGTTTTTGAACACCGCTTCATGCTGCTCATATTTTTCAGACCTTTTCGTGCTCCTCATATTCTTGACACATTATGAAGCTCTTCAAATTTTTCACACCTTTTCAGGCTCTTCATTTTTGAACACCGGTTCATGCTCCTCCTATATTTCAGACAGTTTCATTCTCCTCATAGTTTTCAAACCTTTTGAAGCTCTTCATATTTTTCACACCTTTTCAGGCTCTTCATGTTTTTCAACACCGCTTCATGCTTCTCCTATTTTTCAGATCGTTTCATGCTCATCTCATTTTTGACACCTATTGAAGCTTTTCATATTTTTGACAACTTTTCAGGCTCTTCATGTTTTTGAACACCGATTCATGCTCCTCCTATTTTTCAAACCGTATCATGCTCCTCATATTTTTTAACACCTTTTGTAGCTCTTCATATTTCTCACGCCTTTTCAGGCTCTTCAGGTTTTTGAACACCTCTTCATGCTCCTCCTATTTTTCAGACCGTTTCATGCTCCTCATATTTTTGACACCTTTTGAAGCTCTTCATATTTTTCACAACTTTTCAGGCTCTTCATGTTATTGAACACCGCTTCATGCTCCTCCTATTTTTCAGACCGTTTCATGCTCCTCATATTTTTGACACCTTTTGAAGCTCTTCATATTTGTCATATCTTTTCAGGCTCTTCAAGTTTTTGAACACCGCTTCATGCTCCTCTTATTTTTCAGACCGTTTCATGCTCATTTCATTTTTGACACCTTTTGAAGCTCTTTATATTTTTCACACCTTTTCAGGCTCTTCTTTTTTTTCAACACTACTTCTTGCTCCTTCAATTTTTCAGACCGTTTCATGCTCATCTAATTTTTGAAACATGTTGAAGCTCTTCATATTTTTCACACCTTCTGAAGCTCTTCATATTTTTCACACTTTTTCAGGCTCTTCATGTTTTTCAACACCACTTCATGCTTCTCCTATTTTTCAGCCCATTTCATGCTCCTCGTGTTTTTCACACCTTTGAAGCTCGTCATATTTTTCACACCTTTTCAGGCTCTTCATGTTTTTGATCACCGTTTCTTGCTCCTCCTATTTTTCAGACCGTTGCATGCTCCTCATATTTTTGACACCTTTTGAAGCTCTTCATAATTTTCACACCCTTTCAGCCTCTTCATATTTTTCAACACCCCTTCATGCTCCTCCTATTTTTCAGACCGTTTCATGCTCCTCATATTTTTGACATCTTTAGAAACTCTTCATATCTTTCACACCTTTTCAGACTCTTCATATTTTTCAACACAGCTTCATGATCCTCCTATTTTTCAGACCGTTTCATTCTCCTCATATTTTTGACACCTTTTGAAGCTCTTCATATATTTCACACCTTTTCAGGCTCTTTATTTTTTTCAACACCACTTCATGCTCCTCCTATATTTCAGACCGTTTCATGCTCATCTCATTTTTGACACCGTTTGAAGCTCTACATATTTTTCACAAGTTCTCAGACTCCTCATGTTTTTCAACACCGCTTCATGCTCCTCCTCTTTTTCAGACCGTTTCATGCTCCTCATGTATTTCACACCTTTTGAAGCTCTTCATATTTTTCACACCTTTTCAGGCTCTTCACGTTTTGATCACCATTTCATGCTCCTTTATTTTTCAGACCTTTTCGTGCTCATCTCATTTTTGACACCTTTTGAAGCTCTTCATATATTTCACACATTTTCAAGCTCTTCATTTTTTTTCAACACAGTTTCATGCTGCTTCTATTTTTCAGACCGTTTCATGCTCCTCATAATTTTGACACCTTTTGAATCTCTTCATATTTTTCACACCTTTTCAGGCTCTTCATGTTTTTGAACACCGCTTCTCTCTCCTCCTATTTTTCAGACCGTTTCATGCTCATCTCATTTTTGACACCTTTTGTAGCTCTTCATATTTTACACGTTTTCAGGCTCTTCATGTTTTTCAACACCGTTTCTTGATCCTCCTATTTTTCAGACCGCTTCATTCTCCACATATTTTGACACCTTTTGAAGCTCTTCATATATTTCACACCTTTACAGGCTCTTCTTTTTTTTCAACACCACTTCAAGCTCCTCCTATATTTCAGACCGTTTCATGCTCATCTCATTTTTGACCCCTTTTGAAGCTCTTCGTATTTTTCACACCTTTTGAAGCTCTTCATATTTTCCACACGTTTTCAGGCTCTTCATGTTTTTGAACACCGCTTCATGCTGCTCATATTTTTCAGACCTTTTCGTGCTCCTCATATTCTTGACACATTATGAAGCTCTTCAAATTTTTCACACCTTTTCAGGCTCTTCATTTTTGAACACCGGTTCATGCTCCTCCTATATTTCAGACAGTTTCATTCTCCTCATAGTTTTCAAACCTTTTGAAGCTCTTCATATTTTTCACACCTTTTCAGGCTCTTCATGTTTTTCAACACCGCTTCATGCTTCTCCTATTTTTCAGATCGTTTCATGCTCATCTCATTTTTGACACCTATTGAAGCTTTTCATATTTTTGACAACTTTTCAGGCTCTTCATGTTTTTGAACACCGATTCATGCTCCTCCTATTTTTCAAACCGTATCATGCTCCTCATATTTTTTAACACCTTTTGTAGCTCTTCATATTTCTCACGCCTTTTCAGGCTCTTCAGGTTTTTGAACACCTCTTCATGCTCCTCCTATTTTTCAGACCGTTTCATGCTCCTCATATTTTTGACACCTTTTGAAGCTCTTCATATTTTTCACAACTTTTCAGGCTCTTCATGTTATTGAACACCGCTTCATGCTCCTCCTATTTTTCAGACCGTTTCATGCTCCTCATATTTTTGACACCTTTTGAAGCTCTTCATATTTGTCATATCTTTTCAGGCTCTTCAAGTTTTTGAACACCGCTTCATGCTCCTCTTATTTTTCAGACCGTTTCATGCTCATTTCATTTTTGACACCTTTTGAAGCTCTTTATATTTTTCACACCTTTTCAGGCTCTTCTTTTTTTTCAACACTACTTCTTGCTCCTTCAATTTTTCAGACCGTTTCATGCTCATCTAATTTTTGAAACATGTTGAAGCTCTTCATATTTTTCACACCTTCTGAAGCTCTTCATATTTTTCACACTTTTTCAGGCTCTTCATGTTTTTCAACACCACTTCATGCTTCTCCTATTTTTCAGCCCATTTCATGCTCCTCGTGTTTTTCACACCTTTGAAGCTCGTCATATTTTTCACACCTTTTCAGGCTCTTCATGTTTTTGATCACCGTTTCTTGCTCCTCCTATTTTTCAGACCGTTGCATGCTCCTCATATTTTTGACACCTTTTGAAGCTCTTCATAATTTTCACACCCTTTCAGCCTCTTCATATTTTTCAACACCCCTTCATGCTCCTCCTATTTTTCAGACCGTTTCATGCTCCTCATATTTTTGACATCTTTAGAAACTCTTCATATCTTTCACACCTTTTCAGACTCTTCATATTTTTCAACACAGCTTCATGATCCTCCTATTTTTCAGACCGTTTCATTCTCCTCATATTTTTGACACCTTTTGAAGCTCTTCATATATTTCACACCTTTTCAGGCTCTTTATTTTTTTCAACACCACTTCATGCTCCTCCTATATTTCAGACCGTTTCATGCTTATCTCATTTTTGACACCGTTTGAAGCTCTACATATTTTTCACAAGTTCTCAGACTCCTCATGTTTTTCAACACCGCTTCATGCTCCTCCTCTTTTTCAGACCGTTTCATGCTCCTCATGTATTTCACACCTTTTGAAGCTCTTCATATTTTTCACACCTTTTCAGGCTCTTCACGTTTTGATCACCATTTCATGCTCCTTTATTTTTCAGACCTTTTCGTGCTCATCTCATTTTTGACACCTTTTGAAGCTCTTCATATATTTCACACATTTTCAAGCTCTTCATTTTTTTTCAACACAGTTTCATGCTGCTTCTATTTTTCAGACCGTTTCATGCTCCTCATAATTTTGACACCTTTTGAATCTCTTCATATTTTTCACACCTTTTCAGGCTCTTCATGTTTTTGAACACCGCTTCTCTCTCCTCCTATTTTTCAGACCGTTTCATGCTCATCTCATTTTTGACACCTTTTGTAGCTCTTCATATTTTACACGTTTTCAGGCTCTTCATGTTTTTCAACACCGTTTCTTGATCCTCCTATTTTTCAGACCGCTTCATTCTCCACATATTTTGACACCTTTTGAAGCTCTTCATATATTTCACACCTTTACAGGCTCTTCTTTTTTTTCAACACCACTTCAAGCTCCTCCTATATTTCAGACCGTTTCATGCTCATCTCATTTTTGACAGCTTTTGAAGCTCTTCATATTTTTCACCCCCTTTGAAGCTCTTCATATTTTTGACACCTTTTCATGCTCTTCATGTATTTCAACACCGCTTCATGTTTCTCCTATTTTTCAGACGGTTTCTTGCTCCTCATATTTTTGACACATTTTGAAGCTCTTCATATTTTTGACACCTTTTCATGCTCTTCATGTTTTCAACACCGATTCATGCTCCTCCTATTTTTCAGACCGTTTCATGCTCCTCCTATTTTTCAGACGGTTTCTTGCTCCTCATATTTTGACACCTTTTGAAGCTCTTCATATTTTTCACACCTTTTCAGGCTCTTCATGTTTTTCAACACTGCTTCATGCTCCTCCTTTATTTCAGACAGTTTCATTCTGTTCCTATTTTTGACACCTTTTAAGCTCTTCATATATTTCACACCTTTTCTAGCTCTTCATGTTTTTGAACACTGCTTCATGCTCCTCCTCTTCTTCTGACCGTTTCATGCTCCTCGTATTTTTGACGCCTTTTGAAGCTCTTCATATTTTTCACATTTTTTAAGCTCTTCATGTTTTTGAACACTGCTTCATGCTCCTCCTATTTTTCAGACCGTTTCATGTTCCTCATATTTTTCACATCATTTCATGATTCTCATATTTTTGACACCTTTTGAAGCTCTTCATATTTTTCACACCATTTCAGGCTCTTCATCTTTTTCAACACCACTTCATTTCCTCCTATTTCTCAGACCGTTTCAGGCTCCTCATATTTTTGACAGCTTTTGAATCTCTTCATATTTTTCACACCTTTTCATGATCTTCATGTTTTTCAACACCGTGTGATGCTCCTCCTATTTTTCAGACGGTTTCATGCTCCTCATATTTTTCACACCTTTAAACTCTTCATATTTTTCATACATGTTAAGGCTCTTCATGTTTTTCAACACCGTGTCATGCTCCTCCTATTTTTCAGACGGTTTCATGCTCCTCATAATTTTCACACCTTTAAAGCTCTTCATATTTTTCACACATTTTAAGGCTCTTCATGTTTTTGAACATCACTTCATGCTCCTCCTATTTTTCAGACCGTTTCATGCTCCTCATATTTTTGACACCATTTGAATCTCTTCATATTTTAACACCTTTTCAGGCTCTTCATGTTTTTGAACACCATTTCATGCTCCTCATATTTTGACAACTATTGAAACTCTTCATATTTTTCAGACAGTTTCATGCTCCTCATATTTTTGACACCTTTTGAAGCTCTTCATATATTTCACTGCATTTCAGGCTCTTCAGGTTTTTGAACATCGTTTCATGCTCCTCCTATTTTTCAGAACGTTCCATGCTCCTCATATTTTTCACACCTTTTGGAGCTCGTCATATTTTTCACACCTTTTCTGGCTCTTCATATTTTTCAACACCACTTCATGCTCCTCTATGTTTAGAACGTTTAATGCTCCCCATAATTTTGACACCTTTTGAAACTCTTCATATTTTTCAAACCTTTTCAGGCTCTTCATGTCTCTCAACAGCATTTCATGCTCCTCCTATTTCAGACCGTTTCATGCTCCTCATATTTTCGACACGTTTTGAAACTCTTCATTTTTTTCTCACCTTTTCAGGCTCTTCATGTTTTTCAACAGTGCTTCATTCTCCTCCTATTTTTCAGACTGTTTCATGCTCCTCATATTTTTGACACCTTTTGTAGCTCTTCATATTTTTCACACGTTTTCAGGCTCTTCATGTTTTTCAAAACCGCTTCATGCTCCTCCTATTTTTCAGAACGTTTCATACTTCTCATATTTTTGACACCTTTAGAAGCTCTTCATATTTTTCACAGCTTTTCAGGCTCTTCATGTTTTTGAACACCCCTTCATGCTCCCCTTCGTTTTCAGACCTTTTCATACTCCTCATATTTTTGACACCTTTTGAAGCTCTTCATATATTTCACAACTTTTCATGCTCTTCTTGTTTATCAACACCACTTCATGCTCCTCCTGTTTTTCAGACCATTTCATGCTCATCTCATTTTTGACACCTGTTGAAGCTCTTCATATTTCTCACACCTTTTGAAGCTCTTCATATATTTCACTCCTATACTGGCTCTTCATGTTTTTCAACACCGCTTCATGCTCCTCCTATTTTTTAGACCGTATCATGTTCCTCATATATTACACACCTTTTGAAGCTCTTCATATTTTTCACACCTTTTGAAGCTCTTCATATTTTCACACGTTTTCAGGCTCTTCATGTTTTTCAACACCGCTTAATGCTCCTCCTATTTTTCAGAACGTTTCATGCTCCTCATATTTTTGACACCTTTTGAAGCTCTTCATATTTTTCACACCTTTTCCGGCTATTCATGTTTTTCAACAACGCTTAATGCTCCTCCTATTTTTCAGACCGTTTCTTGCACCTCATATATTTCACACCTTTTGAAGCTCTTCATATTTTTCACACATTTTCAGGCTTTTCATGTTTTTCAACACCACTTCATGCTCCTCCTCTTTTTCAGACGTTTCATGCTCATCTCATTTTGACACCTTTTGAAGCTCTTCATATTTTTCACACCTTTTCTTTATCTTCATGATTTTCAACACAGCTTCATGCTCCTCCTATTTTTCGGAACGTTTCATGCTCATCTCATTTTTGACACCTTTTGAAGCTCTTCATATTTTTCACACCTTTTGAAGCTCTTCATATTTGTCACATTTTTGAAGCTCTTCATATTTTTCACACGATTTCGACTGTTCATGTTTGTCAACACCGCTTCATGCTCCTGCTATTTATCATACCTTTTCATACTCCTCATATTTTTGACACCTTTTGAGGCTCTTCATATTATTCACACCTTTTCAGTCTCTTCATTTTTTTCAACACCACTTCATGCTCCTCCTATTTTTCAGACCGTTTCATGCTCATCTCATTTTGACACCTTTTGAAGCTCTTCATATTTTTCACACCTTTTGAAGCTCTTCATATTTTTCACAGCTTTTCAGGCTCTTCATGTTTTTCAACACCGCTTCATGCGCCTCCATTTTTCAGACTGTTTCATGTTCCTCATATATTTGACAGATTTTGAAGCTTTTCATATTTTTCACACCTTTTCAGGCTCTTCAAGTTTTTCAACACTAATTCATGCTCCTCCTTTTTGCAGACCTTTTCATGCTCCTCATATTTTTGACACCTTTTGAAGCTCTTCATATTTTTCACACCTTTTCAGGCTCTTCAGGTTTTTGAACACCGCTTCATGTTCCTTCCTGTTTTTCAGACCGTTTCATGCTCCTCATATTTTTGACACCTTTACAAGCTCTTCATATTTTTCACACCTTTTCACGCTCTTCATGTATTTCAACACCGCTTCATGCTCCTCCTATATTTCAGACCGTTTCATGCTCCTCATATTTTTGACACCTTTTGAAGCTCTTCATATTTTTCACAGCATTTCAGGCTCTTCATGTATTTGAACTCTGCTTCAGGCTCCTCCTATTTTTTCAGACAGTTTTATGCTCTTCATATTTTTGACACCTTTAGAAGCTCTTCATATTTTTCACACCTTTTCACGCTCTTCATGTTTTTCAACAACGCTTCATGCTCCTCCTATTTTTCAGACCGTTTCGTGCTCCTCATATTTTTGACACCTTTTGAAGCTCTTCATATATTTCACACCTTTTCAGGCTCCTCTTTTTTTCAACAAGACTTCATGCTCCTCCTATTGTTCAGACCGTTTCATGCACAGGGCATTTTTGACACCTTTTGAATCTTCATATTTTTCACACCTTTTGAAGCTCTTCATGTTTTTCCACACCACTTCATTCTTCTCCTATTTTTCAGACCATTTCATGCTCCTCATGAATTTCACACATTTTGAAGCTCTTCATATTTTTCACACCTTTTCAGGCTCTTCATGTTTTTTATCACCGTTTCATGCTCCTATTTTTCAGCCCGTTTCATGCTCCTCATGTATTTCACACCTTTTGAATCTCTTCATTTTTTTCACACCTTTTCAGGCTCTTCATGTTTTTGATCACCGTTTCATGCTCCTCCTATTTTTCAGACCGTTTCATGCTCATCTCATTTTTGACACCTTTTGAAGCTCTTCATATATTTCACACCTTTTGAAGCTCTTCATATTTTGCACACCTTTCCAGGCTCTTCATATTTTTCAACACCGCTTCATGCTCCACCTATTTTTCAGCCCGTTTCATGCTCCTCATATTTTTGACACCTTTTGAAGCTTTTCATATTTTTCACACCTTTTCAGGCTCTTCATTTTTTTCAACATTACTTCTTGCTCCTCCAATTTTTCGGCCTGTTTCATGCTCATCTAATTTTTGACCCCTTTTGAAGCTCTTCATATTTTTCACACCTTCTGAAGCTCTTCACATTTTTCACACTTTTTCAGGCTCTTCATGTTTTTCAACACCACTTCATGCTTCTCCTATTTTTCAGCCCGTTTCATGCTCCTCATGTTTTTCACACCTTTTGAAGCTCGTCACATTTTTCACACCTTTTCAGGCTGTTCATGTTTTTGATCACCGTTTCTGGCTCCTCCTATGTTTCAGACCGTTTCATGCTCCTCATATTTTTGACACCTTTTGAAGCTCTTCATATTTTTCACACCTTTTCAGGCTCTTCATGTTTTTGATCACCGCTTCATGCTCCTCCTATTTTTCAGACCGTTTCATGTTCATCTCATTTTTGACATCTCTTGAAGCTCTTCATATTTTTCACAAGTTCTCTGCCTCCTCATGTTTTTCAACACCGCTTCATGCTCCTCCTATTTTTTAGACCGTTTCATGCTTCTCATATTTTTGACACCTTTTGAAGCTTTTCATATTTTTCACACCTTTTCATGCTCTTCACTTTTTTCAACACTACTTCTTGCTCCTCCAAATTTTCAGACGTTTCATACTCTTCTAATTTTTGACACCTTTTGAAGCTCTTCATATTTTTCACACCTTTTGAAGCTCTTCATATTTTCACACCTTTTCAGGCTCTTCATGTATTTCCACAACTTTTCAGCCTCTCCTATTTTTCAGTCCGTTTCTTGCTCGTCATATTTTTCACACATTTTGAAGCTCTTCATATATTTCACAACTTTTCAGGCTCTTCATGTATTTCATCATCGTTTCATGCTTCTTCTATTTTACAGACCGTTTCATGCTCCTAATGTATTTCACACATTTTGAAGCTCTTCATATTTTTCACACCATTTCACGATCTTCATGTTTTTGAACACGGCTACATGCTCCTCCTTTTTTTCAGACCGTTTCATGCTCCTCATATTTTTGACACCTTTTGAAGCTCTTCATATTTTTCGTACCTTTTCAGGCTCTTCATGTTTTTGAACTCCGTTTCATGCTCCTCCTATTTTCAGACCGTTTCTTGCTCTTCATGTATTTCACACCTTTTGAAGCTCTTCATATTTTTCACACCTTTTCAGGCTCTTCATGTTTTTGAACACCGCTTCATGCTCCTCCTATTTTTCAGACCGTTTCATGCTCCTCATATTTTTGACACCTTTTGAAGCTCTTCATATATTTCACACCTTTTGAAGCTCTTCATATATTTCAAACTTTTTCAGGCACTTCATGTTTTTCAACACCACTTCATGCTTCTCCTATTTCTCAGACCGTTTCATGCTCATCTCATTTTTGACAGCTTTTGTAGCTCTTCATATTTTTCACACCTTTTGAAGCTCTTCATATTTTTCACACCTTTTCAGGCTCTTCATGTTTTGAAACACCGCTTCATGCTCCTCCTATTTTTCAGACCGTTTCATACTCCTCATGTATTTCACACCTTTTGAAGCTCTTCATATTTTTCACACCTTTTCAGGCTCTTCATGTTTTTGAACACCGTTTCATGCTCCTCCTATTTTTCAGACCGTTTCATGCTCCTCATATTTGTGACATCTTTTGAAGCTTTTCATATTTTACACACCTTTTAGACTCTTCATGTTTTTCAACACCACTTCATGCTACTCTTATTTTTCAGACCGTTTCATGCTCGTCATATGTTTGACATCTTTTGAAGCTATTCATATTTGTCATACATTTTCATGCTCTTCATGTTTTCTACACTGCTTCATGCTCCTCCTATTTTTCAGATCGTTTCATGCTCCTCATATTTTTGACACCTTTTGAAGCTCTTCATATTTTTCACACCATTTCAGGCTCTTCTAGTTTTTGAACAACGCTACAATGCTCCTCCTATTTTTCAGACCGTTTCATGCTCCTCATATTTTTCACACCTTTTGAAGCTCTTCATATTTTTCACACCTTTTCAGGCTCTTCATGTTTTTCAACACCGCTTCATGCTCCTCCTATTTTTCAGACCGTTTCATGCTCCTCATGTATTACACTCCTTTTGAAGCTCTTCATATTTTTCACACCTTTTCATGCTCTTCATGTATTTCAACACCGTTTCATGCTTCTCCTATTTTACAGACCGTTTCATGCTCCTAATGTATTTCACACATTTTGAAGCTCTTTCTATTTTTCACACCATTTCAGGATCTTCATGTTTTTGAACACGGCTTCATGCTCCTCCTTTTTTCAGACCGTTTCATGCTCCTCATATTTTTGACACCTTTTGAAGCTCTTCATATTTTTCACACCTTTTCAGGCTCTTCATCTTTTTGAACACCGCTTCATGCTCCTCCTATTTTTCAGATCGTTTCATGCTCCTCATATTTTTGACACTTTTGAAGCTCTTCATATTTTTCACACCTTTTCAGGTTCTTCATGTTTTTGAACACCGCGTCATGCTCCTCCTATTTTTCAGACCGTTTCATGCTCCTCATATTTTTGACACCTTTTGTAGCTATTCATATTTATCACACGTTTTCAGGCTCTTCATGTTTTTCAACACCACTTCATGCTCTTCTATTTTTCAGACGGTTTCATGCTCTTCTTATTTTTGACACCTTTTGAAGCTCGTCATATATTTCACACCATTTCAGGCTCTTCATGTTTTTCAACACCACTTCATGCTCCTCCTATTTTTAAGACCGTTTCATGTTCCTCATATTTTTCATAACTTTTGCAGTTCTTCATATTTTTCACACCTTTTCAGGCTCTTCATGTTTTTGAGCACCGTTTCATGCTCCTCCTATTTTTCACACCTTTTGAAGCTCTTCATATATTTCACACGTTTTCAGGCTCTTCATGTTTTTCAACAACGCTTCATGCTCCTCCTATTTTTCACACCTTTTGAAGCTCTTCATATTTTTCACACATCAGGCTCTTCATGTTTTTGAACAACGCTTCATGCTCCTACGATTTTCAGACCGTTTCAAACTCCTCATGTATTTCACACCATTTGAAGCTCTGCATATTTTTCACAACTTTTCAGTCTCTTCATGTTTTTGAACAGCGCTTCATGCTGCTCCTATTTTTCAGACGGTTTCATACTCCTCATATTTTTGACACATTTTGAAGCTCTTCATATTTTTCACACCTTTTCTGGCTCTACATGTTTTTCAACACGGCTTCATGCTCCTCTTATATTTCAGACCGTTTCATGCTCCTCATATTTTTCACACCTTTTGAAGCCCTTCATATTTTTCACACCTTTTCAGGCTCTTCATGTGTTTCAACACCACTTCATGCTCTTCCTAATTTTCAGACCGTTTCATGCTCCTCATGTATTTCACTCCTTTTGAAGCTCTTCATATTTTTCACACATTTTTAGGGTCTTCATGTATTTCCACAAAGTTTCAGCCTCTCCTATTTTTCAGACCGTTTCATGCTCCTCATATTTTTCACACCTTTTGAAGCTCTTCATATATTTCACACCTTTTCAGGCTCTTCATGTATTTCAACACCGTTTCATGATTCTCCTATTTTACAGACCGTTTCTTGCTCCTAATGTATTTCACACATTTTGAAGCTCTTCATATTTGTCACACCTTTTCAGGCTCTTCATGTTTTTCAACACTGCTTCATGCTCCTCCTACTTTTCAGACCGTTTCATGCTCCTATTGTATTTCACACCTTTTGAAGCTCTTCATATTTTTCACACCTTTTCAGGCTCTTCATGTTTTTGAACACCATTTCAAGCTCCTCTTATTTTTCAGACCGTTTCAGGTTACTCATATTTTTGACACATTTTCAAGCTCTTCATATTTTTCACAAATTTTCAGGCTCTTTATGTTTTTAAACCCCGCTTCCTGCTCCTCCTATTTTTCAGACGGTTTCATTCTCCTCATATTTTGTCACCTTTTGAAACTATTCATATTTTTCACACCTTTTGAAGCTCTTCATATTTTTCATACCTTTTCAGGCTCTTCATGTTTTTCAAAGGTACCTCATGCTCCTCCTATTTTTCAGATCGCTTCATGCTCATCTTATTTTTGACAGCTTTTGAAAGTCCTAATATTTTTCACACCTTTTGAAGCTCTTCATATATTTCACACTTTTTTAGGTTCTTCATGTTTTTCAGCACCACTTCATGCTCCTCCTCTTTCTCAGACCGGTTCATGCTCCTCATATTGTTGACACATTTTGAAGCTCTTCATATATTTCACATCTTTTCAGGCTCTTCATGTATTTCAACACCACTTCATGCTCGTCCTATATCCCAAACCGTTTCATGCTCCTCATATTTTTGACACCTTTTGAATCTCTTCATATATTTTACACCTTTTTAGGCTCTTCATGTTTTTCAACACCATTTCATGCTCCTCCTTCATTTCAGACCATTTCATACTCATCATATTTTTGGCACTTTCTGAAGCTCTTCATATTTTTAACACCTTTTGAATCTCTTCATATTTTTCACACCTTTTGAGGCTCTTCATATTTTTCAACACCGCTTCATGCTCCTCCTATTTTTCAGACCTTTTCATGCTCCTCATATTTTTGACACTTTTTGAAGCTCTTCATATATATCACACCTTTTTAAACTCTTCATGTTTTTGAACACCGCTTCATGCTCCTCCTATTTTTCAGACCGTTTCATGCTCCTCATATATTTCACACCTTTTGAAGCTCTTCAAATTTTCCACACCTTTTCAGGCTCTTCATGTTTTTGAACATCGCTTCAGGCTCCTCCTATTTTTCAGACCGTTTAATGCTGCTCATAATTTTGACACCTTTTGAAGCTCTTCATATATTTCACACCTTTTCAGACTCTTGATGTTTTTGAACACCGCTTCTTGCTCCTCCTATTTTTCATACCGTTTCATGCACCTCATGTATTTGACACCTTGTGAAGCTCTTTAAATTTTTCACACCTTTTCAGGCTCTTCATATTTTTGAACACCGTTTCATTCTCCTCCTATTTTTCAGACCGTTTCATGCTCCTCATACTTTTGACATCTTTTGAAGCTCTTCATATTTTTCACATCATTTCAGGCTCTTCATGTTTTTAAACACCGCTTCATGCTCCTCCTATTTTTCAGGCCGTTTCATGCTCATTTCATTTTTGACACCTTTGGAAGCTCTTCATATGTTTCACACATGTTCAGGCTCTTCATGTTTTTGAACACCTATTCATGGTCCTCCTATTTTTCAGACCGTTTCATGCTTATTTCATTTTTGACACCTTTTGAAGCTCTTCATATTTTTCACACCTTTTGAAGCTCTTCATATTTTTCACACGTTTTGGGGCTCTTCATGTTTTTCCACACCGCTTCATGCTCGTCTTATTTTTCACACCATTTGAAGCTCTTAATATTTTTCACACATTTTCAGGCTCTTCATGTTTTTGAACACCACTTCATGCTCCTCCTATTTTTCAGACCGTTTCATGCTCCTCATGTATTTCACACCTCTTGCATCTCTTCATATTTTTCACACCTTTTCAGGCTCTTAATATTTTTGAACACGGTTTCATGCGCCTCCCATTTTTCAGATCGTTTTATGCTCCTCATGTCTTTCACACCTTTTGAAGCTCTTCGTATTTTTCACACCTTTTCAGGCTCTTCATGTTTTTGAACACCGTTTCATGCTCTTCCAATTTTTCAGACAGTTTCCTGCTCCTCATGTATTTCACACCTTTTAAAGCTCTTCGAATTTTTCACACCTTTTCAGGCTCTTCATGTTTTTGAACGCCACTTCATGCTTCTCTTCTTTTTCAGACCGTTTCATACTACTCATATTTTTGACAGCTTTTGAAGCTCTTCATATATTTCACACCTTTTCAGAGTCTTAAAGGTTTTGAACACCGCTTCATGCTCCTCCTTTTTTTCAGACCGTTTCATGCTCCTCATGTATTTCACACATTTTGAAGCTCTTCAAATTTTTCACACCTTTTCAGGCTCTTCATGTTTTTGAACGCCGCTTCATGCTTCTCTTCTTTTTCAGACCGTTTCATACTACTCATATTTTTGACACCTTTTGAAGCTCTTCATATATTTCACAACTTTTCAGTCTCTTCATGTTTATCAACACCACTTCATGCTCCTCCTGTTTTTCAGACCATTTCATGTTCATCTCATTTTTGACACCTGTTGAAGCTCTTCATATTTCTCACACCTTTTGAAGCTCTTCATTTATTACACTCATTTACAGGCTCTTCACGATTTTCAACACCGCTTCACCTCCTCCTATTTTTTAGACCGTTTCATGCTCCTCATATATTACACACCTTTTGAAGCTCTTCATATTTTTCACACCTTTTCAGGCTCTTCATGTTTTTGAACACCGCTTCTTGCTCCTCCTATATTTCAGACCGTTTCATGCTCCTCATATTTTAGACACCTTTTGAAGCTCTTCATATTTTTCACACCTTTTCAGGCTCTTCATGTTTTTGAACACCGCTTCTTGCTCCTCCTATATTTCAGACCGTTTCATGCTCCTCATATATTACACACCTTTTGAAGCTCTTCATATTTTTCACAACTTTTCAGGCTCTTCATGTTTTTGAACACCGCTTCATGCTCCTCCTATTTTTCAGACCTTTTCATGCTCCTCATATTTTTGACTCCTTTTGAAGCTCTTCATATTTTTCACACCTTTTCAGGCTCTTCGTCTTTTTCAGCACCACTTCATGCTTCTGCTATTTTTCAGAACGTTTCAGGCTCCTCATATTTTTGACAGCTTTTGAATCTCTTCCTATTTTTCACACCTTTTCATGCTCTTCATATTTTTCAACACCGTGTCATGCTCCTCCTATTTTTCTGACGGTTTCATGCTCCTCATAATTTTCACACCTTTAAAGCTCTTCATATTTTTCACACCTTTTCAGGCTCTTCATGTTTTTCAACACCACTTCATGCTCTTCCTATTTTTCAGACCGTTTCATGCTCCTCATGTATTTCACTCCTTTTGAAGCTCTTCATATTTTTCACACATTTTTAGGGTCTTCATGTATTTCCACAAAGTTTCAGCCTCTCCTATTTTTCAGACCGTTTCATGCTCCTCATATTTTTCACACCTTTTGAAGCTCTTCATATATTTCACACCTTTTCAGGCTCTTCATGTATTTCAACACCGTTTCATGATTCTCCTATTTTACAGACAGTTTCTTGCTCCTAATGTGTTTCACACATTTTGAAGCTCTTCATATTTTTCACACCTTTTCAGGCTCTTCATGTTTTTGAACACCATTTCAAGCTCCTCTTATTTTTCAGACCGTTTCAGGTTACTCATATTTTTGACACATTTTCAAGCTCTTCATATTTTTCACACCATTTCAGGCTCTTTATGTTTTTAAATACCGCTTCCTGCTCCTCCTATTTTTCAGACCGTTTCATTCTCCTCGTATTTTGTCACCTTTTGAAGCTATTCATATTTTTCACACCTTTTGAAGCTCTTCATATATTTCACAGTTTTTCAGGCTCTTCATGTTTTTCAAATGTACCTCATGCTCCTCCTATATTTCAGATCGCTTCATGCTCATCTCATTTTTGACAGCTTTTGAAGGTCCTAATATTTTTCACACCTTTTGAAGGTCATCATATATTTCAAACTTTTTTAGGTTCTTCATGATTTTCAGCACCACCATGCTCCTCCTATTTCTCAGACTGGTTCATGCTCCTCATATATTTGACACCTTTTGAAGCTCTTCATATATTTCACATCTTTTCAGGCTCTTCATGTATTTCAACACCACTTCATGCTCGTCCTATTTCCCAAACCGTTTCATGCTCCTCATATTTTTGACACCTTTTGCAGCTTTTCAGATTTTTCACAACTTTTCAGGCTCTTCATGTTTTTGAACAACACTTCATGCTCCTCCTATTTTTCAGAGAGTTTCATGCTCCTCATTAATTTCACACCTTTTGAAGCTCTTCATATTTTTCACACCTTTTCAGGCTTTTCATGTTTTTGAACACCGCTTCATGCTCCTCCTATTTTTCAGACCGTTTCATGCTCCTTATATTTTTGACACCTTTTGAAGCTCTTCATATTTTGCACACCTTTTCAGGCTCTTCATGTTTTTGAACACCGCTTCATGCCCCTGCTATATTTCAGACCATTTCATGCTCCTCATATTTTTGACATCTTTTGAAGCTTTTCATATTTTTCACACCTTTTCAGTCTCTTCATGTTTTTCAAAAACGCTTCTTGCTCCTCCTATTGTTCAGACCGTTTCATACTCATCTCATTTTTGACACGGTTTGAAGCTCTTCATATTTTTCACAACTTTTGAAGCTCTTCATATTTTTCACACGTTTTCAGGCTTTGCATGTTTTTCAACACCGCTTCATGCTCCTCCTATTTTTCAGACCGTTTCATGCTCCTCATATTTTTGACACCTTGTACGCTCTTCATATCTTTCATACCTTTTAAAGCTCTTCGTATTTTTCACACGTTTTCAGTCTCTTCATGTTTTTCAACACCGTTTCATGCTCCTCCTATTTTTCAGACCGTTTCATGCTCTTCATATTTTTCACACCTTTTGAAGCTCTTCATATTTTTCACACCTTTTCAGGCTCTTTATGTTTTTGAACACCGTTTCATGCTCCTCCTATTTTTCAGACCGTTTCATGCTCCTCACATTTTTGACACGATTTGAAGCTCTTCATATTTTTCACAACTTTTCAGGCTCTTCATGTTTTTGAACACCGCTTCATGTTCCTCCTATTTTTCAAACTGTTTCATGCTCCTCATGTATTTCACACCTTTTGAAGCTCTTCATATATTTCACACTTTTTCAGGCTCTCATGGTTTTGAACACAGCTTCATGCTCCTCCTATTTTTCACGCCATTTCATTTTCCTCATATATTTCACATCTTTTGAAGCTCTTCGTATTTTTCACACTTTTTCAGGCTCTTCATGTTTTTGAACACCGTTTCATGCTCCTCCTATTTTTCAGACCGTTTCATGCTCCTCATATTTTTGACACCTTTTGAAGCTCTTCATAATTTTCACACCTTTTCAGACTCTTCATGTTTTTGATCACCGTTTCATGCTCCTCCTAATTTTCAGACCGTTTCATCCTCCTCATATATTTGACACCTTTTGAAGCTCATCATATTTTTCACACCTTTTCAGGCTTTGCATGTTTTTCAACACCGCTTCATGCTCCTCCTATTTTTCAGACCGTTTCATGCTCCTCATATTTTTGACACCTTGTGACGCTCTTCATATCTTTCATACCTTTTAAAGCTCTTCGTATTTTTCACACGTTTTCAGTCTCTTCATGTTTTTCAACACCGTTTCATGCTCCTCCTATTTTTCAGACCGTTTCATGCTCTTCATATTTTTCACACCTTTTGAAGCTCTTCATATTTTTCACACCTTTTCAGGCTCTTCATGTTTTTGAACACCGTTTCATGCTCCTCCTATTTTTCAGACCGTTTCATGCTCCTCGTATTTTTCACACCTTTTAAAGCTCTTCATATTTTTCACACCTTTTCAAGCTCTCATGTTTTTGAACACAGCTTCATGCTCCTCCTATTTTTCAGACCGTTTCATGCTCCTCATGTATTTCACACCTTTTGAAGCTCTTCCTATTTTTCACACCTTTTCAGGCTCTTCATATATTTGAAAACCTTTTCATGCTCCTCCTATTTTTCAGACCGTTTCATGCTCCACATATTTCTGACAGCTTTGAAGCTCCTCATATTTTTCACACCTTTTGAGGCTCGTCATGTTTTTGAACACCGCTTCATGTTCCTCATATTTTTCAGATCGTTTCATCCTCCTCATATTTTTGACACCTTTTGACGCTCTTCATATTTTTCACACCTTTTCAGGCTCTTCATGTTTTTGAACACCACTTCATGCTTCTACTATTTTCAGACCGTTTAATGCTCCTCATGTATTTCACACCTTTTTACGCTCTTCATATTTTTCACACCTTTTCAGGCTCTTCATGTTTTTCAACACCGTTTCATGCTCCTCCTATATTTCAGACCGTTTCATGCTCCTCATATTTTTGACACCTTCTGAAGATCTTCATATTTTTCACACCTTTTCAGACTCTTCATGTTTTTGATCACCGTTTCATGCTCCTCCTAATTTTCAGACCGTTTCATGCTCCTCATATATTTGACACCTTTTGAAGCTCTTCATATATTTCACACATTTTCAGGCTCTTCATCTTTTTGCACACCGCTTCAAGCTCCTCCTATTTTTCACACCGTTTCATGCTCCTCTCATTATTGACACATTTCGAAGCTAATCATATTTTTCACTCCTTTGGAAGCTCTTCATATTTTTCACACATTTTCAGGCTTTTCATGTTTTCAACACCGCTTCATACTCCTCCTTTTTTTCAGACCGTTTCATGCTCCTCATATTTTTGACACCTTTTAATGCTCTTCATATTTTTCACAACTTTTCAGGCTCTTCATGTTTTTCAACACCGCTTCATGCTCCTCCTATTTTTAAGAGTGTTTTATGCTCCTCATATTTTTGACAACTTTTGAAGCTCTTCGTATTTTTCACACCTTTTCAGGCTCTTCATGTTTTTCAACCGTGCTTCATGTTCCTCCTATTTTTCAGATCGTTTCATGCTCCTCATGTTTTTGACACCTTTTGAAGATCTTAATATTTTTCACACCTTTTCAGGCTCTTCATGTTTTTGAACACCATTTCATGCTCCTCCTTTTTTATGACACATTTTGAAGGTCTTCATAATTTTCAAATCTTTTCAGGCTCTTCATGTTTTTCAACACCATTTCATGCTCCTCCTATTTTTCAGATCATTTCATGCTCCTCATATATTTCACATCTGTTGTAGCTCTTCATATTTTTCACACCTTTTCAGTCTCTTCAGGTTTCTCAACATCACTTCTTGCTTCTCCTATTTTTCACACCGTTTCATGCTCCTCATATTTTTGACATCTTTTGAAGCTCTTCATATTTTTCACACCTTTTCAGGCTCTTCATGTTTTCAACACCGTTTCATGCTCCACCTATTTTTCAGACCGTTTCATGCTCGTCATGTTTTTAACACCTTTTGAAGCTCTTCATATTTTTCACACCTTTTCAGGCTCTTCATGTTTTTGCACACCGCTTCATGCTCCTCCTATTTTTCACACCGTTTCATGCTCCTCTCATTATTGACACATTTCGAAGCTATTCATATTTTTCACACCTTTGGAAGCTCTTCATATTTTTCACACATTTTCAGGCTTTGCATGTTTTTCAACACCACTTCATGCTCCTCCTATTTTTCAGACCGTTTCATGCTCCTCATATTTTTGACACCTTTTGACGCTCTTCATATTTTCAAGACCTTTTCAGGCTCTTCATGTTTTTCAACACCGCTTCATTATCCTCCTATTTTTCAGAGCGTTTCATGCTCCTCATATTTTTGACACCTTTTGAATCTCTTCATATATTTCACACCTTTTCAGGCTCTTTATGTTTTTGAACACCACTTCATGCTCCTCCTATTTTTCAGACTGTTTCCTGCTCCTCATGTATTTCACACCTTTTGAAGCTCTTCATATATTTCACACCTTTTGAAACTCTTCATATATTTCACAGCTTTTCAGGCTCTTCATGTTTTTGAACACCGTTTCATGCTCCTCCTATTTTTCAGACCGTTTCATGCTCCTCCTTTATTTCAGCCATTTCATGCTCCTCATATTTTTGGCACCTTTTGAATTTCTTCATATTTTTCACAACTTTTCAGGTTCTTCATGTTTTTCAACACCGCTTTATGCTCCTCCTTTTTTTCAGACCGTTTCATGCTCCTCTTGTATTTCACAACTTTTGAAGCTCTTCACATTTTTCACACGTTTTGAAACTCTTCATTTTTTGACACAATTTCAGCCTCTTCATGTTTCTGAACACCGTTTCATGCTCCTTCTGTTTTTCAGACCGTTTCATGCTCATCTCTTTTTTGACACCTTTTGAAGCTCTTCGTATTTTTCACACCTTGTGAAGCTCTTCATATTTTTCACACCTTTTCAGGCTCTTCATGTTTTTGAACACCCTTTAATGCTCCTCCTGTTTTTCAGATCGTTTCATGCTCCTCATATTTTTGACACCTTTGAATCTCTTCATATTTTTCACACCTTTTGAAACTCTTCTTATTTTTCACACGTTTTCAGTCTCTAAATGTTTTTCAACACCGCTTCATGCTCCTCCTATTTTTCAGACCGTTTCATGCTCCTCATATTTTTGATACGTTTTGAGGATCTTCATATATTTCACACCTTTTCAGGCCCTTCATGTTTTTGAACACCGATTTATGTTCCTACTATTTTTCAGACCGTTTCATGCTTCTCATGTATTTCACACCTTTTGAAGCTGTCATATTTTTCACACCTTTTCAGGCTCTTCATGTTTTTGAACCCCGTCATGCTCCTCCTATTTTTCAGACCGTCTCATGCTCCTCATATTTTTGACACCTTTTGAAGCTCTTCATATTTTTCACACCTTTAAGGCTTTCATGTTTTTCAACACCGCTTCATGCTCCTCCTATTTTTCAGACCGTTTCATGCGCCTCATATTTTTGACACCTTTTGAAGCTCTTCGTATTTTTCACACCTTTTCATGCTCTTTATGTTTTCAACACCGTTTCATGCTCCTCCTATTTTTCAGATCATTTCATGCTCCTCCTATTTTTCAAACCGTTTCATGCTCATCTCATTTTTGACACCGTCTGAAGCTCTTCATATTTTTCACACCTTTTGAATCTCTTCATATTTTTCAAACCTTTTGAAGCTCTTCATATTATTCACACGTTTTCAGTCTCTTCATGTTTTTCAACACCGCTTCATGCTCCTCCTATTTTTCAGACAGTTTCATGCTCCTCATATTTTTGACACGTTTTGAGGCTCTTCAGCTAATTCACACCTTTTCAGGCCCTTCATATTTTGAACACCGTTTCATGCTCCTCGTATTTTTCAGACAGTTTCATGCTCCTCATATTTTTGACACCTTTTGAAGGTCTTCATATTTTTCACACCTTTTCAGGCTCTTCATGTTTTTGAACACCGCTTCATGTTATTCCTATTTTTCAGACCGTTTCATGCTCGTCATATTTTTGTCACCTTTCAGGCTCTTCAGGTTTTTGAACACCGCTTCAAGCTCCTCCTATTTTTCAGACCGTTTCATGCTCTTCATATTTTTGGCCCCTTTTGAAGCTCTTCATATTCTTCACACCTTTTCAGGCTCTTCATGTTTTTCTACACCACTTTATGCTCCTCCTCTTTTTCAGACCGTTTCATGCTCCTCATATTTTTGACACCTTTTGAAGCTCTTCATATATTTCACACCTTTTCAGGCTCTTCATGTTTTTCAAACCACTTCCTGCTCCTCCTATTTTTCAGACCGTTTCATGGTCATCTCATTTTGGACACCTTTTGAAGCTCTTTATATTTTTCACAATTTTGAAGCTCTTCATATTCTTCATACGTTTTCATGCTCTTTATGTTTTTCAACACCGCTTCTTACTCCTCCTATTGTTCAGAACGTTTAATGCTTCTCATATTTTTGATACGTTTTGAAGCTCTTCATATTTTTCACACCTTTTCAAGCTCTTCATATTTTTGAACACCCTTTCATGCTCCTCCTATTTTTCAGACGGTTTCATGCTCCTCATATTTTTGACACCTTTTGAAGCTCTTCATATTTTTCACACCTTTTCAGGCTCTTCAGGTTTTAGGACAACGCTTCATGCTCCTACTATTTTTCCGACCATATCATGCTCCTCATATTTTTCACACCTTTTGAAGCTCATCATATTTTTCACACCTTTTCAGGCTGTTCATATTTTTGAACACCACTTCATGCTCCTACTATTTTTCAGAGAGTTTCATGCTCCTCATGTATTTCACACCTTTTGAAGCTCTTCATATTTTTCACACCTTTTCAGTCCCTTCATGTGTTTCAACACCGCTTCAGGCTCGTCCTATTTTTCAGAACTTTTCATGCTCCTCATATTTTTGACACCTTTTAAAGCTCTTCATATTTTCACACCTTTTCAGGCTCTTCATGTTTTTCAACACCACTTCATGCTCCTCCTATTTTTCAGACCGTTTCATGCTCATCTCATTTTTGACAACTTTTGAAGCTCTTCATATTTTTCACACCTTTTGAAACTCTTCATATTTTTCACACTTTTTCAGACTCTTCATGTTTTTCAACACCGCTTCATGCTCCTCCTATTTTTCAGACCGTTTCATGCTCCTCATATTTTTGACACCTATTGAAGCTCTTCATATTTTTCACACCTTTTCAGGCTTTTCATGTTTTTGAACACCGCTTCATGCTCCTCCTATTTTTCAGACCTTTTCATGCTCATCTCTTTTTTGACACCTTTTGAAGCTCTTCGTATTTTTCACACCTTGTGAAGCTCTTCATATTTTTCACACCTTTTCAGGCTCTTCATGTTTTTGAACACCCTTTAATGCTCCTGCTGTTTTTCAGACCGTTTCATGCTCCTCATATTTTTGACACCTTTTGAAGCTCTTCATATTTTTCACACCTTCTCAGGCTTTTCATGTTTTTGAACACCGCTTCATGCTCCTCATATTTTTCACACCTTTTGAATCTCTTCATATTTTTCACAGCTTTTCAGGCTTTTCATGTTTTTGAACACCGCTTCAAGCTCCTCCTATTTTTCACACCTTTTGAAGCTCTTCATATTTTGACACAATTTCAGGCTCTTTATGTTTTTTAACACCGTTTCATGCTCCTCCTATTTTTCAGACCGTTTCATGCTCCTCATATTTTTGGCACCTTTTGAAGCTCTTCATATTTTTCACACCTTTTCAGGCTCTTCATATTTTTCAACACCGCCTCATGTTCCTTCTATTTTTCAGACCTTTACGTGCTCCTCATGTATTTCACAGCTTTTGAAGCTTTTCATATATTTCACACCTTTTGAAGCTCTTCATATTTTTCACAACTTTTCAGTCTCTACATGTTTTTGAACACCGCTTCATGCTCCTCTTATTTTTCAGATCGTTTCATACTCCTCATATTTTTGAGACCTATTGAAGCTCTTCATGTATTTCACACCTTTTCAGGCTCTTCATGATTTAGGACAACGCTTCATGCTCCTACTATTTTTCTGACCGCATCATGCTCCTCATATTTTTCACACCTTTTGAAGCTCTTCATATTTTTCACACCTTTTCAGGCTGTTGATATTTTTGAACACCACTTCATGCTCCTACTATTTTTCAGAGAGTTTCATGCTCCTCATGTATTTCACACCTTTTGAAACTCTTCATATTTTTCACACCTTTTCAGGCTCCTCATGTTTTGCAACACTGCTTCATGCTCCTCCTATTTTTCAGACCGTTTCAATCTCCTCATATTTTGACAGATTTTGATGCTCTTCATATTTTTCACACCTTTTCAGGCTCTTCATTTTTTCAACACCGCTTCATGCTCCTCCTATTTTTCAGACCGTATCAGCTCGTCATATTTTTCACACCTTTTGAAGCTCTTCACATTTTTCACACCTTTTCAGGCTCTTCATATTTTTGAACAACGCTTCATTCTCCTCCTATTTTTCAGACCGTTTCTTGCTCCTCATGTATTTCACACCTTTTGAAACTCTTCATATTTTTCACACATTTTCAGGCTCTTGCTGTTTTTCCACACCACTTCATGCTTCTCCTATTTTTCAACCCGTTTCATGCTCCTCATGTATTTCACACCTTTTGAAGCTCTTCATATTTCTCACACCTTTTCAGGCTCTTCATGTTTTTGAACATCGCTTCATGCTCCTCCTATTTTTCAGACCGTTTCATGCTCCTCATATTTTTGACACTCTTTGAAGCTCTTCATATTTTTCACACCTTTTCAGGCTCTTCATGTTTTGGAACACCGCTTCATGATCCTCCTATTTTTCAGACCGTTTCATGCTCCTCATATTTTTGACACCTTGAGAAGCTCTTCATATTTTTCACACCTTTTCAGGCTCTTCATGTTTTTCAACACAGCTTCATGCTCCTCCTATTTTTCAGACCATTTCATTCTCCTCATATTTTTGACACTTTTTTAAGATCTTCATATATTTCACACCTTTTCAATCTCTTCTTTTTTTTCAACACCACTTCATGCTCCTCCTATTTTTCAGACCGTTTCATGCTCCTCATATTTTGACACATTTTGAAGCTCATCATATTTTGAACACCTTTACAGGCTCTTCATGTTTTTTAACACCGCTTGATGCTCGTCCTATTGTCCAGACCGTTTCATGCTCCTCATATTTTTGACACCTTTTGAATCTCTTCATATATTTCACACCTTTTCAGGATCTTCATGTTTTTGAACACCGCTTCATGCTCCTCCTATCGTTCAGACCGTTTCATGCTCCTCATGTATTTCACACCTTTTGAAGCTCTTCATATATTTCACACCTTTTCAGGCTCTTCATGTTTTTGAGCACCACTTCATGCTGCTCCTATTTTTCAAACCGTTTCATGCTCCTCATAGTTTTGACACATTGGAAGCTCTTCATATTTTACACACCATTTGAGGCTCTTCATGTTTTTCAACACCGCTTCATGCTTCTCCTATTTTTCAACCCGTTTCATGCTCCTCATGTATTTCACACCTTTTGAAGCTCTTCATATTTTTCACACCTTTTCAACCTCTTTATGTTTTTCAACACCACTTCATGCTCGTCCTATTTTTCAGACCGTTTCATACTCCTCATATTTTTGACACCTTGAGAAGCTCTTCATATTTTTCACACCTTTTCAGGCTCTTCATGTTTTTCAACAAAGCTTCATGCTCCTCCTATTTTTCAGACCATTTCATTCTCCTCATATTTTTGACACTTTTTTAAGCTCTTCATATATTTCACACCTTTTCAATCTCTTCTTTTTTTTCAACACCACTTCTTGCTCCTCCTATTTTTCAGACCGTTTCATGCTCCTCATATTTTGACACATTTTGAAGCTCATCATATTTTGAACACCTTTACAGGCTCTTCATGTTTTTCAACACCGCTTCATGCTCGTCCTGTTGTCCAGACCGTTTCATGCTCCTCATATTTTTGACACCTTTTGAATCTCTTCATATATTTCACACCTTTTCAGGATCTTCATGTTTTTCAACACCGCTTCATGCTCGTCCTATTTTCCAGACCGTTTCATGCTCCTCATATTTTTGACACCTTTTGAATCTCTTCATATATTTCACACCTTTTCAGGATCTTCATGTTTTTGAACACCGCTTCATGCTCCTCCTATTTTTCAGACCGTTTCATACTCATCTCGCTTTTGACACATTTTGAAGCTCTTCATATTTTCCACACCTTTTGAAGCTCTTTATATTTTTCAAACGTTTTCAGGCTCTTAATGTTTTTCAACACCGCTTCTGGCTCCTCCTATTTATCAGACCGTTTCATGCTCCTCATATTTTTGACACTTTTTGAAGCTCTTCATTTTTTTCACACCTTTTGAAGCTCTTCATATTTTTCACACCTTTTCAGGCTCTTCATGTTTCTTACACCGCTTCATGCTGCTCCTATTTTTCAGACCGTTTCATGCTCCTCATATTTTTGACACCTTTTGAAGGTCTTCATATCTTTCACACGTTTTCAGGCTCTTCATGTTTTTTACACCGCTTCATGCTGCTCCTATTTTTCAGACCGTTTCATGCTCCTCATATTTTTGACACCTTTTGAAGCTCTTCATATTTTTCTCACCTTTTCAGGCTCTTCATGTTTTTGAACACCGTTTCATTCTCCTCCTATTTTTCAGACCGTTTCATGCTCCTCATATTTTTGACACCTTTTGAAGTTCTTCATATTTTTCACACCTTTTCAGGCTCTTCATGTTTTTCAACACCGCTTCATGCTCCTCCAATTTTCAGACCGTTTCATGCTCCTCATAATTTTGACACGATTTGAAGCTCTTCATATTTTTCACACCTTTTCAGGGTCTTCATGTTTTTCAACACTGCTTCATGCTCCTCCAATTTTCAGACCGTTTCATGCTCCTCATATTTTTGACACGATTTGAAGGTCTTCATATTTTTCACACCTTTTCAGGGTCTTCATGTTTTTCTACACTGCTTCATGCTCCTCCTATTTTTGACACCTTTTGAAGCTGTTCATATATTGCACACCTTTTCAGGCGTTTCATGTTTTTGACCACCGTTTTATGCTCCTCATATTTTAACAGGTTTTGATGCTCTTCATATTTTTCACAGCTTTTCAGGCTCTTCATGTTTTACAACACCACTTCATGCTCCTCCTATTTTTCAGACCGTTTCCTGCTCCTCATATTTTTGACACATTTTCCAACTCTTCATATTTTTCACACCTTTTCAGCCTCTTCATGTTTTTCAACACCGGTTCATGCTCCTCCTATTTTTCATACCGTTTCAGGCTCCTCATATTTTTGACACCTTTTGGAGCTCTTCATATTTTTCAAACCTTTTCAAGCTCTTCATGTTTTTCAACACCGCTTCATTTTCCTCCTATTTTGCACACCATTTCATGCTCCTCATATTTTTGACATCTTTTGAAGCTCTTCATATTTTTGACACCTTTTCTTGCTTTCCATGTTTTTGAACACCGTTTCATGGTCCTCGTACTTTTGACACCTTTGAAGCTCTTCATATTTTTCACACCTTTTCAGGCTCTTCATATTTTTCAACACCGGTTCATGCTCCTCCTATTTTTCATACATTTTCATGCTCCTCATATTTTTGACAACTTTTGAAGCTCTTCATGTACTTCACACCTTTTCAGGCTTTTCATGTTTTTCAAGACCGCTTCATGCTCCTCCTATTTTTCAGACCGTTTAATCCTCCTCATCTTTTTGACAACTTTTGAAGCTCTTGATATTTTTCACATCTTTTCATTCTCTTCAGGTTTTTGAACACCGTTTCATGCTCCTCCTATTTTTCAGACCGTTTCATGCTCCTCATGTATTTCACACCTTTTGAAGCTCTTCATATTTTTCACACCTTTTCAGGCTCTCCATGTTTTTCAACAGCGCTTCATGCTCCTGCTATTTTTCAGACCGTTTCACGCTCCTCATGTATTTCACACCTTTTGAAGCTCTTCATATTTTTCACACCTTTTCAGGCTCTCCATGTTTCTCAACACCGCTTCATGCTCCTCCTATTTTACAGACCGCTTCATGCTCCTCATATTTTTCACACCTTTTGAAGCTCTTCATATTTTTCACACCTTTTGAGGCTCTTCATGTTTTTCAACACCACTTCATGCTCCTCCTATTTTTCAGACCGTTTCATGCTCCTCATGTATTTCACACCTTTTGAAGCTCTTCATATATTTCACACCTTTTCAGGCTCTTCATGTTTTTGAACACTGTTTCATGCTCCTCCTATTTTTCAGACCGTTTCATGCTCCTCATATTTTTGACAACTTTTGAAGCTCTTCATATATTTCACACCTTTTCAGGCTGTTCATGTTTTTCAACACCGCTTTATGCTTCTCCTATTTTTCAGACCGTTTCATGCTCCTCATATTTTTCACCCCTTGAAGCTCTTCATAATTTTCACACCTTTTGAAGCTCTTCATATTTTTCACACCTTTTCAGGCTTTTCATATTTTTCAACACCGCTTCATGCTCCTCCTATTTTTCTGACCTTTTCATGCTCCTCATATTTTTGACAACTTTTGAAGCTCCTCATATTTTTCACACCTTTTCAAGCTCTTCATATTTTTCACACCTTTTCAGGCTCTTCATGTATTTGAACACCGTTTCATACTCCTCCTATTTTTAAGACCGTTTCATGCTCCTCATATATTTGACACATTTTGAAGGTCTTCATGTTTTTCACACCTTTTCAGGCTCTTCATGTTTTTGAACACCGCTTCAAGCTCCTCCTATTTTTCAAACCGTTTCATGTTCCTCATGAATTTCACACCTTTTGAAGCTCTTCATATTTTTCACACCTTTTCAAGCTCTTCATGTTTTGAATGCTGTTTCATGCTCCTCCTATTTTTCAGACCGTTTCATGCTCCTCATATTTTTGACACTTTTTAAGCTCCCCATATTTTTCACACCTTTTGAAACTCTTCATATATTTCACACTTTTTCAAGCGCTTCATGTTTTTCAACTCCACTCCATGCTCTTCTTATTTTTCAGACCTTTTGATGCTCATCTCATTTTTGACACCTTTTGAAGCTCTTCATATTTTTCACACCTTTTGAAGCTCTTCATATTTTTCACACCTTTTGAAGCTCTTCATATTTTTCACAGCTTTTCAGGCTCTTCATGTTTTTGAACACCGCTTCATGCTCCTCCTATTTTTCAGACCGTTTCATGCTCCACATGTATTTAACACCTTTTGAAGCTCTTTATATTTTTCACACCTTTTCAGGCTCTTCATGTTTTTCAACACCGCTTCATGCTCCTCCTATTTTTCAGACCTTTTCATCCTCTTCTTCTGTTTGACACCTTTTGAAGCTCTTCATATATTTCACACCTTTTCAGGCTCTTCATGTTTTTGAACACCGCTTCGTGTTATTCCTATTTTTCAGACCGTTTCATGCTCGTCATATTTTTGTCACCTTTTCAGGCTCTTCAGGTTTTTGAACACCGCTTCAAGCTCCTCCTATTTTTCAGACCGTTTCATGCTCTTCATATTTTTGGCCCCTTTTGAAGCTCTTCATATTCTTCACACCTTTTCAGGCTCTTCATGTTTTTCAACACCACTTTATGCTCCTCCTCTTTTTCAGACCGTTTCATGCTCCTCATATTTTTGACACCTTTTGAAGCTCTTCATATATTTCACACCTTTTCAGGCTCTTCATGTTTTTCAAACCACTTCCTGCTCCTCCTATTTTTCAGACCGTTTCATGGTCATCTCATTTTGGACACCTTTTGAAGCTCTTTATATTTTTCACAATTTTGAAGCTCTTCATATTCTTCATACGTTTTCATGCTCTTTATGTTTTTCAACACCGCTTCTTACTCCTCCTATTGTTCAGACCGTTTAATGCTTCTCATATTTTTGATACGTTTTGAAGCTCTTCATATTTTTCACACCTTTTCAAGCTCTTCATATTTTTGAACACCCTTTCATGCTCCTCCTATTTTTCAGACGGTTTCATGCTCCTCATATTTTTGACACCTTTTGAAGCTCTTCATATTTTTCACACCTTTTCAGGCTCTTCAGGTTTTTGAACACCGCTTCATGCTCCTATTTTTCAGACCGTTTCATGCTCCTCATGTATTTCACACCTTTTGAAACTCTTCATTTTTTTGACACAATTTCAGCCTCTTCATGTTTCTGAACACCGTTTCATGCTCCTCCTATTTTTCAGACCGTTTCATGCTCATCTCTTTTTTGACACCTTTTGAAGCTCTTCATATTTTTCACACCTTCTCAGGCTTTTCATGTTTTTGAACACTGCTTCATGCTCCTCATATTTTTCACACCTTTTGAAGCTCTTCATATTTTTCACACCTTTTCAGGCTTTTCATGTTTATGAACACCGCTTCAAGCTCCTCCTATTTTTCACACCTTTTGAAGCTCTTCATATTTTTGACACAATTTCAGGCTCTTTATGTTTTTTAACACCGTTTCATGCTCCTTCTATTTTTCAGACCGTTTCATGCTCCTCATAATTTTGGCACCTTTTGAAGCTCTGCCTATTTTTCACACCTTTTCAGGCTCTTCATATTTTTCAACACCGCCTCATGCTCCTTCTATTTTTCAGAACTTTACATGCTCCTCATGTATTTCACAGCTTTTGAAGCTTTTCATAATTTTCACACCTTTTCAGGCTCTTCAGGTTTTAGGACAACGCTTCATGCTCCTACTATTTTTCCGACCATATCATGCTCCTCATATTTTTCACACCTTTTGAAGCTCATCATATTTTTCACACCTTTTCAGGCTGTTCATATTTTTGAACACCACTTCATGCTCCTACTATTTTTCAGAGAGTTTCATGCTCCTCATATATTTCACACCTTTTGAAGCTCTTCATATTTTTCACACCTTTTCAGTCCCTTCATGTGTTTCAACACCGCTTCAGGCTCGTCCTATTTTTCAGAACTTTTCATGCTCCTCATATTTTTGACACCTTTTAAAGCTCTTCATATTTTTCACACCTTTTCAGGCTCTTCATGTTTTTCAACACCACTTCATGCTCCTCCTATTTTTCAGACCGTTTCATGCTCATCTCATTTTTGACAACTTTTGAAGCTCTTCATATTTTTCACACCTTTTGAAACTCTTCATATTTTTCACACTTTTTCAGACTCTTCATGTTTTTCAACACCGCTTCATGCTCCTCCTATTTTTCAGATCGTTTCATGCTCCTCATATTTTTGACCCCTTTTGAATCTCTTCATATTTTTCACACCTTTTCAGGCTCTTCATGTTTTTCAACACCGCTTCATGCTCCTCCTATTTTTCAGACCGTTTCATGCTCCTCATATTTTTGACACCTATTGAAGCTCTTCATATTTTTCACACCTTTTCAGGCTTTTCATGTTTTTGAACACCGCTTCATGCTCCTCCTATTTTTCACACCTTTTGAACCTCTTCATATTTTTTACACCTTTTCAGGCTCCTCAGGTTTTTGAACACCGCTTCATGCTCCTCCTATTTTTGAGACCGTTTCATGCTCCTCATGTATTTCACACCTTTGGAAACTCTTCATTTTTTGACACAATTTCAGCCTCTTCATGTTTCTGAACACCGTTTCATGCTCCTCCTATTTTTCAGACCTTTTCATGCTCATCTCTTTTTTGACACCTTTTGAAGCTCTTCGTATTTTTCACACCTTGTGAAGCTCTTCATATTTTTCACACCTTTTCAGGCTCTTCATGTTTTTGAACACCCTTTAATGCTCCTGCTGTTTTTCAGACCGTTTCATGCTCCTCATATTTTTGACACCTTTTGAAGCTCTTCATATTTTTCACACCTTCTCAGGCTTTTCATATTTTTGAACACCGCTTCATGCTCCTCATATTTTTCACACCTTTTGAATCTCTTCATATTTTTCACAGCTTTTCAGGCTTTTCATGTTTTTGAACACCGCTTCAAGCTCCTCCTATTTTTCACACCTTTTGAAGCTCTTCATATTTTGACACAATTTCAGGCTCTTTATGTTTTTTAACACCGTTTCATGCTCCTCCTATTTTTCAGACCGTTTCATGCTCCTCATATTTTTGGCACCTTTTGAAGCTCTTCATATTTTTCACACCTTTTCAGGCTCTTCATATTTTTCAACACCGCCTCATGTTCCTTCTATTTTTCAGACCTTTACGTGCTCCTCATGTATTTCACAGCTTTTGAAGCTTTTCATATATTTCACACCTTTTGAAGCTCTTCATATTTTTCACAACTTTTCAGTCTCTACATGTTTTTGAACACCGCTTCATGCTCCTCCTATTTTTCAGATCGTTTCATACTCCTCATATTTTTGAGACCTATTGAAGCTCTTCATGTATTTCACACCTTTTCAGGCTCTTCATGATTTAGGACAACGCTTCATGCTCCTACTATTTTTCTGACCGCATCATGCTCCTCATATTTTTCACACCTTTTGAAGCTCTTCATATTTTTCACACCTTTTCAGGCTGTTGATATTTTTGAACACCACTTCTTGCTCCTACTATTTTTCAGAGAGTTTCATGCTCCTCATGTATTTCACACCTTTTGAAACTCTTCATATTTTTCACACCTTTTCAGGCTCCTCATGTTTTGCAACACTGCTTCATGCTCCTCCTATTTTTCAGACCGTTTCAATCTCCTCATATTTTGACAGATTTTGATGCTCTTCATATTTTTCACACCTTTTCAGGCTCTTCATTTTTTCAACACCGCTTCATGCTCCTCCTATTTTTCAGACCGTATCAGCTCGTCATATTTTTCACACCTTTTGAAGCTCTTCACATTTTTCACACCTTTTCAGGCTCTTCATATTTTTGAACAACGCTTCATCCTCCTCCTATTTTTCAGACCGTTTCTTGCTTCTCATGTATTTCACACCTTTTGAAACTCTTCATATTTTTCACACATTTTCAGGCTCTTGCTGTTTTTCCACACCACTTCATGCTTCTCCTATTTTTCAACCCGTTTCATGCTCCTCATGTATTTCACACCTTTTGAAGCTCTTCATATTTCTCACACTTTTTCAGGCTCTTCATGTTTTTGAACATCGCTTCATGCTCCTCCTATTTTTCAGACCGTTTCATGCTCCTCATATTTTTGACACTCTTTGAAGCTCTTCATATTTTTCACACCTTTTCAGGCTCTTCATGTTTTGGAACACCGCTTCATGATCCTCCTATTTTTCAGACCGTTTCATGCTCCTCATATTTTTGACACCTTGAGAAGCTCTTCATATTTTTCACACCTTTTCAGGCTCTTCATGTTTTTCAACACAGCTTCATGCTCCTCCTATTTTTCAGACCATTTCATTCTCCTCATATTTTTGACACTTTTTTAAGATCTTCATATATTTCACACCTTTTCAATCTCTTCTTTTTTTTCAACACCACTTCATGCTCCTCCTATTTTTCAGACCGTTTCATGCTCCTCATATTTTGACACATTTTGAAGCTCATCATATTTTGAACACCTTTACAGGCTCTTCATGTTTTTTAACACCGCTTGATGCTCGTCCTATTGTCCAGACCGTTTCATGCTCCTCATATTTTTGACACCTTTTGAATCTCTTCATATATTTCACACCTTTTCAGGATCTTCATGTTTTTGAACACCGCTTCATCCTCCTCCTATCGTTCAGACCGTTTCATGCTCCTCATGTATTTCACACCTTTTGAAGCTCTTCATATGTTTCACACCTTTTCAGGCTCTTCATGTTTTGAGCACCACTTCATGCTGCTCCTATTTTTCAAACCGTTTCATGCTCCTCATAGTTTTGACACATTGGAAGCTCTTCATATTTTACACACCATTTGAGGCTCTTCATGTTTTTCAACACCGCTTCATGCTTCTCCTATTTTTCAACCCGTTTCATGCTCCTCATGTATTTCACACCTTTTGAAGCTCTTCATATTTTTCACACCTTTTCAACCTCTTTATGTTTTTCAACACCACTTCATGCTCGTCCTATTTTTAGACCGTTTCATACTCCTCATATTTTTGACACCTTGAGAAGCTCTTCATATTTTTCACACCTTTTCAGGCTCTTCATGTTTTTCAACAAAGCTTCATGCTCCTCCTATTTTTCAGACCATTTCATTCTCCTCATATTTTTGACACTTTTTTAAGCTCTTCATATATTTCACACCTTTTCAATCTCTTCTTTTTTTTCAACACCACTTCTTGCTCCTCCTATTTTTCAGACCGTTTCATGCTCCTCATATTTTGACACATTTTGAAGCTCATCATATTTTGAACACCTTTACAGGCTCTTCATGTTTTTCAACACCGCTTCATGCTCGTCCTGTTGTCCAGACCGTTTCATGCTCCTCATATTTTTGACACCTTTTGAATCTCTTCATATATTTCACACCTTTTCAGGATCTTCATGTTTTTCAACACCGCTTCATGCTCGTCCTATTTTCCAGACCGTTTCATGCTCCTCATATTTTTGACACCTTTTGAATCTCTTCATATATTTCACACCTTTTCAGGATCTTCATGTTTTTGAACACCGCTTCATGCTCCTCCTATTTTTCAGACCGTTTCAAACTCATCTCGCTTTTGACACATTTTGAAGCTCTTCATATTTTCCACACCTTTTGAAGCTCTTTATATTTTTCAAACGTTTTCAGGCTCTTAATGTTTTTCAACACCGCTTCTGGCTCCTCCTATTTATCAGACCGTTTCATGCTCCTCATATTTTTGACACTTTTTGAAGCTCTTCATTTTTTTCACACCTTTTGAAGCTCTTCATATTTTTCACACCTTTTCAGGCTCTTCATGTTTCTTACACCGCTTCATGCTGCTCCTATTTTTCAGACCGTTTCATGCTCCTCATATTTTTGACACCTTTTGAAGGTCTTCATATCTTTCACACGTTTTCAGGCTCTTCATGTTTTTTACACCGCTTCATGCTGCTCCTATTTTTCAGACCGTTTCATGCTCCTCATATTTTTGACACCTTTTGAAGCTCTTCATATTTTTCTCACCTTTTCAGGATCTTCATGTTTTTGAACACCGTTTCATTCTCCTCCTATTTTTCAGACCGTTTCATGCTCCTCATATTTTTGACACCTTTTGAAGTTCTTCATATTTTTCACACCTTTTCAGGCTCTTCATGTTTTTCAACACCGCTTCATGCTCCTCCAATTTTCAGACCGTTTCATGCTCCTCATAATTTTGACACGATTTGAAGCTCTTCATATTTTTCACACCTTTTCAGGGTCTTCATGTTTTTCAACACTGCTTCATGCTCCTCCAATTTTCAGACCGTTTCATGCTCCTCATATTTTTGACACGATTTGAAGGTCTTCATATTTTTCACACCTTTTCAGGGTCTTCATGTTTTTCTACACTGCTTCATGCTCCTCCTATTTTTGACACCTTTTGAAGCTGTTCATATATTGCACACCTTTTCAGGCGTTTCATGTTTTTGACCACCGTTTTATGCTCCTCATATTTTAACAGGTTTTGATGCTCTTCATATTTTTCACAGCTTTTCAGGCTCTTCATGTTTTACAACACCACTTCATGCTCCTCCTATTTTTCAGACCGTTTCCTGCTCCTCATATTTTTGACACATTTTCCAACTCTTCATATTTTTCACACCTTTTCAGCCTCTTCATGTTTTTCAACACCGCTTCATTTTCCTCCTATTTTGCACACCATTTCATGCTCCTCATATTTTTGACACCTTTTGAAGCTCTTCATATTTTTGACACCTTTTCTTGCTTTCCATGTTTTTGAACACCGTTTCATGGTCCTCGTATTTTTGACACCTTTGAAGCTCTTCATATTTTTCACACCTTTTCAGGCTCTTCATATTTATCAACACCGGTTCATGCTCCTCCTATTTTTCATACATTTTCATGCTCCTCATATTTTTGACAACTTTTGAAGCTCTTCATGTACTTCACACCTTTTCAGGCTTTTCATGTTTTTCAAGACCGCTTCATGCTCCTCCTATTTTTCAGACCATTTAATCCTCCTCATCTTTTTGACAACTTTTGAAGCTCTTGATATTTTTCACATCTTTTCATTCTCTTCAGGTTTTTGAACACCGTTTCATGCTCCTCCTATTTTTCAGACCGTTTCATGCTCCTCATGTATTTCACACCTTTTGAAGCTCTTCATATTTTTCACACCTTTTCAGGCTCTCCATGTTTTTCAACACCGCTTCATGCTCCTGCTATTTTTCAGACCGTTTCACGCTCCTCATGTATTTCACACCTTTTGAAGCTCGTCATATATTTCACACCTTTTCAGGCTCTTCATGTTTCTCAACACCACTTCCTGCTCCTCCTATTTTTCAGACCGTTTCATGGTCATCTCATTTTGGACACCTTTTGAAGCTCTTCATATTTTTCACACCTTTTGAAGCTCTTCATATTCTTCATACGTTTTCATGCTCTTTATGTTTTTCAACACCGCTTCTTACTCCTCCTAATGTTCAGACCGTTTAATGCTTCTCATATTTTTGATACGTTTTGAAGCTCTTCATATTTTTCACACCTTTTCAGGCTCTTCATATTTTTGAACACCCTTTCATGTTCCTCCTATTTTTCAGACCGTTTCATGCTCCTCATATTTTTGACACCTTTTGAAGCTCTTCATATTTTTCACACCTTTTCAGGCTTTTCATGTTTTTGAACACCGCTTCATGCTCCTCCTATTTTTCACACCTTTTGAACCTCTTCATATTTTTCACACCTTTTCAGGCTCTTCAGGTTTTTGAACACCGCTTCATGCTCCTCCTATTTTTCAGACCGTTTCATGCTCCTCATGTATTTCACACCTTTTGAAACTCTTCATTTTTTTGACACAATTTCAGCCTCTTCATGTTTCTGAACACCGTTTCATGCTCCTCCTCTTTTTCAGACCATATCATGCTCCTCATATTTTTCACACCTTTTGAAGCTCTTCATATTTTTCACACCTTTTCAGGCTGTTCATATTTTTGAACACCACTTCATGCTCCTACTATTTTTCAGAGAGTTTCATGCTCCTCATGTATTTCACACCTTTTGAAGCTCTTCATATTTTTCACACCTTTTCAGGCTCTTCATGTGTTTCAACACCGCTTCAGGCTCGTCGTATTTTTCAGAACTTTTCATGCTCCTCATATTTTTGACACCTTTTGAAGCTCTTCATATTTTTCATACCTTTTCAGGCTCTTCATATTTTTCGCACCTTTTCAGGCTCTTCATGTTGTTGAACACAGCTTCATGCTCCTCCCATTTTTCAGACCGTTTAATGCTCCTCATAATTTTGACACCTTTTGAAGCTCTTCATATTTTTCACCCCTTTTCAGGATCTTCATGTTTTTGAACAACTCTTCATGCTCCTGCTATTTTTCAGACCGTTTCATGCTCATCTCATTTGACAGCTTTTGAAGCTCTTCATATTTTTCACACCTTTTGAAGCTCTTCATATTTTTCACACATTTTCAGGCTCTTCATGTTTTTCAACACCGCTTCTTGCTCCTCCTATTTTTCAGACCGTTTCATGCTCCTCATATTTTGACACGTTTTGAAGCTCTTCATATTTTTCACACCTTTTCAGGCTCTTCATGTTTTTGAACACGGTTTCATGATACTCCTATTTTTCAGAAAGTTTCATGCTCCTCATATTTTTGACACCTTTTAAACCTCTTCATATTTTTCACACCTTTTCAAGCTCTTCAAGATTTTCAACAATGCTTCGTGCTCCTCCTTTTTTTCAGACCGTTTCTTTCTCCTCAAATATTTGACACTTTTTGAAGCTCTTCATATTTTTCACACCTTTTCAGGCTCTTCATGTTTTTGAACACCGATCCATGCTCCTCCTATTTTTCAGACCGTTTCATGCTCCTCATATTTTTCACACCTTTTGAAGCTCTTCATATTTTTCACACCTTTTCAGGCTCTTCATGTTTTTGAACACAGCTTCATGCTCCTCCTATTTTTCAGATCGTTTCATGCTCCTCCTATTTTCCGACCGTTTCTTGCTCCTCATATTTTTGACACTTTTTGAAGCTCTTCATATTTTTCACACCTTTTCAGGCTCTTCATGTTTTTCAGCACCAGTTCATGCTCCTCCTATTTTTCAGACCGTTTCATGCTCATCTCATTTTTTACACCTTTTGAAGCTCTTCATATTTTGCACACCTTTTCAGGCACTTCATGTTTTTCAGCTCCACTTCATGCTCCTGCTATTTTTCAGACCGTTTCATGCTGCTCTCATATTTTACACCTTTTGAAGCTCTTCATATTTTTCACACCTTTTCAGGCTCTTCATGTTTTTGAACACGGTTTCATGATCCTCCTATTTTTCAGAAAGTTTCATGCTCCTCATATTTTTGACACCTTTTAAACCTCTTCATATTTTTCACCTTTTCAGGCTCTGCATGTTTTTCAACACCGCTTCATGCTCCTCCTCTTTTTCAGAAAGTTTCATGCTCCTCATATTTTTGAAACCTTTTGAAGCTCTTCATATTTTTCTCACATTTTCAGGCTCTTCCTGTTTTTCAACACCATTTCATGCTCCTCTTATTTTTCAGACCGTTTGATGTTGCTCCTATTTTTCAGACCGTTTCATGATCCTCATATTTTTGAAACCTTTTGAAGCTCTTCATATTTTTCACACCTTTTCAAGCTCTTCAAGATTTTCAACAACGCTTCATGCTCCTCCTATTTTTCAGACCGTTTCATGCTGCTCTCATTTTTACACCTTTTGAAGCTCTTCATATTTTTCACACCTTTTCAGGCTCTTCATGTTTTTCAACACCGCTTCATGCTCCTCCTCTTTTTCAGAAAGTTTCATGCTCCTCATATTTTTGAAACCTTTTGAAGCTCTTCATATTTTTCTCACATTTTCAGGCTCTTCCTGTTTTTCAACACCATTTCATGCTCCTCTTATTTTTCAGACCGTTTCATGTTGCTCCTATTTTTCAGACCGTTTCATGATCCTCATATTTTTGAAACCTTTTGAAGCTCTTCATATTTTTCACACCTTTTCAAGCTCTTCAAGATTTTCAACAACGCTTCATGCTCCTCCTATTTTTCAGACCGTTTCATGCTGCTCTCATTTTTTACACCTTTTGAAGCTCTTCATATTTTTCACACCTTTTCAGGCTCTTCATGTTTTTCAACACAGCTTCATGCTCCTCCTATTTTTCAGATCGTTTCATGCTACTCCTATTTTTCAGTCCGTTTCTTGCTCCTCATATTTTTGACACTTTTTGAAGCTCTTCATATTTTTCACACCTTGTCTGGCTCTTCATGTTTTTCAACACAGCTTCATGCTCCTCCTATTTTTCAGACCGTTTCATTCTCCTCAAGTTTTTGACACCTGTTAAAGCTCTTCACATTTTTCACACCATTTCAGGCTCTTCACGATTTTCAACACCGCTTCATGATCCTCCTATTTTTTCAGTCCGTTTCATGCTCTTCCTATTTTTCAGACCATTTCATGCTCCTCATATTTTTCAGACCGTTTCCTTCTCCTCATATATTTGACACATTTTGAAGCTCTTCCTATTTTTCCACACCCTTTCAGGCTCTTCATGTTTTTCCACACCGTTTAATGCTCCTCCTATTTTTCAGACCGTTTCATGCTCATCTAATTTTTGAGACCTTTTGAAGCTCTTCATATTTTTCACATTTTTGGAGCTCTTCATATTTTTCACACCTTTTCAGCCTCTTCATGTTTTTGAACACCGCTTCATACTCCTGCTATTTTTCAGCCCGTTTCATGCTCATCTCATTTGACAGCTTTTGAGCTCTTCATATTTTTCACACCTTTTGAAGCTCTTCATATTTTTCTCACATTTTCAGGCTCTTCCTGTTTTTCAACACCATTTCATGCTCCTCTTATTTTTCAGACCGTTTGATGTTGCTCCTATTTTTCAGACCGTTTCATGATCCTCATATTTTTGAAACCTTTTGAAGCTCTTCATATTTTTCACACCTTTTCAAGCTCTTCAAGATTTTCAACAACGCTTCATGCTCCTCCTATTTTTCAGACCGTTTCATGCTGCTCTCATTTTTACACCTTTTGAAGCTCTTCATATTTTTCACACCTTTTCAGGCTCTTCATGTTTTTCAACACCGCTTCATGCTCCTCCTCTTTTTCAGAAAGTTTCATGCTCCTCATATTTTTGAAACCTTTTGAAGCTCTTCATATTTTTCTCACATTTTCAGGCTCTTCCTGTTTTTCAACACCATTTCATGCTCCTCTTATTTTTCAGACCGTTTCATGTTGCTCCTATTTTTCAGACCGTTTCATGATCCTCATATTTTTGAAACCTTTTGAAGCTCTTCATATTTTTCACACCTTTTCAAGCTCTTCAAGATTTTCAACAACGCTTCATGCTCCTCCTATTTTTCAGACCGTTTCATGCTGCTCTCATTTTTTACACCTTTTGAAGCTCTTCATATTTTTCACACCTTTTCAGGCTCTTCATGTTTTTCAACACAGCTTCATGCTCCTCCTATTTTTCAGATCGTTTCATGCTACTCCTATTTTTCAGACCGTTTCTTGCTCCTCATATTTTTGACACTTTTTGAAGCTCTTCATATTTTTCACACCTTGTCTGGCTCTTCATGTTTTTCAACACAGCTTCATGCTCCTCCTATTTTTCAGACCGTTTCATTCTCCTCAAGTTTTTGACACCTGTTGAAGCTCTTCACATTTTTCACACCATTTCAGGCTCTTCACGATTTTCAACACCGCTTCATGATCCTCCTATTTTTTCAGTCCGTTTCATGCTCTTCCTATTTTTCAGACCGTTTCATGCTCCTCATATTTTTCAGACCGTTTCCTTCTCCTCATATATTTGACACATTTTGAAGCTCTTCCTATTTTTCCACACCTTTTCAGGCTCTTCATGTTTTTCCACACCGTTTAATGCTCCTCCTATTTTTCAGATCGTTTCATACTCATCTAATTATTGAGACCTTTTGAAGCTCTTCATATTTTTCACATTTTTGAAGCTCTTCATATTTGTCACACCTTTTCAGCCTCTTCATGATTTTCAACACCGCTTAATGCTCCTCCTATTTTTCAGACCGTTTCATGCTCATCTCATTTTTTACAACTTTTGAAGCTCTTCATAATTTTCACACCTTTTCAGGCTCTTCATATTTTTCGCACCTTTTCAGGCTCTTCATGTTGTTGAACAGAGCTTCATGCTCCTCCTATTTTTCAGACCGTTTAATGCTCCTCATAATTTTGACACCTTTTTCAGCTCTTCATATTTTTCACCCGTTTTCAGGCTCTTCATGTTTTTGAACACCGCTTCATACTCCTGCTATTTTTCAGCCCGTTTCATGCTCATCTCATTTGACAGCTTTTGAGCTCTTCATATTTTTCACACCTTTTGAAGCTCTTCATATTTTTCACACCTTTTCAAGCTCTTCAAGATTTTCAACAACGCTTCGTGCTCCTCCTTTTTTTCAGACCGTTTAATGCTCATCTCATTTTTGACAGCTTTTGAAGCTCTTCATATTTTTCACACCTTTTCAGGCTCTTCATGTTTTTGAACACCGCTTCATTCTCCTCCTTTTTTTCAGACCATTTCTTTCTCCTCATATATTTGACACTTTTTGAAGCTCTTCATATTTTTCACACCTTTTCAGGCTCTTCATGTTTTTGAACACCGATCCATGCTCCTCCTATTTTTCAGACCGTTTCATGCTCCTCATATTTTTCACACCTTTTGAAGCTCTTCATATTTTTCACACCTTTTCAGGCTCTTCATGTTTTTGAACACAGCTTCATGCTCCTCCTATTTTTCAGATCGTTTCATGCTCCTCCTATTTTCCGACCGTTTCTTGCTCCTCATATTTTTGACACTTTTTGAAGCTCTTCATATTTTTCACACCTTTTCTGGCTCTTCAGGTTTTTGAACACAGCTTCATGCTCCTCCTATTTTTCAGACCGTTTCATGCTCGTCATATTTTTCACACCTTTTAAAGCTCTTCATATTTTTCACACCTTTTCAGGCTCTTCATGTTTTTCAGCACCAGTTCATGCTCCTCCTATTTTTCAGACTGTTTCATGCTCATCTCATTTTTTACACCTTTTGAAGCTCTTCATATTTTGCACACCTTTTCAGGCACTTCATGTTTTTCAGCTCCACTTCATGCTCCTGCTATTTTTCAGACCGTTTCATGCTGCTCTCATTTTTTACACCTATTGAAGCTCTTCATATTTTTCACACCTTTTCAGGCTCTTCATGTTTTTGAACACCGATCCATGCTCCTCCTATTTTTCAGACCGTTTCATACTCCTCATATTTTTGACATTTTTTAAGGCTCTTCATATTTTTCACACCTTTTCAGGCTCTTCATGTTTTTGAACACGGTTTCATGATCCTCCTATTTTTCAGAAAGTTTCATGCTCCTCATATTTTTGACACCTTTTAAACCTCTTCATATTTTTCACACCTTTTCAGGCTCTGCATGTTTTTCAACACCGGTTCATGCTCCTCCTCTTTTTCAGAAAGTTTCATGCTCCTCATATTTTTGAAACCTTTTGAAGCTCTTCATATTTTTCTCACATTTTCAGGCTCTTCCTGTTTTTCAACACCATTTCATGCTCCTCTTATTTTTCAGACCGCTTCATGTTGCTCCTATTTTTCAGACCGTTTCATGATCCTCATATTTTTGAAACCTTTTGAAGCTCTTCATATTTTTCACACCTTTTCAAGCTCTTCAAGATTTTCAACAACGCTTCATGCTCCTCCTATTTTTCAGACCGTTTCATGCTGCTCTCATTTTTTACACCTTTTGAAGCTCTTCATATTTTTCACACCTTTTCAGGCTCTTCATGTTTTTCAACACAGCTTCATGCTCCTCCTATTTTTCAGATCGTTTCATGCTACTCCTATTTTTCAGACCGTTTCTTGCTCCTCATATTTTTGACACTTTTTGAAGCTCTTCATATTTTTCACACCTTGTCTGGCTCTTCATGTTTTTCAACACAGCTTCATGCTCCTCCTATTTTTCAGACCGTTTCATTCTCCTCAAGTTTTTGACACCTGTTGAAGCTCTTCACATTTTTCACACCATTTCAGGCTCTTCACGATTTTCAACACCGCTTCATGATCCTCCTATTTTTTCAGTCCGTTTCATGCTCTTCCTATTTTTCAGACCGTTTCATGCTCCTCATATTTTTCAGACCGTTTCCTTCTCCTCATATATTTGACACATTTTGAAGCTCTTCCTATTTTTCCACACCTTTTCAGGCTCTTCATGTTTTTCCACACCGTTTAATGCTCCTATTTTTCAGACCGTTTCATGCTCATCTAATTTTTGAGACCTTTTGAAGCTCTTCATATTTTTCACATTTTTGAAGCTCTTCATATTTTTCGCACCTTTTCAGGCTCTTCATGTTGTTGAACACAGCTTCATGCTCCTCCTATTTTTCAGACCGTTTAATGCTCCTCATAATTTTGACACCTTTTTAAGCTCTTCATATTTTTCACCCCTTTTCAGGCTCTTCATTATTTTGAACATCGCTTCATACTCCTGCTATTTTTCAGCCCGTTTCATGCTCATCTCATTTGACAGCTTTTGAGCTCTTCATATTTTTCACACCTTTTGAAGCTCTTCATATTTTTCACACCTTTTCAGGCTCTTCATGTTTTTGAACACGGTTTCATGATCCTCCTATTTTTCAGAAAGTTTCACGCTCCTCATATTTTTGACACCTTTTAAAACTCTTCATATTTTTCACACCTTTTCAAGCTCTTCAAGATTTTCACTACGCTTCATGCTCCTCCTTTTTTTCAGAACGTTTCATGCTCATCTCATTTTTGACAGCTTTTGAAGCTCTTCATATTTTTCACACCTTTTCAGGCTCTTCATGTTTTTGAACACCGCTTCATTCTCCTCCTTTTTTTCAGACCGTTTCTTTCTCCTCATATATTTGACACTTTTTGAAGCTCTTCATATTTTTCACACCTTTTCAGGCTCTTCATGTTTTTGAATACCGATCCATGCTCCTCCTATTTTTCAGACCGTTTCATGCTCCTCATATTTTTCACACCTTTTGAATCTCTTCATATTTTTCACACCTTTTCAGGCTCTTCAGGTTTTTCAGCTCCACTTCATGCTCCTCCTATTTTTCAGACCGTTTCATGCTGCTCAAATTTTTTACAAATTTTGAAGCTCTTCATATTTTTCACACCTTTTCAGGCTCTTCATGTTTTTGAACACAGCTTCATGCTCCTCCTATTTTTCAGATCGTTTCATGCTCCTCCTATTTTCCGACCGTTTCTTGCTCCTCATATTTTTGACACTTTTTGAAGCTCTTCATATTTTTCACACCTTTTCTGGCTCTTCATGTTTTTGAACACAGCTTCATGCTCCTCCTATTTTTCAGACCGTTTCATGTTCGTCATATTTTTCACACCTTTTAAAGCTCTTCATATTTTTCACACCTTTTCAGGCTCTTCATGTTTTTCAGCACCAGTTCATGCTCCTCCTATTTTTCAGACCGTTTCATGCTCATCTCATTTTTTACACCTTTTGAAGCTCTTCATATTTTGCACACCTTTTCAGGCACTTCATGTTTTTCAGCTCCACTTCATGCTCCTCCTATTTTTCAGACCGTTTCATGCTGCTCTCATTTTTTACACCTTTTGAAGCTCTTCATATTTTTCACACCTTTTCAGGCTCTTCACGATTTTCAACACCGCTTCATGATCCTCCTATTTTTCAGACCGTTTCATGCTCTTCCTATTTTTCAGACCGTTTCATGCTCCTCCTATTTTTCAGACCGTTTCATTCTCCTCATATATTTGACACATTTTGAAGCTCTTCCTATTTTTCCACACCTTTTCAGGCTCTTCATGTTTTTCCACACCATTTAATGCTCCTCCTATTTTTCAGACCGTTTCATGCTCATCTAATTTTTGAGACCTTTGAAGCTCTTCATATTTTTCACATTTTTGAAGCTCTTCATACTTTTCACACCTTTTCAGGCTCTTCATGATTTTCAACAACGCTTAATGCTCCTCCTATTTTTCAGACCGTTTCATGCTCATCTCATTTTTGACACCTTTTGAAGCTCTTCATAATTTTCACACCTTTTCAGGCTCTTCATATTTTTCGCACCTTTTCAGCCTCTTCATGTTGTTGAACACAGCTTCATGCTCCTCCTATTTTTCAGACCGTTTAATTCTCCTCATAATTTTGACACCTTTTTAAGCTCCTCACATTTTTCACCCCTTTTCAGGCTCTTCATGTTTTTGAACACCGCTTCATGCTCCTGCTATTTTTCAGACCGTTTCATGCTCATCTAATTTGACAGCTTTTGAAGCTCTTCATATTTTTCACACCTTTTAAAGCTCTTCATATTGTTCACACATTTTCAGGCTCTTCATGTTTTTCAACACCGCTTCTTGCTTCTCCTATTTTTCAGACCGTTTCATGCTCCTCATAATTTGACACGTTTTGAAGCTCTTCATATTTTTCACACCTTTTCAGGCTCTTCATGTTTTTGAACACCGTTTCATGCTCCGCCTATTTTTCAGACCGTTTCATTCTCCTCATATTTTTGACACCTTTTGAAGCTCTTCATATTTTTTACACCTTTTGAAGCTCTTCATATTTTTCACACCTTTTCAGGCTCTTCATGTTTTTCAACACCGCTTCATGCTCCTGCTATTTTACAGACGATTTCATACTCCTCATATTTTTGACATTTTTTAAGGCTCTTCATATTTTTCACACCTTTTTAGGCTCTTCATGTTTTTGAACACGGTTTCATGATCCTCCTATTTTTCAGAAAGTTTCATGCTCCTCATATTTTTGACACCTTTTAAACCTCTTCATATTTTTCACACCTTTTCAGGCTCTTCATGTTTTTCAACACCGGTTCATGCTCCTCCTCTTTTTCAGAAAGTTTCATGCTCCTCATATTTTTGAAACCTTTTGAAGCTGTTCATATTTTTCTCACATTTTCAGGCTCTTCCTGTTTTTCAACACCATTTCATGCTCCTCTTATTTTTCAGAGAGTTTCATGTTGCTCCTATTTTTCAGACCGTTTCATGATCCTCTTATATTTGACACTTTTTGAAGCTCTTCATAATTTTCACACCTTTTCAGGCTCTTCATATTTTTCGCACCATTTCAGTCTCTTCATGTTTTTGAACACAGCTTCATGCTCCTCCTATTTTTCAGACCGTTTCATGCTCCTCATGTATTTCACACCTTTTGAAGCTCTTCATATTTCCCATACCTTTTCAGGCTCTTCATGTTTTTCAAAACCGCTTCATGCTCCTCCTATTTTTCAGACCGTTTCATGCTTCTCATATTTTTGAAACCTTTTGAAGCTCTTCATATATTTCACACCATTTCAGGCTGTTCATGTTTTTCAACAGTTTCATGCCCTCATATTTTTCAGACCGTTTCATACTCCTCCTATTTTTGAGGCCGTTTCATGCTCCTCATATTTTTGAGACCTTTTGAAGCTCTTCATATTTTTCACACCTTTTCAGGCTCTTCATGTTTTTGAACACCGTTTCATGCTCGTCCTATTTTTCAGATCGTTTCATGCTCCTAATATATTTCACAACTTTTGAAGCTCTTCATATTTTTCACACCTTTTCAGGCTCTTCATGTTTTTCAAAACCATTTCATGCTCCTCTTATTTTTAAGACCATTTCATGTTGCTCCTATTTTTCAGACCGTTTCATGATCCTCATATTTTTGAAACCTTTTGAAGCTCTTCATATTTTTCATAACTTTTCAAGCTCTTCCAGATTTTCAACAACGCTTCATGCTCCTGCTTTTTTTCAGACCGTTTCATGCTCATCTCATATTTGACAGCTTTTGAAGCTCTTCATATTTTTCACACCTTTTCAGGCTCTTCATGTTTTTGAAAACCACTTCATGCTCCTCCTTTTTTTTCAGACCGTTTCTTTCTCCTCATATATTTGACACTTTTTGAAGCTCTTCATATTTTTCACACCTTTTCAGGCTCTTTATGTTTTTCAGCACCAGTTCATGCTCCTCCTATTTTTCAGACCGTTTCATGCTCCTCATATTTTTCACACCTTTTGAAGCTCTTCATATTTTTCATCCCTTTTCAGGCTCTTCATGTTTTTGAACACCGCTTCATGCTCCTGCTATTTTTCAAACCGTTTCATGCTCATCTCATTTGACAGCTTTTGAAGCTCTTCATATTTTTCACACCTTTTGAAGCTCTTCATATTCTTCACACATTTTCAGGCTCTTCATGTTTTTCAACACCGCTTCTTGCTCCTCCTATTTTTCAGCCCGTTTCATGTTCCTCATATTTTGACACGTTTTGAAGCTCTTCATGTTCTTCACACCTTTTCAGGCTCTTCATGTTTTTGAACACCGTTTCATGCTCCGCCTATTTTTCAGACCGTTTCAGTCTCCTCATATTTTTGACACCTTTTGAAGATCTTCATATTTTTCACACCTTTTGAAGCTCTTCATATTTTTCACACCTTTTCAGGCTCTTCATGTTTTTCAACACTGCTTCATAATCCTCCTATTTTTAAGACTGTTTCATGTTGCTCCTATTTTTCAGACCGTTTCATGATCCTCATATTTTTGAAAACTTTTGAAGCTCTTCATATTTTTCACACCTTTTCAAGCTCTTCAAGATTTTCAACAAAGCTTCATGCTCCTGCTTTTTTTCAGAACGTTTCATGCTCATCTCATTTTTGACAGCTTTTGAAACTCTTCATATTTTTCACACCTTTTGAAGCTCTTCACATTTTTCACACCTTTTCAGGCTCTTCAAGTTTTTGAACACCACTTCATGCTCCTCCTATTTTTCAGACCGTTTCTTTCTCCTCATATATTTGACACTTTTTGAAGCTCTTCATATTTTTCACACCTTTTCAGGCTCTTCATGTTTTTGAACACCACTTCATGCTCCTCCTATTTTTCAGACCGTTTCATGCTCCTCATATTTTTCACACCTTTTGAAGCTCTTCATATTTTTCACACCTTTTCAGGCTCTTCATGTTTTTCAGCACCAGTTCGTGCTCCTCCTATTTTTCAGACCGTTTCATGCTCATCTCATTTTTACACCTTTTGAAACTCTTCATATTTTGCACACCTTTTCAGCCACTTCATGTTTTTCAGTTCCACTTCATGCTCCTCCTATTTTTCAGACCGTTTCATGCTGCTCAAGTTTTTTACACCTTTTGAAGCTCTTCATATTTTTCACACCTTTTCAGGCTCTTCATGTTTTTGAACACAGCTTCCTGCTCCTCCTATTTTTCAGATCATTTCATGCTCCTCCTATTTTCCGACCGTTTCTTGCTCCTCATATTTTTGACACTTTTTGAAGCTCTTCATATTTTTCACACCTTTTCTGGCTCTTCATGTTTTTGAACACAGCTTCATGCTCCTCCTATTTTTCAGACTGTTTCATGCTCCTTATATTTTTGACACCTTTTGAAGCTCTTCATATTTGTCACACCTTTTCAGGCTCTTCATGGTTTTCAACACCGCTTCATGCTCCTCCTATTTTTCAGACCGTTTCATGCTCCTCATATGTTTGACACGTTTTGAAGCTCTTCATATATTTCCCACTTTTTCAGGCTCATCATATTTTTCAACACCACTTCATGCTCCTCCTATTTTTCAGGCCGTTTCATGCTCATCTCATTTTTGACACCTTTTGAAGCTCTTCATATATTTCACACCTTTAGAAGCTCTTCATATTTTTCACACGTTCTCAGGCTCTTCATGTTTTTCAACACCGCTTCATGCACCTCCTTTTTTTCAGACCGTTTCATGCTCATCTCATTTTTGACACGTTTTGTAGGTCTTCATATTTTTCACAAATTTTCATGCTCTTCATGTCTTCGAACACCGTTTCATGCTCCTCCTATTTTTCAGACCGTTTCATGCTCCTCATATTTTTCACATTTTGAAGCTCTTCATATTTTTCACACATTTTTAGGCTCTTCATGTTTTTCAACACCACTTCTTGCTCCTCCTATTTTTCAGACAGTTTCATACTCCTAATATTTTTGACAACTTATGAAGCTCTTAATATTTTCCACACCTTTTCAGACTCTTCATGCTTTTCAAAACCGCTTCATGCTCCTCCTATTTTTCAGACCGGTTTATGCTCCTCATATTTTTCACATCTTTTGATGCTCTTCATATTTTTCACACCTTTTCAGGCTCTTAATGTTTTTAAACATCACTTCTTGCTCCTCCTATTTTTCAGACCATTTAATGCTCCTCATATTTTTGACACATTTTGAAGATCTTCATATTTCTCACACCTTTTCAGGCTCTTCATGTTTTTCAACACCGTTTCATGCCCCTCCTATCTTTCAGACCATTTCATGCTCATCTCATTTTTGATACATTTTGAAGCTCTTCATATATTTCACACCTTTTGAAGTTCTTCATAATTTTCACACGTTTTCAGGCTCTTCATGTTTTTCAACAAGATTTCATGCTCCTCCTATTTTTCAGACCGTTTCAAGCTCCTCATGTATTTCACACCTTTTGAAGCTCTTCATATTTTTCACACCTTTTGAAGCTCTTCATGTTTTTTAACACCTTTTCACGTTCCTCCTATATTTCAGACAGTTTCATGCTCCTCATATTTTGACACCTTTTGAAGCTCTTCATATTTTTCACAACTTTTCAGGGTCTTCATGTTTTTCTACACCACTTCATGCTCCTCCTATTTTTCAGACCGTTTCCTGCTCCTCATATATTTGACACCTTTTGAAGCTCTTTATATGTTTCACACCTTTTGAAGCTCTTCATGTTTTTCAACACCGTTTCATGCTCGTCCTATTTTTCAGACAGTTTCAAGCGCCTCATATTTTTGACACCTTTTGAAGCTCTTCATATATTTCACACCTTTTCAGGCTCTTCATGTTCTTTATCACCGTTTCATGCTCCTCCTATTTTTCAGACCGTTTCATGCTCCTCAAATTTTTGAGACCTTTTGAAGCTTTTCAAATTTTTTCCACCTTTTCAGGCTCTTCATTTTTGTGAACTCCGCTTCATGTTCCTCCTATTTTTCAGACCGTGTCATGCTCCTCATATTTTTGAAACCTTTTGAAGCTCTTCATATTTTTCACACCTTTTCAGGTTCTGCATGTTTTTGAAGACCGCTTCATGCTCCTCCTATTTTTCAGACTGTTTCATGATCCTCATATTTTTGACACCTTTTGAAGCTTTCATATTTTTCACACGTTTTAGGGTCTTCATGTTTTTTACACCACTTCATGTCCTCCTATTTTTCAGACCGTTTCATGCTCCTACTATTTTTGACACCTTTTGAAGCTCTTCATATTTTTCACACCATTTCAGGCTCTTCATGTTTTTGAACACCGTTTAATGCTCCTCCTATTTTTCAGACCGTTTCATGCTCCTCATATGTTTGACACCTTTTGAAGCTGTTCATATTTTTCACACCTTTTCAGGCTCCCCATGTTTTTGAACACCGCTTCATAATCTTCCTATTTTTCAGATCGTTTCATGCTCATCTCATTTTTGACAAATTTTGAAGCTCTTCATATTTTTCACACCTTTTGAAGCTCTTCATATTTTTCACACCTTTTGAAGCTGTTCATATATTTCACACCTTTTCAGGCACTTCATGTTTTTCAACACCACTTCATGCTGCTCCTATTTTTCAGACCCTTTCATGCTAATCTAATTTTTGACACCTTTTGAAGCTCTTCATATTTTTCACACCTTTTGAAGCTCTTCATTCTTTTCACACCTTTTCAGGCTGTTCATGTTTTTGAACACCGCTTATGCTCCTCCTATTTTTTAGACCGTTTCATGCTCCTCATATTGTTCACACCTTTTGAATCTCTTCATATTTTTCATATTTTTGAAGCTCTTCATTTTTTTCACACGTTTTCAGGCTCTTCATGTTTTTCAATACCACTTCATGCTCCTCCTATTTTTCAGACCGTTTCATGCTCATCTCATTTTTGACAACTTTTGATTCACTTCATGTTTTTCACACCTTTTGAAGCTCTTCGTATATTTCACACCTTTTCAGGCTCTTCATGTTTTCAACACCACTTCATGCTCCTCCTATTTTTCAGACCCTTTCATGCTAAACTAATTTTGACACCTTATGAAGCTCTTCATGTTTTTCACACCTTTTCATGCTCTTTATGTTTTTGAACACCGGTTCATGCTACTCCTATTTTTCAACCAGTCATGCTCCTCCTACTTTTTACACCTTTTGAAGCTCTTCATATTTTTCACAATTTTTCAGTCTCTGCATTTTTTTGAACACCGCTTCATGCTCCTCCTATTTTTCCGACCGTTTCATGCTCATCTCAATTTTGACACCTTTTGAAGCTCTTCATATTTTTCACACTTTTTCAGGCTCTTCATGTTTTTCAACACAACTTCATGCTCCTCCTATTTTTCAGACCGTTTCATGCTGCTCATAGTTTTGACACCTTTTGAAGCTCTTCATATTTTTCACACCTTTTGAAGCTCTTCATATATTTCACACTTTTTCAGGCTCTTCATGATTTTCAACACCGCTTCATGCTCCTCCTATTTTTCAGGCCGTTTCATGCTCCTCATATTGTTGACACCTTTTGAAGCTCTTCATATTTTTCACACCTTTTAGGCTCTTCATGTTTTTCAACATCACTTCATGCTCCTCGTATTTTTCAGACCGTTTCATTCTCGTCATATTTTTGACACCTTTTGAAGCTCTGCCTATTTGTCACACCTTTTCAGGCTCTTCATGATTTTCAACACCGCTTCATGCTCCTCCTATTTTTCAGACAGTTTCATGCTCATCTCATTTTTGGCACCTTTTGAAGCTCTTCATATTTTTCACACCTTTTGAATCTTTTCATATTTTTCATATTTTTGAAGCTCTTCATATTTTTCATACGTTTTCAGGCTCTTCATGTTTTCAACATCACTTCATGCTCCCCCTGTTTTTCAGACCGTTACATGCTCCTCGTATTTTTGACAACTTTTCAAGCTCTTCATATTTTTCACCCCATTTCAGGCTATTCCTGTTTTTGAACACCACTTCATGCTCCTCCTAATTTTCAGATTGTTTCATGCTCGTCATATTTTTGACACCTTTGGAGCTCTTCATATTTTTCACTCCTTTTCAGGCTCTTCATGTTTTTGAACACCACTTCATGCTCTTCCTAACTTTCAGACTGTTTCATGCTACTCATATTTTTGACACCTTTTGAAACTCTTCATATCTTTCACACCTTTTCAGGATCTTCATGTTTTTCAACAGCGCTTCATGCTCCTCCTATTTTTCAGAACGTTTCATGCTCCTTATATTTTTCACACCTTTTGAAGCTCTTCATACTTTTCAGAAATTTTCAGGCTCTTCATGATTTTGAACACCGTTTCAGGCTCCTCCTATTTTTCAGACCGTTTCATGCTCCCCATATATTTGACACCTTTTGACGCTCTTCATATTTTTCACATCTTTTAAGGCTCTTCATGTTTTGAAAAACGCTTCATGCTCCTCCTATTTTTCAGACCGTTTCATGCTCCTCAAATTTCTGACACCTTTTGAAGCTCTTCATATTTTTCACACCTTTTCAGGCTCTTCATGTTTTTCAACACCACTTCATGCACCTCCTTTTTTTCAGACCGTTTCATGCTCCTCATGCGTTTCACACATTTTGAAGCTCTTCATATTTTTCACACCTTTTCTGGCTCTTCATGTTTTTGAACAGCGCTTCATGCTCCTCGTATTTTTCAGACCGTTTAATGCTCCTCATGTATTTCACATCTTTTGAAGCTCTTCATATTTTTCACACCTTTTCAGGCTCTTCATGTTTTTGAACACCGTTTAATGCTCCTCATGTATTTCCCATCTTTTGAAGCTCTTCATATTTTTCACACCTTTTCAGGCTCTTCATGTTTTTCAACACCGCTTCATGCTCCTCCTATTTTTCAGACGGATCATGCTCCTCATATTTTTGACAACTTTTGTAGCTCTTCATATTTTTCACATCTCTTCTGGCTCTTCATGTTTTTGAACTCCGTTTCTTGCTCTTCCAATTTTTCAGACCGTTTCATGACCCTCATATTTTTGACACCTTTTGAAGCTCTTCATATTTGTCACACATTTTCAGGCTCTTCATGTTTTTCAACACTGCTTCATGCTCCTCCAATTTTTCAGACCGTTCATGCTCCTCATATTTTTGACACCTTTTGAAGCTCTTCTTATTTTTCACACCTTTTCAGGTTCTTCATGTTTTTCAAAACCGCTTCATGCTCCTCCTATTTTTCAGACCGTTTCATGCTCCTCATATTTTTGCCACCTTTTGAAGCTTTTCATGTTTTTCACACCTTTTCAGGCTCTTCATGATTTTCAACACCACTTCATTCTTCTCCAATTTTTCAGACCGTTTCATGCTCCTCATATTTTTGACACCTTTTGAAGCTCTTCATATTTTTCACACCTTTTAGGCTCTTCATGTTTTTCAACACCGCTTCATGCTCCTCGTATTTTTCAGACCGTTTCATTCTCGTCATATTTTTGACACCTTTTGAAGCTCTGCCTATTTTTCACACCTTTTCAGGCTCTTCATGATTTTCAACACCGCTTCATGCTCCTCCTATTTTTCAGACCGTTTCATGCTCATCTCATTTTTGACATCTTTTGAAGCTCTTCATATTTTTCACACCTTTTGAATCTTTTCATATTTTTCATATTTTTGAAGCTCTTCATATTTTTCACACGATTTCAGGCTCTTCATGTTTTCAACATCACTTCATGCTCCCCCTGTTTTTCAGACCGTTACATGCTCCTCGTATTTTTCACAACTTTTCAAGCTCTTCATATTTTTCACCCCTTTTCAGGCTCTTCCTGTTTTTGAACACCACTTCATGCTCTTCCTAATTTTCAGACTGTTTCAGGCTCGTCATATTTTTGACACCTTTGGAGCTCTTCATATTTTTCACTCCTTTTCAGGCTCTTCATGTTTTTGAACACCACTTCATGCTCTTCCTAATTTTCAGACTGTTTCATGCTACTCATATTTTTGACACCTTTTGAAACTCTTCATATCTTTCACACCTTTTCAGGCTCTTCATGTTTTTCAACAGCGCTTCATGCTCCTCCTATTTTTCAGAACGTTTCATGCTCCTTATATTTTTCACACCTTTTGAAGCTCTTCATACTTTTCAGAACTTTTCAGGCTCTTCATGATTTTGAACACCGTTTCATGCTCCTCCTATTTTTCAGACCGTTTCATGATCCCCATATATTTGACACCTTTTGACGCTCTTCATATTTTTCACATCTTTTAAGGCTCTTCATGTTTTGAACACCGCTTCATGCTCCTCCTATTTTTCAGACCATTTCATGCTCCTCAAATTTCTGACACCTTTTGAAGCTCTTCATATTTTTCACACCTTTTCAGGCTCTTCATGTTTTTCAACACCACTTCATGCTCCTCCTTTTTTTCAGACCGTTTCATGCTCCTCATATTTTTGACACCTTTTGAAGCTCTTCATGTTTTTCACACCTTTTCAGGCTCTTCATGATTTTCAACACCACTTTATTCTTCTCCTATTTTTCAGACCGTTTCATGCTCCTCATATTTTTGACACCTTTTGAAGCTCTTCATGTTTTTCACACCTTTTCAGGCTCTTCATGATTTTCAACACCACTTCATTCTTCTCCTATTTTTCAGACCGTTTCATGCTCCTCATATTTTTGACACCTTTTGAAGCTCTTCATATTTTTCACACCTTTTAGGCTCTTCATGTTTTTCAACACCACTTCATGCTCCTCGTATTTTTCAGACCGTTTCATTCTCGTCATATTTTTGACACCTTTTGAAGCTCTGCCTATTTTTCACACCTTTTCAGGCTCTTCATGATTTTCAACACCGCTTCATGCTCCTCCTATTTTTCAGACCGTTTCATGCTCATCTCATTTTTGACATCTTTTGAAGCTCTTCATATTTTTCACACCTTTTGAATCTTTTCATATTTTTCATATTTTTGAAGCTCTTCATATTTTTCACACGTTTTCAGGCTCTTCATGTTTTCAACATCACTTCATGCTCCCCCTGTTTTTCAGACCGTTACATGCTCCTCGTATTTTTGACAACTTTTCAAGCTCTTCATATTTTTCACCCCTTTTCAGGCTCTTCCTGTTTTTGAACACCACTTCATGCTCTTCCTAATTTTCAGACTGTTTCAGGCTCGTCATATTTTTGACACCTTTGGAGCTCTTCATATTTTTCACTCCTTTTCAGGCTCTTCATGTTTTTGAACACCACTTCATGCTCTTCCTAATTTTCAGACTGTTTCATGCTACTCATATTTTTGACACCTTTTGAAACTCTTCATATCTTTCACACCTTTTTAGGCTCTTCATGTTTTTCAACAGCACTTCATGCTCCTCCTATTTTTCAGAACGTTTCATGCTCCTTATAATTTTCACACCTTTTGAAGCTCTTCATACTTTTCAGAACTTTTCAGGCTCTTCATGTTTTTGAACAGCGCTTCATGCTCCTCGTATTTTTCAGACCGTTTAATGCTCCTCATGTATTTCACATCTTTTGAAGCTCTTCATATTTTTCACACCTTTTCAGGCTCTTCATGTTTTTGAACACCGTTTAATGCTCCTCATGTATTTCCCATCTTTTGAAGCTCTTCATATTTTTCACACCTTTTCTGGCTCTTCATGTTTTTGAACTCCGTTTCTTGCTCCTCCAATATTTCAGACCGTTTCATTCTCCTCATATTTTTCACACCTTTTGAAGCTCTTCATATTTTTCACACATTTTCAGGCTCTTCATGTTTTTCAACACCGATTCATGCTCCTCCTATTTTTCAGACCGTTCATGCTCCTCATATTTTTGACACCTTTTCAAGCTGTTCATATTTTTCACACCTTTTCAGTTTCTACATGTTCTTCAACACAACTTCATGCTCCTCCTATTGTTCAGACCGTTTCATGATCCTCATATTTTTGACACCTTTTGAAGCTCTTCATATGTTTCACACCTTTTGAAGCTCTTCATGTTTTTTAACACCGTTTCATGCTCTTCCTATTTTTCAAACCGTTTCATGCTCCTCATATTTTTGAAACCTATTGAAGCTCTTCATATTTTTCACTCATTTTCCGGGTCTTCATGTTTTTCTATACCACTTCATTCTCCTCCTATTTTTCAGACCGTTTCATGCTGGTCATATTTTTGACACCTTTTGAAGCTCTTCATATTTTTCAAATCTTTTCAGGCTCTTCATGTTTTTGAATGCCGATTCATGCTCCTCCTATTTTTCAGACCGTTTCATGCTCCTCATATTTTTGACACCTTTTGAAGCTCTTCATATTTTTCACACCTTTTCTGGCTCTTTATGTTTTTGAACACCATTTCTTGCTCCTACTATTTTTCAGACCGTTTCATGCTCCTCATATTTTTGACACGTTTTCAAGCTCTTCATATTTTTCACACCTTTTCAGGCTCTTCATGTTTTTCAACACCGCTTCATGCTCCTCCTGTTTTTCAGACCGTTTCATGCTCCTCATATTTTTGCCACCTTTTGAAGCTTTTCATGTTTTTCACACCTTTTCAGGCTCTTCATGATTTTCAACACCACTTCATTCTTCTCCAATTTTTCAGACCGTTTCATGCTCCTCATATTTTTGACACCTTTTGAAGCTCTTCATATTTTTCACACCTTTTAGGCTCTTCATGTTTTTCAACACCGCTTCATGCTCCTCGTATTTTTCAGACCGTTTCATTCTCGTCATATTTTTGACACCTTTTGAAGCTCTGCCTATTTTTCACACCTTTTCAGGCTCTTCATGATTTTCAACACCGCTTCATGCTCCTCCTATTTTTCAGACCGTTTCATGCTCATCTCATTTTTGACATCTTTTGAAGCTCTTCATATTTTTCACACCTTTTGAATCTTTTCATATTTTTCATATTTTTGAAGCTCTTCATATTTTTCACACGATTTCAGGCTCTTCATGTTTTCAACATCACTTCATGCTCCCCCTGTTTTTCAGACCGTTACATGCTCCTCGTATTTTTCACAACTTTTCAAGCTCTTCATATTTTTCACCCCTTTTCAGGCTCTTCCTGTTTTTGAACACCACTTCATGCTCTTCCTAATTTTCAGACTGTTTCAGGCTCGTCATATTTTTGACACCTTTGGAGCTCTTCATATTTTTCACTCCTTTTCAGGCTCTTCATGTTTTTGAACACCACTTCATGCTCTTCCTAATTTTCAGACTGTTTCATGCTACTCATATTTTTGACACCTTTTGAAACTCTTCATATCTTTCACACCTTTTCAGGCTCTTCATGTTTTTCAACAGCGCTTCATGCTCCTCCTATTTTTCAGAACGTTTCATGCTCCTTATATTTTTCACACCTTTTGAAGCTCTTCATACTTTTCAGAACTTTTCAGGCTCTTCATGATTTTGAACACCGTTTCATGCTCCTCCTATTTTCAGACCGTTTCATGATCCCCATATATTTGACACCTTTTGACGCTCTTCATATTTTTCACATCTTTTAAGGCTCTTCATGTTTTGAACACCGCTTCATGCTCCTCCTATTTTTCAGACCATTTCATGCTCCTCAAATTTCTGACACCTTTTGAAGCTCTTCATATTTTTCACACCTTTTCAGGCTCTTCATGTTTTTCAACACCACTTCATGCTCCTCCTTTTTTTCAGACCGTTTCATGCTCCTCATATTTTTGACACCTTTTGAAGCTCTTCATGTTTTTCACACCTTTTCAGGCTCTTCATGATTTTCAACACCACTTTATTCTTCTCCTATTTTTCAGACCGTTTCATGCTCCTCATATTTTTGACACCTTTTGAAGCTCTTCATGTTTTTCACACCTTTTCAGGCTCTTCATGATTTTCAACACCACTTCATTCTTCTCCTATTTTTCAGACCGTTTCATGCTCCTCATATTTTTGACACCTTTTGAAGCTCTTCATATTTTTCACACCTTTTAGGCTCTTCATGTTTTTCAACACCACTTCATGCTCCTCGTATTTTTCAGACCGTTTCATTCTCGTCATATTTTTGACACCTTTTGAAGCTCTGCCTATTTTTCACACCTTTTCAGGCTCTTCATGATTTTCAACACCGCTTCATGCTCCTCCTATTTTTCAGACCGTTTCATGCTCATCTCATTTTTGACATCTTTTGAAGCTCTTCATATTTTTCACACCTTTTGAATCTTTTCATATTTTTCATATTTTTGAAGCTCTTCATATTTTTCACACGTTTTCAGGCTCTTCATGTTTTCAACATCACTTCATGCTCCCCCTGTTTTTCAGACCGTTACATGCTCCTCGTATTTTTGACAACTTTTCAAGCTCTTCATATTTTTCACCCCTTTTCAGGCTCTTCCTGTTTTTGAACACCACTTCATGCTCTTCCTAATTTTCAGACTGTTTCAGGCTCGTCATATTTTTGACACCTTTGGAGCTCTTCATATTTTTTACTCCTTTTCAGGCTCTTCATGTTTTTGAACACCACTTCATGCTCTTCCTAATTTTCAGACTGTTTCATGCTACTCATATTTTTGACACCTTTTGAAACTCTTCATATCTTTCACACCTTTTTAGGCTCTTCATGTTTTTCAACAGCACTTCATGCTCCTCCTATTTTTCAGAACGTTTCATGCTCCTTATAATTTTCACACCTTTTGAAGCTCTTCATACTTTTCAGAACTTTTCAGGCTCTTCATGTTTTTGAACAGCGCTTCATGCTCCTCGTATTTTTCAGACCGTTTAATGCTCCTCATGTATTTCACATCTTTTGAAGCTCTTCATATTTTTCACACCTTTTCAGGCTCTTCATGTTTTTGAACACCGTTTAATGCTCCTCATGTATTTCCCATCTTTTGAAGCTCTTCATATTTTTCACACCTTTTCTGGCTCTTCATGTTTTTGAACTCCGTTTCTTGCTCCTCCAATATTTCAGACCGTTTCATTCTCCTCATATTTTTCACACCTTTTGAAGCTCTTCATATTTTTCACACATTTTCAGGCTCTTCATGTTTTTCAACACCGATTCATGCTCCTCCTATTTTTCAGACCGTTCATGCTCCTCATATTTTTGACACCTTTTCAAGCTGTTCATATTTTTCACACCTTTTCAGTTTCTACATGTTCTTCAACACAACTTCATGCTCCTCCTATTGTTCAGACCGTTTCATGATCCTCATATTTTTGACACCTTTTGAAGCTCTTCATATGTTTCACACCTTTTGAAGCTCTTCATGTTTTTTAACACCATTTCATGCTCTTCCTATTTTTCAAACCGTTTCATGCTCCTCATATTTTTGAAACCTATTGAAGCTCTTCATATTTTTCACTCATTTTCCGGGTCTTCATGTTTTTCTATACCACTTCATTCTCCTCCTATTTTTCAGACCGTTTCATGCTGGTCATATTTTTGACACCTTTTGAAGCTCTTCATATTTTTCAAATCTTTTCAGGCTCTTCATGTTTTTGAATGCCGATTCATGCTCCTCCTATTTTTCAGACCGTTTCATGCTCCTCATATTTTTGACACCTTTTGAAGCTCTTCATATTTTTCACACTTTTTCTGGCTCTTTATGTTTTTGAACACCATTTCTTGCTCCTACTATTTTTCAGACCGTTTCATGCTCCTCATATTTTTGACACGTTTTCAAGCTCTTCATATTTTTCACACCTTTTCAGGCTCTTCATGTTTTTCAACACCGCTTCATGCTCCTCCTGTTTTTCAGACGGTTCATGCTCCTCATATTTTTGACAACTTTTGTAGCTCTTCATATTTTTCACATCTCTTCTGGCTCTTCATGTTTTTGAACTCCGTTTCTTGCTCTTCCAATTTTTCAGACCTTTTCATGCCCCTCATATTTTTGACACTTTTGAAGCTCTTCATATTTGTCACACATTTTCAGGCTCTTCATGTTTTTCAACACTGCTTCATGCTCCTCCAATTTTTCAGACCGTTCATGCTCCTCATATTTTTGACACCTTTTGAAGCTCTTCATATTTTTCACACCTTTTCAGGTTCTTCATGTTTTTCAACACCGCTTCATGCTCATCCTATTTTTCAGACCGTTTCATGCTCCTCATATTTTTGACACCTTTTGAAGCTCTTCATGTTTTTCACACCTTTTCAGGCTCTTCATGTTTTTCAACACCACTTCATTCTTCTCCTATTTTTAAGACCGTTTCATGCTCCTCATATTTTTGACACCTTTTGAAGCTCTTCATATTTTTCACACCTTTTAGGCTCTTCATGTTTTTCAACACCACTTCATGCTCCTCGTATTTTTCAGACCGTTTCATTCTCGTCATATTTTTGACACCTTTTGAAGCTCGGCCTATTTTTCACACCTTTTCAGGCTCTTCATGATTTTCAACACCGCTTCATGCTCCTCCTATTTTTCAGACCGTTTCATGCTCATCTCATTTTTGACATCTTTTGAAGCTCTTCATATTTTTCACACCTTTTGAATCTTTTCATATTTTTCATATTTTTGAAGCTCTTCATATTTTTCACACGATTTCAGTCTCTTCATGTTTTCAACATCACTTCATGCTCCCCCTGTTTTTCAGACCGTTACATGCTCCTCGTATTTTTGACAACTTTTCAAGCTCTTCATATTTTTCACCCCTTTTCAGGCTCTTCCTGTTTTTGAACACCACTTCATGCTCTTCCTAATTTTCAGACTGTTTCAGGCTCGTCATATTTTTGACACCTTTGGAGCTCTTCATATTTTTCACTCCTTTTCAGGCTCTTCATGTTTTTGAACACCACTTCATGCTCTTCCTAATTTTCAGAGTGTTTCATGCTACTCATATTTTTGACACCTTTTGAAACTCTTCATATCTTTCACACCTTTTCAGGCTCTTCATGCTTTTCAACAGCGCTTCATGCTCCTCCTATTTTTCAGAACGTTTCATGCTCCTTATATTTTTCACACCTTTAGAAGCTCTTCATACTTTTCAGAACTTTTCAGGCTCTTCATGATTTTGAACACCGTTTAATGCTCCTCATGTATTTCCCATCTTTTCAAGCTCTTCATATTTTTCACCCCTTTTCAGGCTCTTCATGTTTTTGAACACCGTTTAATGCTCCTCATGTATTTCCCATCTTTTGAAGCTCTTCATATTTTTCACACCTTTTCTGGCTCTTCATGTTTTTGAACTCCGTTTCTTGCTCCTCCAATATTTCAGACCGTTTCATTCTCCTCATATTTTTCACACCTTTTGAAGCTCTTCATATTTTTCACACATTTTCAGGCTCTTCATGTTTTTCAACACCGATTCATGCTCCTCCTATTTTTCAGACCGTTCATGCTCCTCATATTTTTGACAACTTTTCAAGCTGTTCATATTTTTCACACCTTTTCAGTTTCTACATGTTCTTCAACACAACTTCATGCTCCTCCTATTGTTCAGACCGTTTCATGATCCTCATATTTTTGACACCTTTTGAAGCTCTTCATATGTTTCACACCTTTTGAAGCTCTTCATGTTTTTTAACACCGTTTCATGCTCTTCCTATTTTTCAAACCGTTTCATGCTCCTCATATTTTTGATACCTATTGAAGCTCTTCATATTTTTCACTCATTTTCCGGGTCTTCATGTTTTTCTACACCACTTCATTCTCCTCCTATTTTTCAGACCGATTCATGCTGGTCATATTTTTGACACCTTTTGAAGCTCTTCATATTTTTCAAATCTTTTCAGGCTCTTCATGTTTTTGAATACCGATTCATGCTCCTCCTATTTTTCAGACCGTTTCATGCTCCTCATATTTTTGACACGTTTTGAAGCTCTTCATATTTTTCACACCTTTTCAGGCTCTTCATGTTTTTCAACACCGCTTCATGCTCCTCCTATTTTTCAGACGGTTCATGCTCCTCATATTTTTGACAACTTTTGTAGCTCTTCATATTTTTCACATCTCTTCTGGCTCTTCATGTTTTTGAACTCCGTTTCTTGCTCTTCCAATTTTTCAGACCGTTTCATGCCCCTCATATTTTTGACACCTTTTGAAGCTCTTCATATTTGTCACACATTTTCAGGCTCTTCATGTTTTTCAACACTGCTTTATGCTCCTCCAATTTTTCAGACCGTTCATGCTCCTCATATTTTTGACACCTTTTGAAGCTCGGCCTATTTTTCACACCTTTTCAGGCTCTTCATGATTTTCAACACCGCTTCATGCTCCTCCTATTTTTCAGACCGTTTCATGCTCATCTCATTTTTGACATCTTTTGAAGCTCTTCATATTTTTCACACCTTTTGAATCTTTTCATATTTTTCATATTTTTGAAGCTCTTCATATTTTTCACACGTTTTCAGGCTCTTCATGTTTTCAACATCACTTCATGCTCCCCCTGTTTTTCAGACCGTTACATGCTCCTCGTATTTTTGCCAACTTTTCAAGCTCTTCATATTTTTCACCCCTTTTCAGGCTCTTCCTGTTTTTGAACACCACTTCATGCTCTTCCTAATTTTCAGACTGTTTCAGGCTCGTCATATTTTTGACACCTTTGGAGCTCTTCATATTTTTCACTCCTTTTCAGGCTCTTCATGTTTTTGAACACCACTTCGTGCTCCTCCTATTTTTCAGAACGTTTCATGCTCCTTATATTTTTCACACCTTTTGAAGCTCTTCATACTTTTCAGAACTTTTCAGGCTCTTCATGATTTTGAACACCGTTTCATGCTCCTCCTATTTTTCAGACCGTTTCATGATCCCCATATATTTGACAACTTTTGACGCTCTTCATATTTTTCACATCTTTTAAGGCTCTTCATGTTTTGAACACCGCTTCATGCTCCTCCTATTTTTCAGACCGTTTCATGCTCCTCAAATTTCTGACACCTTTTGAAGCTCTTCATATTTTTCACACCTTTTCAGGCTCTTCATGTTTTTCAACACCACTTCATGCTCCTCCTTTTTTTCAGACCGTTTCATGCTCCTCATGCATTTCACACCTTTTGAAGCTCTTCATATTTTTCACACCTTTTCTGGCTCTTCATGTTTTTGAACAGCGCTTCATGCTCCTCGTATTTTTCAGACCGTTTAATGCTCCTCATGTATTTCACATCTTTTGAAGCTCTTCATATTTTTCACACCTTTTCAGGCTCTTCATGTTTTTGAACACTGTTTAATGCTCCTCATGTATTTCCCATCTTTTGAAGCTTTTCATATTTTTCACACCTTTTCTGGCTCTTCATGTTTTTGAACTCCGTTTCTTGCTCCTCCAATATTTCAAATCGTTTCATTCTCCTCATATTTTTCACACCTTTTGAAGCTCTTCATATTTTTCACACATTTTCAGGCTCTTCATGTTTTTCAACACCGATTCATGCTCCTCCTATTTTTCAGACCGTTCACGCTCCTCATATTTTTGACACCTTTTCAAGCTGTTCATATTTTTCACACCTTTTCAGTTTCTACATGTTCTTCAACACAACTTCATGCTCCTCCTATTGTTCAGACCGTTTCATGATCCTCATATTTTTGACACCTTTTGAAGCTCTTCATATGTTTCACACCTTTTGAAGCTCTTCATGTTTTTTAACACCGTTTCATGCTCTTCCTATTTTTCAAACCGTTTCATGCTCTTCATATTTTTGAAACCTATTGAAGCTCTTCATATTTTTCACTCATTTTCCGGGTCTTCATGTTTTTCTACACCACTTCATTCTCCTCCTATTCTTCAGACCGTTTCATGCTCGTCATATTTTTGACACCTTTTGAAGCTCTTCATATTTTTCAAATCTTTTCAGGCTCTTCATGTTTTTGAATACCGATTCATGCTCCTCCTATATTTCAGACCGTTTCATGCTCCTCATATTTTTGACATGTTTTGAAGCTCTTCATATTTTTCACACCTTTTCAGGCTCTTCATGTTTTTCAACACCGCTTCATGCTCCTCCTATTTTTCAGACGGTTCATGCTCCTCATATTTTTGACAACTTTTGTAGCTCTTCATATTTTTCACATCTCTTCTGGCTCTTCATGTTTTTGAACTCCGTTTCTTGCTCTTCCAATTTTTCAGACCGTTTCATGCCCCTCATATTTTTGACACCTTTTGAAGCTCTTCATATTTGTCACACATTTTCAGGCTCTTCATGTTTTTCATAACTGCTTCATGCTCCTCCAATTTTTCAGACCGTTCATGCTCCTCATATTTTTGACACCTTTTGAAGCTCTTCATATTTTTCACACCTTTTCAGGTTCTTCATGTTTTTCAAAACCGCTTCATGCTCCTCTTATTTTTCAGACCGTTTCATGCTCCTCATATTTTTGACACCTTTTGAAGCTCTTCATACTTTTCAGAACTTTTCAGGCTCTTCATGATTTTGAACACCGTTTCATGCTCCTCCTATTTTTCAGACCGTTTCATGATCCCCATATATTTGACACCTTTTGAAGCTCTTCATATTTTTCACACCTTTTCAGGCTCTTCATGTTTTTCAACACCACTTCATGCTCCTCCTTTTTTTCAGACCGTTTCATGCTCCTCATGCATTTCACACCTTTTGAAGCTCTTCATATTTTTCACACCTTTTCTGGCTCTTCATGTTTTTGAACAGCGCTTCATGCTCCTCATATTTTTCAGACCGTTTAATGCTCCTCATGTATTTCACATCTTTTGAAGCTCTTCATATTTTTCACACCTTTTCAGGCTCTTCATGTTTTTGAACACCGTTTAATGCTCCTCATGTATTTCCCATCTTTTGAAGCTCTTCATATTTTTCACACCTTTTCTGGCTCTTCATGTTTTTGAACTCCGTTTCTTGCTCCTCCAATATTTCAGACCGTTTCATTCTCCTCATATTTTTCACACCTTTTGAAGCTCTTCATATTTTTCACACATTTTCAGGCTCTTCATGTTTTTCAACACCGATTCATGCTCCTCCTATTTTTCAGACCGTTCATGCTCCTCATATTTTTGACAACTTTTCAAGCTGTTCATATTTTTCACACCTTTTCAGTTTCTACATGTTCTTCAACACAACTTCATGCTCCTCCTATTGTTCAGACCGTTTCATGATCCTCATATTTTTGACACCTTTTGAAGCTCTTCATATGTTTCACACCTTTTGAAGCTCTTCATGTTTTTTAACACCGTTTCATGCTCTTCCTATTTTTCAAACCGTTTCATGCTCCTCATATTTTTGATACCTATTGAAGCTCTTCATATTTTTCACTCATTTTCCGGGTCTTCATGTTTTTCTACACCACTTCATTCTCCTCCTATTTTTCAGACCGATTCATGCTGGTCATATTTTTGACACCTTTTGAAGCTCTTCATATTTTTCAAATCTTTTCAGGCTCTTCATGTTTTTGAATACCGATTCATGCTCCTCCTATTTTTCAGACCGTTTCATGCTCCTCATATTTTTGACACGTTTTGAAGCTCTTCATATTTTTCACACCTTTTCAGGCTCTTCATGTTTTTCAACACCGCTTCATGCTCCTCCTATTTTTCAGACGGTTCATGCTCCTCATATTTTTGACAACTTTTGTAGCTCTTCATATTTTTCACATCTCTTCTGGCTCTTCATGTTTTTGAACTCCGTTTCTTGCTCTTCCAATTTTTCAGACCGTTTCATGCCCCTCATATTTTTGACACCTTTTGAAGCTCTTCATATTTGTCACACATTTTCAGGCTCTTCATGTTTTTCAACACTGCTTTATGCTCCTCCAATTTTTCAGACCGTTCATGCTCCTCATATTTTTGACACCTTTTGAAGCTCGGCCTATTTTTCACACCTTTTCAGGCTCTTCATGATTTTCAACACCGCTTCATGCTCCTCCTATTTTTCAGACCGTTTCATGCTCATCTCATTTTTGACATCTTTTGAAGCTCTTCATATTTTTCACACCTTTTGAATCTTTTCATATTTTTCATATTTTTGAAGCTCTTCATATTTTTCACACGTTTTCAGGCTCTTCATGTTTTCAACATCACTTCATGCTCCCCCTGTTTTTCAGACCGTTACATGCTCCTCGTATTTTTGCCAACTTTTCAAGCTCTTCATATTTTTCACCCCTTTTCAGGCTCTTCCTGTTTTTGAACACCACTTCATGCTCTTCCTAATTTTCAGACTGTTTCAGGCTCGTCATATTTTTGACACCTTTGGAGCTCTTCATATTTTTCACTCCTTTTCAGGCTCTTCATGTTTTTGAACACCACTTCGTGCTCCTCCTATTTTTCAGAACGTTTCATGCTCCTTATATTTTTCACACCTTTTGAAGCTCTTCATACTTTTCAGAACTTTTCAGGCTCTTCATGATTTTGAACACCGTTTCATGCTCCTCCTATTTTTCAGACCGTTTCATGATCCCCATATATTTGACAACTTTTGACGCTCTTCATATTTTTCACATCTTTTAAGGCTCTTCATGTTTTGAACACCGCTTCATGCTCCTCCTATTTTTCAGACCGTTTCATGCTCCTCAAATTTCTGACACCTTTTGAAGCTCTTCATATTTTTCACACCTTTTCAGGCTCTTCATGTTTTTCAACACCACTTCATGCTCCTCCTTTTTTTCAGACCGTTTCATGCTCCTCATGCATTTCACACCTTTTGAAGCTCTTCATATTTTTCACACCTTTTCTGGCTCTTCATGTTTTTGAACAGCGCTTCATGCTCCTCGTATTTTTCAGACCGTTTAATGCTCCTCATGTATTTCACATCTTTTGAAGCTCTTCATTTTTTTCACACCTTTTCAGGCTCTTCATGTTTTTGAACACTGTTTAATGCTCCTCATGTATTTCCCATCTTTTGAAGCTTTTCATATTTTTCACACCTTTTCTGGCTCTTCATGTTTTTGAACTCCGTTTCTTGCTCCTCCAATATTTCAAATCGTTTCATTCTCCTCATATTTTTCACACCTTTTGAAGCTCTTCATATTTTTCACACATTTTCAGGCTCTTCATGTTTTTCAACACCGATTCATGCTCCTCCTATTTTTCAGACCGTTCACGCTCCTCATATTTTTGACACCTTTTCAAGCTGTTCATATTTTTCACACCTTTTCAGTTTCTACATGTTCTTCAACACAACTTCATGCTCCTCCTATTGTTCAGACCGTTTCATGATCCTCATATTTTTGACACCTTTTGAAGCTCTTCATATGTTTCACACCTTTTGAAGCTCTTCATGTTTTTTAACACCGTTTCATGCTCTTCCTATTTTTCAAACCGTTTCATGCTCTTCATATTTTTGAAACCTATTGAAGCTCTTCATATTTTTCACTCATTTTCCGGGTCTTCATGTTTTTCTACACCACTTCATTCTCCTCCTATTCTTCAGACCGTTTCATGCTCGTCATATTTTTGACACCTTTTGAAGCTCTTCATATTTTTCAAATCTTTTCAGGCTCTTCATGTTTTTGAATACCGATTCATGCTCCTCCTATATTTCAGACCGTTTCATGCTCCTCATATTTTTGACATGTTTTGAAGCTCTTCATATTTTTCACACCTTTTCAGGCTCTTCATGTTTTTCAACACCGCTTCATGCTCCTCCTATTTTTCAGACGGTTCATGCTCCTCATATTTTTGACAACTTTTGTAGCTCTTCATATTTTTCACATCTCTTCTGGCTCTTCATGTTTTTGAACTCCGTTTCTTGCTCTTCCAATTTTTCAGACCGTTTCATGCCCCTCATATTTTTGACACCTTTTGAAGCTCTTCATATTTGTCACACATTTTCAGGCTCTTCATGTTTTTCATAACTGCTTCATGCTCCTCCAATTTTTCAGACCGTTCATGCTCCTCATATTTTTGACACCTTTTGAAGCTCTTCATATTTTTCACACCTTTTCAGGTTCTTCATGTTTTTCAAAACCGCTTCATGCTCCTCCTATTTTTCAGACCGTTTCATGCTCCTCATATTTTTGACACCTTTTGAAGCTCTTCATACTTTTCAGAACTTTTCAGGCTCTTCATGATTTTGAACACCGTTTCATGCTCCTCCTATTTTTCAGACCGTTTCATGATCCCCATATATTTGACACCTTTTGAAGCTCTTCATATTTTTCACACCTTTTCAGGCTCTTCATGTTTTTCAACACCACTTCATGCTCCTCCTTTTTTTCAGACCGTTTCATGCTCCTCATGCATTTCACACCTTTTGAAGCTCTTCATATTTTTCACACCTTTTCTGGCTCTTCATGTTTTTGAACAGCGCTTCATGCTCCTCATATTTTTCAGACCGTTTAATGCTCCTCATGTATTTCACATCTTTTGAAGCTCTTCATATTTTTCACACCTTTTCAGGCTCTTCATGTTTTTGAACACCGTTTAATGCTCCTCATGTATTTCCCATCTTTTGAAGCTCTTCATATTTTTCACACCTTTTCTGGCTCTTCATGTTTTTGAACTCCGTTTCTTGCTCCTCCAATATTTCAGACCGTTTCATTCTCCTCATATTTTTCACACCTTTTGAAGCTCTTCATATTTTTCACACATTTTCAGGCTCTTCATGTTTTTCAACACCGATTCATGCTCCTCCTATTTTTCAGACCGTTCATGCTCCACATATTTTTGACACCTTTTCAAGCTGTTCATATTTTTCACACCTTTTCAGTTTCTACATGTTCTTCAATACAACTTCATGCTCCTCCTATTGTTCAGACCGTTTCATGATCCTCATATTTTTGACACCTTTTGAAGCTCTTCATATGTTTCACACCTTTTGAAGCTCTTCATGTTTTTTAACACCGTTTCATGCTCTTCCTATTTTTCAAACCGTTTCATGCTCCTCATATTTTTGAAACCTATTGAAGCTCTTCATATTTTTCACTCATTTTCCGGGTCTTCATGTTTTTCTACACCACTTCATTCTCCTCCTATTTTTCAGACCGTTTCATGTTCGTCATATTTTTGACACCTTTTGAAGCTCTTCATATTTTTCAAATCTTTTCAGGCTCTTCATGTTTTTGAATACCGATTCATGCTCCTCCTATTTTTCAGACCGTTTCATGCTCCTCATATTTTTGACACCTTTTGAAGCTCTTTATATTTTTCACACCTTTTCTGGCTCTTTATGTTTTTGAACACCATTTCTTGCTCCTACTATTTTTCAGACCGTTTCATGCTCCTCATATTTTTGACACGTTTTGAAGCTCTTCATATTGTTCACACCTTTTCAGGCTCTTCATGTTTTTCAACACCGCTTCATGCTCCTCCTATTTTTCAGACGGTTCTTGCTCCTCATATTTTTGACAACTTTTGTAGCTCTTCATATTTTTCACATCTCTTCTGGCTCTTCATGTTTTTGAACTCTGTTTCTTGCTCTTCCAATTTTTAAGACCGTTTCATGCCCCTCATATTTTTGACAGCTTTTGAAGCTCTTCATATTTTTCACACCTTTTCAGGTTCTTCATGTTTTTCAAAACTGCTTCATGCTCCTCCTATTTTTCAGACCGTTTCATGCTCCTCATATTTTTGACACCTTTTGAAGCTCTTCATGTTTTTCACACCTTTTCAGGCTCTTCATGTTTTTCAACACCGCTTCATGCTCCTCCTATTTTTCAGACGGTTCATGCTCCTCATATTTTTGACAACTTTTGTAGCTCTTCATATTTTTCACATCTCTTCAGGCTCTTCATGTTTTTGAACTCTGTTTCTTGCTCTTCCAATTTTTCAGACCGTTCATGCTCCTCATATTTTTGACACCTTTTGAAGCTCTTCATATTTTTCACACCTTTTCAGGTTCTTCATGTTTTTCAAAACTGCTTCATGCTCCTCCTATTTTTCAGACCGTTTCATGCTCCTCATATTTTTGACACCTTTTGAAGCTCTTCATGTTTTTCACACCTTTTCAGGCTCTTCATGTTTTTCAACACCACTTCATTCTTCTCCTATTTTTAAGACCGTTTCATGCTCCTCATATTTTTGACACCTTTTGAAGCTCTTCATATTTTTCACACCTTTTAGGCTCTTCATGTTTTTCAACACCACTTCATGCTCCTCGTATTTTTCAGACCGTTTCATTCTCGTCATATTTTTGACACCTTTTGAAGCTCGGCCTATTTTTCACACCTTTTCAGGCTCTTCATGATTTTCAACACCGCTTCATGCTCCTCCTATTTTTCAGACCGTTTCATGCTCATCTCATTTTTGACATCTTTTGAAGCTCTTCATATTTTTCACACCTTTTGAATCTTTTCATATTTTTCATATTTTTGAAGCTTTTCATATTTTTCACAACTTTTCAGGCTCTTCCTGTTTTCAACATCACTTCATGCTCCCCCTGTTTTTCAGACCGTTACATGCTCCTCGTATTTTTGACAACTTTTCAAGCTCTTCATATTTTTCACCCCTTTTCAGGCTCTTCCTGTTTTTGAACACCACTTCATGCACTTCCTAATTTTCAGACTGTTTCAGGCTCGTCATATTTTTGACACCTTTGGAGCTCTTCATATTTTTCACTCCTTTTCAGGCTCTTCATGTTTTTCAACACCTTTTCATGCTCCTCATGTATTTCCAACCGTTTGAAGCTCTTCATATTTTTCACAACTTTTCAGGCTCTTCATGTTTTTGAACACGGTTTCATGCTCCTCCTATTTTTCAGACCGTTTCATGCTCCTCATGTATTTCACACCTTTTAAAGCTCTTCATATTTTTCACACCTTTTCAGGCTCTTCATGTTTTTGAACACCGCTTCATGCTCCTGCTATTTTTCAGCCCGTTTCATGCTCCTCCTATTTTTCACACCTTTTGAAGCTCTTCATATTTTTCACACCTTTTCAGGCTCTTCATGTTTTTGAACACCGCTTGATGCTCCTCCTATTTTCAGACTTTTCCATGCTCCTCATGTATTTCACACCTTTTGAAGCTCTTCATATTTTTCAAACCTTTTCAGCCTCTTCATGATTTTGAACACCGCTTCATGATCCTCCTATTTTTCAGAATGTTTCATGCTCCTCATATTTTTGACACCTTTTGAAGCTCTTCATATTTTTCACACCTTTTCAGGCTCTTCATGTTTTTCAAAACCGCTTCATGCTCCTCTTATTTTTCAGAGAGTTTCATGCTCCTCATGTATTTCACACCTTTTGAAGCTCTTCATATTTTTCACACCTTTTCAGGCTCATCATGTTTTTGAACACCGTTTCATGCTGCTCCTATTTTTCAGACCATTTCATGCTCATCCCATTTTTGACATTTTTTGAAGCTCTTCATATTTTTCACACCTTTTCAGGCTCTTCATGTTTTTGAACACTGCTTCATGCTCCTGCTATTTTTCAGCCCGTTTCATGCTCCTCATGTATTTCACACCTTTTGAAGCTCTTCATATTTTTCACACCTTTTCATGCTCTTCTTGTTTTTGAACACCGCTTCTTGCTCCTCGTATTTTTCAGACCGGTTCATGCTCGTCTCATTTCTGACATCTTCTGAAGCTCTTCATATATTTCACACATTTTCAGGCTCTTCATGTTTTTCAACAGCACTTCATGCTCCTCCTATTTTTCAGACCGTTTCATGCTCCTCCTGTATTTCACACCTTTTGAAGCTCTTTATATTTTTCACACCTTTTTAGGCTCTTCATGTTTTTGAACACGATTTCAGGCTCCTCCTATTTTTCGGACTGTTTCATGCTCATCTCCTTTTTGACACCTTTTGAAGCTCTTCATAATTTTCACACCTTTTGAATCTCTTCATATTTCTCAAACGTTTTCACGCTCTTCATGTTTTTCAACACCCCTTCTTGCTCATCCTATTTTTCAGACCGTTTCATGTTTCTATCATTTCTGACAACTTTTGAAGCTCTTCATATATTTCACACATTTTCAGGCTCTTCATGTTTTTCAACACCCCTCATGCTCCTCCTATTTTTCAGACCGTTTCATGCTCATCTCAATTTTGACACATTTTGAAGCTCTTCATATTTTCCACACCTTTTGAAGCTCTTCATATTTTTCAAACATTTTCAGGCTCTTCATTTTTTTCAACACCGCTTCTTGCTCATCCTATTTTTCAGATCGTTTCATGCTCCTCATATTTTTGACACATTTTGAAGCTCTTCATATTTTTCACACCTTTTCAGGGTCTTCATGTCTTTGAACACCGTTTCATGCTGCTCCTATTTTTCAGATCTTTTCATGCTCCTCATATTTTTGACACATTTTGAAGCTCCTCATTTTTTTCACACCTTTTGAAGCTCTTCATATTTTTCACACCTTTTCAGGCTCTTCATGTTTATTACTCCGCTTCATGCTGCTCCTATTTTTCAGACCGTTTCATGCTCCTCATATTTTTGACACCTTTTGAAGGTCTTCATATCTTTCACACCTTTTCAGGCTCTTCATTTTTTTCAACACCGCTTCATTCTCTTCCTATTTTTCAGACTGTTTCATGCTCCTCATATTTTTGACACGTTTTGAAGCTCTTCATATTTTTCACACCTTTTCATGCTCTACATGTTTTTGAACACTGCTTCATGCTCCTCCTATTTTTCAGACCGGTTCATGCTCCTCATATTTTTGACACCTTTTGAAGCTCTTCATATTTTTCACACCTTTTCATGCTCTTCATGTTTTTGAACACCGCTTCATGCTCCTCCTATTTTTCAGACCGGTTCATGCTCCTCATATTTTTGACACCTTTTGAAGCTCTTCATATTTTTCACACCTTTTCATGCTCTTCATGTTTTTCAACACCGCTTCATGCTCCTCCTATTTTTCAGACCGTTTCATGCTCCTCATATTTTTGACACCTTTTGAAGCTCTTCATATTTTTCACACATTTTCAGGCTCTTCATGTTTTTCAACACCTTTTCATGCTCCTCATGTATTTCCAAGCGTTTGAAGCTCTTCATATTTTTCACAACTTTTCAGGCTCTTCATGTTTTTGAACACGGTTTCATGCTCCTCCTATTTTTCAGACCGTTTCATGCTCCTCATGTATTTCACACCTTTTAAAGCTCTTCATATTTTTCACACCTTTTCAGGCTCTTCATGTTTTTGAACACCGCTTCATGCTCCTGCTATTTTTCAGCCCGTTTCATGCTCCTCCTATTTTTCACACCTTTTGAAGCTCTTCATATTTTTCACACCTTTTCAGGCTCTTCATGTTTTTGAACACCGCTTGATGCTCCTCCTATTTTTCAGACTTTTCCATGCTCCTCATGTATTTCACACCTTTTGAAGCTCTTCATATTTTTCAAACCTTTTCAGCCTCTTCATGATTTTGAACACCGCTTCATGATCCTCCTATTTTTCAGAATGTTTCATGCTCCTCATATTTTTGACACCTTTTGAAGCTCTTCATATTTTTCACACCTTTTCAGGCTCTTCATGTTTTTCAAAACCACTTCATGCTCCTCTTATTTTTCAGAGAGTTTCATGCTCCTCATGTATTTCACACCTTTTGAAGCTCTTCATATTTTTCACACCTTTTCAGGCTCATCATGTTTTTGAACACCGTTTCATGCTGCTCCTATTTTTCAGACCATTTCATGCTCATCCCATTTTTGACATTTTTTGAAGCTCTTCATATTTTTCACACCTTTTCAGGCTCTTCATGTTTTTGAACACCGCTTCATGCTCCTGCTATTTTTCAGCCCGTTTCATGCTCCTCATGTATTTCACACCTTTTGAAGCTCTTCATATTTTTCACACCTTTTCATGCTCTTCTTGTTTTTGAACACCGCTTCTTGCTCCTCGTATTTTTCAGACCGGTTCATGCTCCTCTCATTTCTGACATCTTCTGAAGCTCTTCATATATTTCACACATTTTCAGGCTCTTCATGTTTTTCAACAGCACTTCATGCTCCTCCTATTTGTCAGACCGTTTCATGCTCCTCCTGTATTTCACACCTTTTGAAGCTCTTTATATTTTTCACACCTTTTTAGGCTCTTCATGTTTTTGAACACGATTTCAGGCTCCTCCTATTTTTCGGACTGTTTCATGCTCATCTCATTTTTGACACCTTTTGAAGCTCTTCATAATTTTCACACCTTTTGAATCTCTTCATATTTCTCAAACGTTTTCACGCTCTTCATGTTTTTCAACACCCCTTCTTGCTCATCCTATTTTTCAGACCGTTTCATGTTTCTATCATTTCTGACAACTTTTGAAGCTCTTCATATATTTCACACATTTTCAGGCTCTTCATGTTTTTCAACACCCCTCATGCTCCTCCTATTTTTCAGACCGTTTCATGCTCATCTCAATTTTGACACATTTTGAAGCTCTTCATATTTTCCACACATTTGAAGCTCTTCATATTTTTCAAACGTTTTCAGGCTCTTCATTTTTTTCAACACCGCTTCTTGCTCATCCTATTTTTCAGATCATTTCATGTTCCTCATATTTTTGACACGTTTTGAAGCTCTTCATATTTTTCACACCTTTTCAGGGTCTTCATGTCTTTGAACACCGTTTCATGCTGCTCCTATTTTTCAGATCTTTTCATGCTCCTCATATTTTTGACACATTTTGAAGCTCCTCATTTTTTTCACACCTTTTGAAGCTCTTCATATTTTTCACACCTTTTCAGGCTCTTCATGTTTATTACACCGCTTCATGCTGCTCCTATTTTTCAGACCGTTTCATGCTCCTCATATTTTTGACACCTTTTGAAGGTCTTCATATCTTTCACACCTTTTCAGGCTCTTCATTTTTTTCAACACCGCTTCCTTCTCTTCCTATTTTTCAGACTGTTTCATGCTCCTCATATTTTTGACACGTTTTGAAGCTCTTCATATTTTTCACACCTTTTCATGCTCTACATGTTTTTGAACACTGCTTCATGCTCCTCCTATTTTTCAGACCGGTTCATGCTCCTCATATTTTTGACACCTTTTGAAGCTCTTCATATTTTTCACACCTTTTCAGGCTCATCATGTTTTTGAACACCGTTTCATGCTGCTCCTATTTTTCAGACCATTTCATGCTCATCCCATTTTTGACATTTTTTGAAGCTCTTCATATTTTTCACACCTTTTCAGGCTCTTCATGTTTTTGAACACCGCTTCATGCTCCTGCTATTTTTCAGCCCGTTTCATGCTCCTCATGTATTTCACACCTTTTGAAGCTCTTCATATTTTTCACACCTTTTCATGCTCTTCTTGTTTTTGAACACCGCTTCTTGCTCCTCGTATTTTTCAGACCGGTTCATGCTCCTCTCATTTCTGACATCTTCTGAAGCTCTTCATATATTTCACACATTTTCAGGCTCTTCATGTTTTTCAACAGCACTTCATGCTCCTCCTATTTTTCAGACCGTTTCATGCTCCTCCTGTATTTCACACCTTTTGAAGCTCTTTATATTTTTCACACCTTTTTAGTCTCTTCATGTTTTTGAACACGATTTCAGGCTCCTCCTATTTTTCGGACTGTTTCATGCTCATCTCATTTTTGACACCTTTTGAAGCTCTTCATAATTTTCACACCTTTTGAATCTCTTCATATTTCTCAAACGTTTTCACGCTCTTCATGTTTTTCAACACCCCTTCTTGCTCATCCTATTTTTCAGACCGTTTCATGTTTCTATCATTTCTGACAACTTTTGAAGCTCTTCATATATTTCACACATTTTCAGGCTCTTCATGTTTTTCAACACCCCTCATGCTCCTCCTATTTTTCAGACCGTTTCATGCTCATCTCAATTTTGACACATTTTGAAGCTCTTCATATTTTCCACACATTTGAAGCTCTTCATATTTTTCAAACGTTTTCAGGCTCTTCATTTTTTTCAACACCGCTTCTTGCTCATCCTATTTTTCAGATCGTTTCATGTTCCTCATATTTTTGACACGTTTTGAAGCTCTTCATATTTTTCACACCTTTTCAGGGTCTTCATGTCTTTGAACACCGTTTCATGCTGCTCCTGTTTTTCAGATCTTTTCATGCTCCTCATATTTTTGACACATTTTGAAGCTCCTCATTTTTTTCACACCTTTTGAAGCTCTTCATATTTTTCACACCTTTTCAGGCTCTTCATGTTTATTACACCGCTTCATGCTGCTCCTATTTTTCAGACCGTTTCATGCTCCTCATATTTTTGACACCTTTTGAAGGTCTTCATATCTTTCACACCTTTTCAGGCTCTTCATTTTTTTCAACACCGCTTCATGCTCCTCCTATTTTTCAGACCGGTTCATGCTCCTCATATTTTTGACACCTTTTGAAGCTCTTCATATTTTTCACACCTTTTCATGCTCTTCATGTTTTTCAACACCGCTTCATGCTCCTCCTATTTTTCAGACCGTTTCATGCTCCTCATATTTTTGACACCTTTTGAAGCTCTTCATATTTTTCACACATTTTCAGGCTCTTCATGTTTTTCAACACCTTTTCATGCTCCTCATGTATTTCCAAGCGTTTGAAGCTCTTCATATTTTTCACAACTTTTCAGGCTCTTCATGTTTTTGAACACGGTTTCATGCTCCTCCTATTTTTCAGACCGTTTCATGCTCCTCATGTATTTCACACCTTTTAAAGCTCTTCATATTTTTCACACCTTTTCAGGCTCTTCATGTTTTTGAACACCGCTTCATGCTCCTGCTATTTTTCAGCCCGTTTCATGCTCCTCCTATTTTTCACACCTTTTGAAGCTCTTCATATTTTTCACACCTTTTCAGGCTCTTCATGTTTTTGAACACCGCTTGATGCTTCTCCTATTTTTCAGACTTTTCCATGCTCCTCATGTATTTCACACCTTTTGAAGCTCTTCATATTTTTCAAACCTTTTCAGCCTCTTCATGATTTTGAACACCGCTTCATGATCCTCCTATTTTTCAGAATGTTTCATGCTCCTCATGTTTTTGACACCTTTTGAAGCTCTTCATATTTTTCACACCTTTTCAGGCTCTTCATGTTTTTCAAAACCACTTCATGCTCCTCTTATTTTTCAGAGAGTTTCATGCTCCTCATGTATTTCACACCTTTTGAAGCTCTTCATATTTTTCACACCTTTTCAGGCTCATCATGTTTTTGAACACCGTTTCATGCTGCTCCTATTTTTCAGACCATTTCATGCTCATCCCAATTTTGACATTTTTTGAAGCTCTTCATATTTTTCACACCTTTTCAGGCTCTTCATGTTTTTGAACACCACTTCATGCTCCTGCTATTTTTCAGCCCGTTTCATGCTCCTCATGTATTTCACACCTTTTGAAGCTCTTCATATTTTTCACACCTTTTCATGCTCTTCTTGTTTTTGAACACCGCTTATTGCTCCTCATATTTTTCAGACCGGTTCATGCTCCTCTCATTTCTGACATCTTCTGAAGCTCTTCATATATTTCACACATTTTCAGGCTCTTCATGTTTTTCAACAGCACTTCATGCTCCTCCTATTTTTCAGACCGTTTCATGCTCCTCCTGTATTTCACACCTTTTGAAGCTCTTTATATTTTTCCCACCTTTTTAGGCTCTTCATGTTTTTGAACACGATTTCAGGCTCCTCCTATTTTTCGGACTGTTTCATGCTCATCTCAATTTTGACACCTTTTGAAGCTCTTCATAATTTTCACACCTTTTGAAGCTCTTCATATTTTTCACACCTTTTCAGGCTCTTCATGTTTATTACACCGCTTCATGGTGCTCCTATTTTTCAGACCGTTTCATGCTCCTCATATTTTTGACACCTTTTGAAGGTCTTCATATCTTTCACACCTTTTCAGGCTCTTCATTTTTTTCAACACCGCTTCATTCTCTTCCTATTTTTCAGACTGTTTCATGCTCCTCATATTTTTGACACGTTTTGAAGCTCTTCATATTTTTCACACCTTTTCATGCTCTACATGTTTTTGAACACTGCTTCATGCTCCTCCTATTTTTCAGACCGGTTCATGCTCCTCATATTTTTGACACCTTTTGAAGCTCTTCATATTTTTCACACCTTTTCATGCTCTTCATGTTTTTGAACACCGCTTCATGCTCCTCCTATTTTTCAGACCGGTTCATGCTCCTCATATTTTTGACACCTTTTGAAGCTCTTCATATTTTTCACACCTTTTCATGCTCTTCATTTTTTTCAACACCGCTTCATGCTCCTCCTATTTTTCAGACCGTTTCATGCTCCTCATATTTTTGACACCTTTTGAAGCTCTTCATATTTTTCACACATTTTCAGGCTCTTCATGTTTTTCAACACCTTTTCATGCTCCTCATGTATTTCCAAGCGTTTGAAGCTCTTCATATTTTTCACACCTTTTCAGCCTTTTCATGATTTTGAACACCACTTCATGATCCTCCTATTTTTCAGAATGTTTCATGCTCCTCATATTTTTGACAACTTTTGAAGCTTTTCATATTTTTCACAATTTTCAGAATCTTCATATTTTTGAACAGAGCTTCATGCTCCTCCTATTTTTCAGACCGTATCATACTCGTCATATTTTTCACACCTTTTGAACCTCTTCATATTTTTCACACCTTTTCAGTCTCTTCATGTTTTTCAACACAACTTCATGCTCATCCTATTTTCCAGACCGTTTCATGTTCCTCATGTATTTTACACCTTTTGAAGCTCTTCATATTTTTCACACCTTTTCAGGCTCTTCATGCATTTGAACACCCTTTCATGCTCCTCCTATTTTTCAGACCGTTTCATGCTCCTCATAGTTTTGACACCTTTTGAAGCTCTTCATATTTTTCACACCTTTTCAGGTTCTTCAAGTTTTTCAACACCGCTTCATGCTCCTCCTATTTTTCAGACCGTTTCATGTTCCTCATGTATTTTACACCTTTTGAAGCTCTTAATATATTTCACACCTTTTCAGCCTCTTCATGATTTCCAACACCGCTTCATGCTCCTCATATTTTTCAGACCGTTTCATGCTCATCTCATTTTTATCACCTTTAGATGCTCTTCATATTTTTCACAACTTTTGAAGCTCTTCATATTTTTCACACGTTTTCAGGCTCTTCATGTTTTTCAAAACCACTTCATGCTTCTCCTATTTTTCAGACCGTTTCATGCTCCTCATATTTTTGACACCTTTTGAAGCTCTTCATATTTTATCCACCTTTTCAGGCTCTTCATGTTTTTCAACACCGCTTCATGCTCTTCCTATTTTCCAGACCGTTTCATGCTCCTCATGTATTTCCAACCTTTTGAAGCTCTTCATATTTTTCACACCTTTGCAGCCTCCCCATGTTTTTCAACACGGCCTCATGATCCTCCTGTTTTTCAGACCGTTTCATGCTCCTCATATTTTGACACGTTTTGAAGATCTTCATATTTTTCACACATTTTCAGGCTCTTCATGTTTTTCAAAACCGATTCATGCTCCTCCTATGTTTCAGACCGTTTCATGCTCCTCATATTTTGACACCTTTTGAAGCTCTTCATATTTTTCACACCTATTCAGTCTCTTCATGTTTTTAAACACCACTTCATGCTCCTCCTATTTTTCAGACCGATTCATGCTCTTCATGTATTTCACACCTTTTGAAGCTCTTCATATTTTACCCACCATTTCAGGCTCTTCATGTTTTTCAACACCGTTTCATGCTACTCATGTATTTCCAACCGTTTGAAGCTCTTCATATTTTTCACACCTTTTCAGGCTCTTCATGTTTTTGAACACGGTTTCATGCTCCTCCTATTTTTAAGACCGTTTCATGCTCCTCATATTTTTGAAACCTTTGGTAGCTCTTCATATTTTTCACACCTTTTCAGGCTCCCCATGTTTTTCAACACGGCTTCATGATCCTACTGTTTTTCAGACCGTTTCATGCTCCTCATATTTTTGACACGCTTTGAAGCTCTTCATATTTTTCACACCTTTTTAGGATCTTCATGTTTTTCAACATCACTTCATGCTCCTCCTATTTTTCAGACCGTTTCATGCTCTTCATATTTTTGACACTTTTTGAAGCTCTTCATATTTTTCACACCTTTTCTGGCTCTTCATGTTTTCAACACCGCTTCATGCTCGTCCTATTTTCCAGACCGTTTCATGCTCGTCTCGTTTTTGACACCTTTTGAAGCTCTTCATATTTCTCACAACTTTTAAGCTCTTCATGTTTTTCACACGTTTTCAGGCTCTTCATGTTTTTCAACACCGCTTCATGCTCCTCCCATTTTTCAGACCGTTTCATGCTCCTCCTATTTTTCACACCGTTTCATGCTCCTCCTATTTTTGACACCTTTTGAAGCTCTTCATATTTTTCACACCTTTTCATGCTCTTCATGTTTTTGAACACCGCTTCATGCTCCTCCTATTTTCAGACCGGTTCATGCTCCTCATATTTTTGACACCTTTTGAAGCTCTTCATATTTTTCACACCTTTAGAAGCTCTTCATATTTTTCAAACGTTTTCAGGCTCTTCATTTTTTTCAGCACCGCTTCTTGCTCATCCTACTTTTCAGATCGTTTCATGCTCCTCATATTTTTGACACGTTTTGAAGCTCTTCATATTTTTCACACCTTTTCAGGCTCTTCATGTTTTTGAACACCGTTTCATGCTGCTCCTATTTTTCAGACCATTTCATGCTCATCCCATTTTTGACATTTTTTGAAGCTCTTCATATTTTTCACACCTTTTCAGGCTCTTCATGTTTTTGAACACCGCTTCTTGCTCCTCGTATTTTTCAGACCGTTTCATGCTCCTCATGCATTTCACACCTTTTGAAGCTCTTCATATTTTTCACACCTTTTCTGCCTCTTCATGTTTTTGAACAGCGCTTCATGCTCCTCATATTTTTCAGACCGTTATAGCTCCTCATGTATTTCACATCTTTTGATGCTCTTCATATTTTTCACACCTTTTCAGGCTCTTCATGTTTTTGAACACCGTTTAATGCTCCTCATGTATTTCCCATCTTTTGAAGCTCTTCATATTTTTCACACCTTTTCTGGCTCTTCATGTTTTTGAACTCCGTTTCTTGATCCTTCAATATTTCAAACCGTTTCATTCTCCTCATATTTTTCACACCTTTTGAAGCTCTTCATATTTTTCACACATTTTCAGGCTCTTCATGTTTTTCAACACCGATTCATGCTCCTCCTATTTTTCAGACCGTTCATGCTCCTCATATTTTTGACACCTTTTCAAGCTGTTCATATTTTTCACACCTTTTCAGTTTCTACATGTTCTTCAACACAACTTCATGCTCCTCCTATTGTTCAGACCGTTTCATGATCCTCATATTTTTGACACCTTTTGAAGCTCTTCATATGTTTCACACCTTTTGAAGCTCTTCATGTTTTTTAACACCGTTTCATGCTCTTCCTATTTTTCAAACCGTTTCATGCTCCTCATATTTTTGAAACCTATTGAAGCTCTTCATATTTTTCACTCATTTTCCGGGTCTTCATGTTTTTCTACACCACTTCATTCTCCTCCTATTCTTCAGAACGTTTCATGCTCGTCATATTTTTGACACCTTTTGAAGCTCTTCATATTTTTCAAATCTTTTCAGGCTCTTCATGTTTTTGAATACCGATTCATGCTCCTCCTATTTTTCAGACCGTTTCATGCTCCTCATATTTTTGACATGTTTTGAAGCTCTTCATATTTTTCACACCTTTTCAGGCTCTTCATGTTTTTCAACACCGCTTCATGCTCCTCCTATTTTTCAGACGGTTCATGCTCCTCATATTTTTGACAACTTTTGTAGCTCTTCATATTTTTCACATCTCTTCTGGCTCTTCATGTTTTTGAACTCCGTTTCTTGCTCTTCCAATTTTTCAGACCGTTTCATGCCCCTCATATTTTTGACACCTTTTGAAGCTCTTCATATTTGTCACACATTTTCAGGCTCCTCATGTTTTTCAACACTGCTTCATGCTCCTCCAATTTTTCAGACCGTTCATGCTCCTCATATTTTTGACACCTTTTGAAGCTCTTCATATTTTTCACACCTTTTCAAGTTCTTCATGTTTTTCAAAACCGCTTCATGCTCCTCCTATTTTTCAGACCGTTTCATGCTCCTCATATTTTTGACACCTTTTGAAGCTCTTCATACTTTTCAGAACTTTTCAGGCTCTTCATGATTTTGAACACCGTTTCATGCTCCTCCTATTTTTCAGACCGTTTCATGATCCCCATATATTTGACACCTTTTGAAGCTCTTCATATTTTTCACACCTTTTCAGGCTCTTCATGTTTTTCAACACCACTTCATGCTCCTCCTTTTTTTCATACCGTTTCATGCTCCTCATGCTATTCACACCTTTTGAAGCTCTTCATATTTTTCACACCTTTTCTGGCTCTTCATGTTTTTGAACAGCGCTTCATGCTCCTCGTATATTCAGACCGTTTAATGCTCCTCATGTATTTCCCATCTTTTGAAGCTCTTCATATTTTTCACACCTTTTCAGGCTCTTCATGTTTTTGAACACCGTTTAATGCTCCTCATGTATTTCCCATTTTTGAAGCTCTTCATATTTTTCACACCTTTTCTGGCTCTTTGTGTTTTTGAACACCATTTCTTGCTCCTACTATTTTTCAGACCGTTTCATGCTCCTCATATTTTTGACACCTTTTGAAGCTCTTCATATTTTTCACAACTTTTCAGGCTCTTCATGTTTTTCAACACCGCTTCATGCTCCTCCTATTTTTCAGACGGTTCATGCTCCTCATATTTTTGACAACTTTTGTAGCTCTTCATATTTTTCACATCTCTTCTGGCTCTTCATGTTTTTGAACTCCGTTTCTTGCTCTTCCAATTTTTCAGACCGTTTCATGCCCCTCATATTTTTGACACCTTTTGAAGCTCTTCATATTTGTCACACATTTTCAGGCTCTTCATGTTTTTCAACACTGCTTCATCCTCCTCCAATTTTTCAGACCGTTCATGCTCCTCATATTTTTGACACCTTTTGAAGCTCGGCCTATTTTTCACACCTTTTCAGGCTCTTCATGATTTTCAACACCGCTTCATGCTCCTCCTATTTTTCAGACCGTTTCATGCTCATCTCATTTTTGACATCTTTTGAAGCTCTTCATATTTTTCACACCTTTTGAATATTTTCATATTTTTCATATTTTTGAAGCTCTTCATATTTTTCACCCCTTTTCAGGCTCTTCCTGTTTTTGAACACCACTTCATGCTCTTCCTAATTTTCAGACTGTTTCAGGCTCGTCATATTTTTGACACCTTTGGAGCTCTTCATATTTTTCACTCCTTTTCAGGCTCTTCATGTTTTTGAACACCACTTCGTGCTCCTCCTATTTTTCAGAACGTTTCATGCTCCTTATATTTTTGACACCTTTTGAAGCTCTTCATAGTTTTCAGAACTTTTCAGGCTCTTCATGATTTTGAACACCGTTTCATGCTCCTCCTATTTTTCAGACCGTTTCATGATCCCCATATATTTGACAACTTTTGACGCTCTTCATATTTTTCACATCTTTTAAGGCTCTTCATGTTTTGAACACCGCTTCATGCTCCTCCTATTTTTCAGACCGTTTCATGCTCCTCAAATTTCTGACACCTTTTGAAGCTCTTCATATTTTTCACACCTTTTCAGGCTCTTCATGTTTTTCAACACCACTTCATGCTCCTCCTTTTTTTCAGACCGTTTCATGCTCCTCATGCATTTCACACCTTTTGAAGCTCTTCATATTTTTCACACCTTTTCTGGCTCTTCATGTTTTTGAACAGCGCTTCATGCTCCTCGTATTTTTCAGACCGTTTAATGCTCCTCATGTATTTCACATCTTTTGAAGCTCTTCATATTTTTCACACCTTTTCAGGCTCTTCATGTTTTTGAACACTGTTTAATGCTCCTCATGTATTTCCCATCTTTTGAAGCTCTTCATATTTTTCACACCTTTTCTGGCTCTTCATGTTTTTGAACTCCGTTTCTTGCTCCTCCAATATTTCAAATCGTTTCATTCTCCTCATATTTTTCACACCTTTTGAAGCTCTTCATATTTTTCACACATTTTCAGGCTCTTCATGTTTTTCAACACCGATTCATGCTCCTCCTATTTTTCAGACCGTTCACGCTCCTCATATTTTTGACACCTTTTCAAGCTGTTCATATTTTTCACACCTTTTCAGTTTCTACATGTTCTTCAACACAACTTCATGCTCCTCCTATTGTTCAGACCGTTTCATGATCCTCATATTTTTGACACCTTTTGAAGCTCTTCATATGTTTCACACCTTTTGAAGCTCTTCATGTTTTTTAACACCGTTTCATGCTCTTCCTATTTTTCACCGTTTCATGCTCTTCATATTTTTGAAACCTATTGAAGCTCTTCATATTTTTCACTCATTTTCCGGGTCTTCATGTTTTTCTACACCACTTCATTCTCCTCCTATTCTTCAGACCGTTTCATGCTAGTCATATTTTTGACACCTTTTGAAGCTCTTCATATTTTTCAAATCTTTTCAGGCTCTTCATGTTTTTGAATACCGATTCATGCTCCTCCTTTTTTTCAGACCGTTTCATGCTCCTCATATTTTTGACATGTTTTGAAGCTCTTCATATTTTTCACACCTTTTCAGGCTCTTCATGTTTTTCAACACCGCTTCATGCTCCTCCTATTTTTCAGACGGTTCATGCTCCTCATATTTTTGACAACTTTTGTAGCTCTTCATATTTTTCACATCTCTTCTGGCTCTTCATGTTTTTGAACTCCGTTTCTTGCTCTTCCAATTTTTCAGACCGTTTCATGCCCCTCATATTTTTGACACCTTTTGAAGCTCTTCATATTTGTCACACATTTTCAGGCTCTTCATGTTTTTCATAACTGCTTCATGCTCCTCCAATTTTTCAGACCGTTCATGCTCCTCATATTTTTGACACCTTTTGAAGCTCTTCATATTTATCACACCTTTTCAGGTTCTTCATGTTTTTCAAAACCGCTTCATGCTCCTCCTATTTTTCAGACCGTTTCATGCTCCTCATATTTTTGACACCTTTTGAAGCTCTTCATACTTTTCAGAACTTTTCAGGCTCTTCATGATTTTGAACACCGTTTCATGCTCCTCCTATTTTTCAGACCGTTTCATGATCCCCATATATTTGACACCTTTTGAAGCTCTTCATATTTTTCACACCTTTTCAGGCTCTTCATGTTTTTCAACACCACTTCATGCTCCTCCTTTTTTTCAGACCGTTTCATGCTCCTCATGCATTTCACACCTTTTGAAGCTCTTCATATTTTTCACACCTTTTCTGGCTCTTCATGTTTTTGAACAGCGCTTCATGCTCCTCGTATATTCAGACCGTTTAATGCTCCTCATGTATTTCCCATCTTTTGAAGCTCTTCATATTTTTCACACCTTTTCAGGCTCTTCATGTTTGTGAACACCGTTTAATGCTCCTCATGTATTTCCCATTTTTGAAGCTCTTCATATTTGTCACACATTTTCAGGCTCTTCATGTTTTTCATAACTGCTTCATGCTCCTCCAATTTTTCAGAACGTTTGATGCTCCTTATATTTTTCACACCTTTAGAAGCTCTTCATACTTTTCAGAACTTTTCAGGCTCTTCATGATTTTGAACACCGCTTCATGCTCCTCCAATATTTCAGACCGTTTCATTCTCCTCATATTTTTCACACCTTTTGAAGCTCTTCATATTTTTCACACATTTTCAGGCTCTTCATGTTTTTCAACACCGATTCATGCTCCTCCTATTTTTCAGACCGTTCATGCTCCTCATATTTTTGACACCTTTTCAAGCTGTTCATATTTTTCACACCTTTTCAGTTTCTACATGTTCTTCAACACAACTTCATGCTCCTCCTATTGTTCATACCATTTCATGATCCTCATAATTTTGACACCTTTTGAAGCTCTTCATATGTTTCACACCTTTTGAAGCTCTTCATGTTTTTTAACACCGTTTCATGCTCTTCCTATTTTTCAAACCGTTTCATGCTCCTCATATTTTTGAAACCTATTGAAGCTCTTCATATTTTTCACTCATTTTCCGGGTCTTCATGTTTTTCTACACCACTTCATTCTCCTCCTATTTTTCAGACCGTTTCATGCTCGTCATATTTTTGACACCTTTTGAAGCTCTTCATATGTTTCACACCTTTTGAAGCTCTTCATGTTTTTGAATACCGATTCATGCTCCTCCTATTTTTCAGACCGTTTCATGCTCCTCATATTTTTGACACCTTTTGAAGCTCTTCATATTTTTCACACCTTTTCTGGCTCTTTATGTTTTTGAACACCATTTCTTGCTCCTACTATTTTTCAGACCGTTTCATTCTCCTCATATTTTTCACACCTTTTGAAGCTCTTCATATTTTTCACACATTTTCAGGCTCTTCATGTTTTTCAACACCGATTCATGCTCCTCCTATTTTTCAGACCGTTCATGCTCCTCATATTTTTGAAACCTTTTCAAGCTGTTCATATTTTTCACACCTTTTCAGTTTCTACATGTTCTTCAACACAACTTCATGCTCCTCCTATTGTTCATACCATTTCATGATCCTCATAATTTTGACACCTTTTGAAGCTCTTCATATGTTTCACACCTTTTGAAGCTCTTCATGTTTTTGAATACCGATTCATGCTCCTCCTATTTTTCAGACCGTTTCATGCTCCTCATATTTTTGACACCTTTTGAAGCTCTTCATATTTTTCACACCTTTTCTGGCTCTTTATGTTTTTGAACACCATTTCTTGCTCCTACTATTTTTCAGACCGTTTCATGCTCCTCATATTTTTGACACCTTTTGAAGCTCTTCATATTTTTCACACCTTTTCAGGTTCTTCATGTTTTTCAAAACTGCTTCATGCTCCTCCTATTTTTCAGACCGTTTCAAGTTCCTCATATTTTTGACACCTTTTGAAGCTCTTCATGTTTTTCACACCTTTTCAGGCTCTTCATGTTTTTCAACACCACTTCATTCTTCTCCTATTTTTAAGACCGTTTCGTGCTCCTCATATTTTTGACACCTTTTGAAGCTCTTCATATTTTTCACACCTTTTAGGCTCTTCATGTTTTTCAACACCACTTCATGCTCCTCGTATTTTTCAGACCGTTTCATTCTCGTCATATTTTTGACACCTTTTGAAGCTCGGCCTATTTTTCACACCTTTTCAGGCTCTTCATGATTTTCAACACCGCTTCATGCTCCTCCTATTTTTCAGACCGTTTCATGCTCATCTCATTTTTGACATCTTTTGAAGCTCTTCATATTTTTCACACCTTTTGAATCTTTTCATATTTTTCATATTTTTGAAGCTCTTCATATTTTTCACACCTTTTCAGTCTCTTCATGTTTTTCAACACAACTTCATGCTCATCCTATTTTCCAGACCGTTTCATGTTCCTCATGTATTTTACACCTTTTGAAGCTCTTCATATTTTTCACACCTTTTCAGGCTCTTCATGCATTTGAACTCCCTTCCATGCTCCTCCTATTTTTCAGACCGTTTCATGCTCCTCATAGTTTTGACACCTTTTGAAGCTCTTCATATTTTTTACACCTTTTCAGGTTCTTCAAGTTTTTCAACACCGCTTCATGCTCCTCCTATTTTTCAGACCGTTTCATGTTCCTCATGTATTTTACACCTTTTGAATCTCTTAATATATTTCACACCTTTTCAGCCTCTTCATGATTTCCAACACCGCTTCATTCTCCTCATATTTTTCAGACCGTTTCATGCTCATCTCATTTTTATCACCTTTAGATGCTCTTCATATTTTTCACAACTTTTGAAGCTCTTCATATTTTTCACACGTTTTCAGGCTCTTCATGTTTTTCAAAACCCCTTCATGCTTCTCCTATATTTCAGACCGTTTCATGCTCCTCATATTTTTGACACCTTTTGAAGCTCTTCATATTTTATCCACCTTTTCAGGCTCTTCATGTTTTTCAACACCGCTTCATGCTCTTCCTATTTGCCAGACCGTTTCATGCTCCTCATGTATTTCCAACCTTTTGAAGCTCTTCATATTTTTCACACCTTTGCAGCCTCCCCATGTTTTTCAACACGGCCTCATGATCCTCCTGTTTTTCAGACCGTTTCATGCTCCTCATATTTTGACACGTTTTGAAGATCTTCATATTTTTCACACATTTTCAGGCTCTTCATGTTTTTCAAAACCGATTCATGCTCCTCCTATGTTTCAGACCGTTTCATGCTCCTCATATTTTGACACCTTTTGAAGCTCTTCATATTTTTCACACCTATTCAGGCTCTTCATGTTTTTCAACACCGTTTCATGCTACTCATGTATTTCCAACCGTTTGAAGCTCTTCATATTTTTCACACCTTTTCAGGCTCTTCATGTTTTTGAACACGGTTTCATGCTCCTCCTATTTTTAAAGCCGTTTCATGCTCCTCATATTTTTGAAACCTTTGGTAGCTCTTCATATTTTTCACACCTTTTCAGGCTCCCCATGTTTTTCAACACGGCTTCATGATCCTACTGTTTTTCAGACCGTTTCATGCTCCTCATATTTTTGACACGTTTTGAAGCTCTTCATATTTTTCACACCTTTTTAGGATCTTCATGTTTTTCAACATCACTTCATGCTCCTCCTATTTTTTAGACCGTTTCATGCTCTTCATATTTTTGACACTTTTTGAAGCTCTTCATATTTTTCACACCTTTTCTGGCTCTTCATGTTTTCAACACCGCTTCATGCTCGTCCTATTTTCCAGACCGTTTCATGCTCGTCTCATTTTTGACACCTTTTGAAGCTCTTCATATTTCTCACAACTTTTAAGCTCTTCATGTTTTTCACACGTTTTCAGGCTCTTCATGTTTTTCAACACCGCTTCATGCTCCTCCAATTTTTCAGACCGTTTCATGCTCCTCCTATTTTTCACACCGTTTCATGCTCCTCCTATTTTTGACACCTTTTGAAGCTCTTCATATTTTTCACACCTTTTCATGCTCTTCATGTTTTTGAACACCGCTTCATGCTCCTCCTCTTTTCAGACCGGTTCATGCTCCTCATATTTTTGACACATTTTGAAGCTCTTCATATTTTTCACACCTTTAGAAGCTCTTCATATTTTTCAAACGTTTTCAGGCTCTTCATTTTTTTCAGCAACGCTTCTTGCTCATCCTACTTTTCAGATCGTTTCATGCTCCTCATATTTTTGACACGTTTTGAAGGTCTTCATATTTTTCACACCTTTTCAGGCTCTTCATGTTTTTGAACACCGTTTCATGCTGCTCCTATTTTTCAGACCATTTCATGCTCATCCCATTTTTGACATTTTTTGAAGCTCTTCATATTTTTCACACCTTTTCAGGCTCTTCATGTTTTTGAACACCGCTTCATGCTCCTGCTATTTTTCAGCCCGTTTCATGCTCCTCATGTATTTCACACCTTTTGAAGCTCTTCATATTTTTCACACCTTTTCATGCTCTTCATGTTTTTGAACACCGCTTCTTGCTCCTCGTATTTTTCAGAACGGTTCATGCTCCTCTCATTTCTGACATCTTCTGAAGCTCTTCATATATTTCACAAATTTTCAGGCTCTTCATGTTTTTCAACAGCACTTCATGCTCCTCCTATTTTTCAGACCGTTTCATGCTCCTCCTGTATTTCACAACTTTTGAAGCTCTTTATATTTTTCACACCTTTTTAGGCTCTTCATGTTTTTGAAAACGATTTCAGGCTCCTCCTATTTTTCGGACTGTTTCATGCTCATCTCTTTTTTGACACCTTTTGAAGCTCTTCATAATTTTCAAACCTTTTGAATCTCTTCATATTTCTCAAACGTTTTCACGCTCTTCATGTTTTTCAACACCCCTTCTTGCTCATCCTATTTTTCAGACCGTTTCTTGTTTCTATCATTTCTGACAACTTTTGAAGCTCTTCATATATTTCACACATTTTCAGGCTCTTCATGTTTTTCAACACCACTCATGCTCCTCCTATTTTTCAGACCGTTTCACGCTCATCTCACTTTTGACACATTTTGAAGCTCTTCATATTTTCCACACCTTTTGAAGCTCTTCATATTTTTCAAACGTTTTCAGGCTCTTCATTTTTTTCAACACCGCTTCTTGCTCATCCTATTTTTCAGATCGTTTCATGCTCCTCATATTTTTGACACATTTTGAAGCTCTTCATATTTTCCACACCTTTTGAAGCTCTTCATATTTTTCAAACGTTTTCAGGCTCTTCATTTTTTTCAACACCGCTTCTTGCTCATCCTATTTTTCAGACCGTTTCATGCTCCTCCTATTTTTCAGACCGTTTCATGCTCCTCCTATTTTTGACACCTTTTGAAGCTCTTCATATTTTTCACACCTTTTCATGCTCTTTATGTTTTTGAACACCGTTTCATGATCCTCCTATTTTCAGACCGGTTCATGCTCCTCATATTTTTGACACCTTTTGAAGCTCTTCATATTTTTCACACCTTTTGAAGCTCTTCATATTTTTCAAACGTTTTCAGGCTCTTCATTTTTTTCAACACCGCTTCTTGCTCATCCTATTTTTCAGACCGTTTCATGCTCCTCCTATTTTTCAGACCGTTTCATGCTCCTCCTATTTTTGACAACTTTTGAAGCTCTTCATATTTTTGACACCTTTTCATGCTCTTTATGTTTTTGAACACCGTTTCATGCTGCTCCTATTTTTCAGACCATTTCATGCTCATCCCATTTTTGACATTTTTTGAAGCTCTTCATATTTTTCACACCTTTTCAGGCTCTTCATGTTTTTGAACACCGCTTCATGCTCCTGCTATTTTTCAGCCCGTTTCATGCTCCTCATGTATTTCACACCTTTTGAAGCTCTTCATATTTTTCACACCTTTTCATGCTCTTCATGTTTTTGAACACCGCTTCTTGCTCCTCGTATTTTTCAGACCGGTTCATGCTCCTCTCATTTCTGACATCTTCTGAAGCTCTTCATATATTTCACACATTCAGGCTCTTCATGTTTTTCAACACCACCTCATGCTCCTCCTATTTTTCAGACCGTTTCATGCTCCTCCTGTATTTCACACCTTTTGAAGCTCTTTATATTTTTCACACCTTTTTAGGCTCTTCATGTGTTTGAACACGATTTCAGGCTCCTCCTATTTTTCGGACTGTTTCATGCTCATCTCTTTTTTGACACCTTTTGAAGCTCTTCATAATTTTCACACCTTTTGAATCTCTTCATATTTCTCAAACGTTTTCACGCTCTTCATGTTTTTCAACACACTTTCTTGCTCATCCTATTTTTCAGACCGTTTCATGTTTCTATCATTTCTGACAACTTTTGAAGCTCTTCATATTTCACACATTTTCAGGCTCTTCATGTTTTTCAACACCCCTCATGCTCCTCCTATTTTTCAGACCGTTTCATGCTCATCTCACTTTTGACACATTTTGAAGCTATTCATATTTTCCACACCTTTTGAAGCTCTTCATATTTTTCAAACGTTTTCAGGCTCTTCATTTTTTTCAACACCGCTTCTTGCTCATCCTATTTTTCAGATCATTTCATGCTCCTCATATTTTTGACACGTTTTGAAGCTCTTCATATTTTTCACACCTTTTCAGGCTCTTCAGGTCTTTGAACACCGTTTCATGCTGCTCCTATTTTTCAGATCTTTTCATGCTCCTCATATTTTTGACACATTTTGAAGCTCTTCATTTTTTTCACACCTTTTGAAGCTCTTCATATTTTTCACACCTTTTCAGGCTCTTCATGTTTATTACACCGCTTCATGCTCCTCCTATTTTTCAGACCGGTTCATGCTCCTCATATTTTTGACACCTTTTGAAGCTCTTCATATTTTTCACACCTTTTCATGCTCTTCATGGTTTTGAACACCGCTTCATGCTCCTCCTATTTTTCAGACCGGTTCATGCTCCTCATATTTTTGACACCTTTTGAAGCTCTTCATATTTTTCACACCTTTTCATGCTCTTCATGTTTTTCAACACCTCTTCATGCTTCTCCTATTTTTCAGACCGTTTCATGCTCCTCATATTTTTGACACCTTTTGAAGCTCTTCATATTTTTCACACATTTTCAGGCTCTTCATATTTTTCAACACCTTTTCATGCTCCTCATGTATTTCCAAGCGTTTGAAGCTCTTCATGTTTTTCACAACTTTTCAGTCTCTTCATGTTTTTGAACACGGTTTCATGCTCTTCCTATTTTTCAGACCGTTTCATGCTCCTCATGTATTTCACACCTTTTAAAGCTCTTCATATTTTTCACACCTTTTCAGGCTCTTCATATTTTTGAACACCGCTTCATGCTCCTGCTATTTTTCAGCCCGTTTCATGCTCCTCCTATTTTTCACACCTTTTGAAGCTCTTCATATTTTTCACACCTTTTCAGGCTCTTCATGTTTTTGAACACCGCTTGATGCTCCTCCTATTTTTCAGACTTTTCCATGCTCCTCATGTATTTCACACCTTTTGAAGCTCTTCATATTTTTCACACCTTTTCAGCCTCTTCATGATTTTGAACACCGCTTCATGATCCTCCTATTTTTCA